>NC_138986.1:55005332-55425895 GCF_964341445.2 Mesoplodon mirus | reverse complement strand
GTGCATGGCTCTGTGGGAGACTTTGAATGCATTCTTCAAGACGGCTATGACACAAGTGTCTCCAATTGTGAAAAATAATGGTACATTTTCAAGGAATAGCAGGACTGTTTTTCTTCCTTGAGAGAAATACCAATTGAAATACTGAACAAATAATACTAGTAAAATTCTCAATACTGGAGAGCTGAGAATGTTGAAACATTAGACTCTTTGCCAAAAGCCAGTACAGAGTAATATGTATGTGTTTATGTAATATTTAATTTAACAATATTTATATACATACATATATTTATATGTATAATATATAATATTATATATAATTATACACACACACACACATAATGAGAGGCTACCTCTCACTAAACCTAGCAATAATGTAGGAAGGAAAGTCAAAGCGATTATATGTGATATGTAGGTTGCACAGTGAATTGCTACACTGAGTGCTCTTCACCTGGGAATCTTTGTGAATTCTACATTAAGCGTTGAGAGGTACAGTGCCTGTGAAATCATATCCTATAGCCCCGAGGGGAGTTAAGAAAAACCTGGGTGATTATGAAATAATCGGACAGAATATCTTTCCTCAAAATCCCACAAGGTTTTAAAATATATGTATATTAATGCCAGCGAAACTCATTTAGAAACCTTTATTATCTCATAAGCAAACTGTCTTCTCTAAATATTCAGGGTTCAATTTATGGATGATAAATCACATGTGGCACTTAGGTATACTTTATTCTCTAAGAGTATACCCAAAATTGTTTATGTCATTAACATGATCATTCCACACACTAATTACTCACTTAGAGAAACAGCTTACATTTAAGATGTCATAATATGCATGACCTTTTCACAGAAGATAAACATGTGAAGCTAAAGCAAAATGCAATGATGAGCAATACAAATTAGTATGTTTCAAGTACAAAGTGACTAGCAGAAATGCTGAATTCTTAAAATGGCCCATAAATATAATAAGGAAGCTGTAAAATTTTCTATTTCAATTTAGCTTAACCTAAACTTGCAAGACTTCCATTTCCTCAGTAATAATATTACTTCTTAGTGGAAGATAAAGGAAAGACGTTATATCCATTGATAGTCACTGGTTAAGAAGTTAAAACTGAGAACTTTCAAACTATTATATTACTAATTTATTTGAAATAACAATAATAAACCTATTATGTTTTTACAAAAATAACATTTTTAATGAAAAGTGGCAATATGTCCCAGAAAAATAATTGTGAGGGAAAAAATACATTTTTATGTTTTTGCAGATTTCTTTAATGTCTAGCTAAATAGAAGACAACTAGAATTCTATTTCTATATGCCATCTATTGTGAATTCATACTCTTTATAGCCTCTGGAAAATTCAACTCCATGCTCTTGAGAGAATGAAAGTGGAAAGGCAAATAACATTTTAGGATTATTTGAAAAAGAGTTTAACCTTGCAGATCCTCTCAAAAACCTCAGAGAACCCCAGAGGTCTCCAAACCATATTTTAAGAACTGCCACCCCAGGAAACAAGTTTAATGAAATATCCAACATTTGTTGCTCCACAGTTGTTTCTTCCTTTGGGCACATGTTCTCTAGGACATATGAAGTTACAAGAAGAGGGTTTTTTGCTTTCCATCCAACTTGATCTAAATTGTAATGATCCAAACCTTAAGAGAAATGAAACTCAGTCCCGATCAGCAAATGGAAGTAAACAGTAAATAATCCAACTTACTTGTTCATCTAGGCACTAAATTTTACTAAAAAGAGATTCTCTCTCAGCTAAAGACATTTAAGACTATGGAAACAAGGACAGTTATTATTATTATTTTTTAATAGACACAAATTTATTATCTTACATTTCGGAAGTCTAGCTGAGCTGCCTTCCCTTCTGGAAAATCTAAGAATTGGTTTTCTCGTTCCTTCCAGCTTCTAAGGGCTGCTGCACTCCTTGGCTCATTGACTACCTTCTTCATCTTCAAAGCCAGCAGCGTTGCCTCTCTCTGGCTTTGCTTCTGCCATTTACACTTCTTCCTTTGACTCTTCTGCCTTCCTCTTCCACTCTTAAAAACCCTTGTTCTTACATTGGGCCCACCTGAATAATCCAGGCTAACCTCCGTATTCTAAAACCAGTTAATTAGCAACCTTAATTCCGTCTGCAACTGTACAGTAATTCCCCTTGGCCATGTAACCTAATGTATTCACAGGTTCTGGGAATTAGGACATGGATATCTCTGTGGAGCCATAATTCTGCTTGCCACAGTGCCCATACTTGTAATCAATACACTATCAGAATCACCCTGATCTGGGGGCTTCTCTGGTGGTGCAGTGGTTAAGAATCCGCCTGCCAATGCAGGGGACAAGGGTTCAAGCCCTGGTCCGGGAAGATCCCACGTGCCGCGGAGCAACTAAGCCCATGCACCACAACTACTGAGCCTGCGCTCTAGAGCCCGCGTGCCACAAGTACTGAGCCTGTGTGCCACAACTACTGAAGTCTGCGCACCTAGAGCCTGTGCTGCGCGACAAGAGAAGCCACCACAATGAGAAGCCCATGCACCACAACAAAGAGTAGCCCCCGCTTGCCACAACTAGAGAAAGCTTGCGCACAGCAACGAAGACCCAACGCAGCCAAAAAAAAAAAAAAAAAAATCGCACTGATTTGTTAGGGTTCAGAGTTTATTATGATTTAAAGCTAATTCTGTACTAAGCAACATAACTTTGCTAAATTAGGTGAATGGTTTAATTTAACTAAGTAAAACAAAGTGGTTGAATCAATCAAATGAACAACTCATTCATTTAACTAGGTCTTAAAGGGAAATAAGCCAGTAAGAGTATCACCTTCCTCTTCCCTTACAAAGGGAAGTAAGGGATAGTTATTTTTTAAACTATAAGCCAAGTAAAGAAATCATGATGCACTTTGGCAAGCAAATGACAAAGCAGGAGAAGCCATAACATAGTCCTTCAAAGCAAGAACAATTAGTAATAGAGAATCATCTGAGAAGATGCTGCCAGCAGGTAGGTAATTTCCATCTTCTCTCTGTATTAATCAAGACAGCAAAGTTTGGCACACAACACTGATTCATCAATCTTATCTCTTGGGGCTTCTTTTTTTTTTTAATTGGTGTATAGTTGCTTTACAATGTTGCATTAGTTTCTGCTGTACAGCGAAGAGAATCAACTATATGTATAAATATATCCCCTCTTTTTTGGATTTCCTTCCCATTTGGATTTTCCTTCCCACAGAGCACTGAGCAGAGTTACCTGTGCTATACAGCAGGTCCTCATTAGTTACTTATTTCATACATAGTAGTGTATATGTCAATCCCAATCTCCCAATTCATCCCACCACCACCCCTTTCCCCCCTTGGTGCCCATACATTAGTTACTTATTTCATATATAGTAGTGTATATGTCAATCCCAATCTCCCAATTCATCCCACCACCACCCCTTTCCCCCCTTGGTGTCCATACATTTGTTCTCTATGTCTGTGTCTCTATTTCTGCTTTGCAAATAGGTTCATCTGTACCATTTTTCTACATTCCACATATATGCGTTAACATACGATATTTGTTTTTCTCTTTCTGATTTATTTCACTTTGTATGACAGTCTCTAGGTCCATCCACATCTCTACAAATGACCCAATTTCATTCCTTTAATGGCTGAGTAATATTCCATTGTATATATGTATCACATCTTCTTTATTCATTCATCCATCAATGGACATTTAGGTTGCTCCCATGTCCTGGCTATTGTACATAGTGCTGCAATGAACAATGGGGTGCATGTGTCTTTGAATTATGGTTTTCTCAGAGTATATGCCCAGCAGTGGGATTGCTGGGTCATATGTTATTTTATTTTCAGTTTTTTAAGGAACCCCCATACTATTCTCCATAGTGGCTGTATCAATTTACATTCCCACCAACAGTGCAAGAGGATTCCCTTTTCTCCACATCCTCTCCAGCATTTATTATTTGTAGATTATTTTGCTGATGGCCATTCTGACCAGTGTGAGGTGATACGTCATTGTAGTTTTGATCTGCATTTCTCTAATAATCAGTGAGGTTGAGTGTCTTTTCATGTGTTTGTTGACCATCTGTATGTCTTCTTTAGAGAAATGTCTGTTTAGGTCTTCAGCCAATTAATCTCCAAACTATACAGCTCATGTAGCTCAATATCAAAATAACAAACAACCCAATCAAAAAGTGGGGGCTGGGCTTCCCTGGTGGCACAGTGGTTAAGAATCCGCCTGCCAATGCAGGGGACAGGGGTTCGAGCCCTGGTCAGGGAAGATCCCACATGCCATGGAGCAACTAAGCCCGTGCACCACAACTACTCAGCCTGTGCTCTAGAGCCTGCGAGCCACAACTACTGAAGCCCATACACCTAGAGCCCGTGCTCCGCAACAAGAGAATCCGCCGCAGTGAGAAGCCTGCACACCGCAATGAAGAGTGGCCCCCACTCGCTGCAACTAGAGAAAGCCCACATGCAGCAACAAAGATCCAACACAGTCATAAATAAATAAACAAACCAAAGCTGAGATTATTAAAAAAAAAAAAGTGGGGGCTTCATTTAAGATATACTGAGAGTTGCACATGAGAGCTGGGGTTCACTGGGGATTTAAACAGTACAGATGAAGAGAGAGCTGTCACCATTATTCAATGAGACTTCCAATGGATGTTTACTGAGTGCCTACGTTGATTCAGGTACTCTCCTAAGGAATAGTATAGAAACATCAAGGAGTTTTTATTTCATCAAGTATTGACCCAATTTAGTTCACAATTGCTAATAGTAGGTTCTAAACTATAAAGTTAAAAATAGACACTCAGAAATAATTCACTAAATAAGTGAAGGACTTAAAAAATCGTATAATACTTACAGATGCTTACTTATCACCTTTGTTTCTTAGTGTCAAAAAAATAAGCAAATTTCCTATAATGATTGCAGTTGCCATAAATTAAAACTGTTAGATAAACAGGCAATTAATTAGCCTTTAACAGAGCTTTCAATAGAATCTCATATTGATGTGGAAAAATTTAATTTCTAATTTCATCAAAAATATAAAGAGCCTCCTCTCCCTGGAAGACAAAAATATCGCACAGCACTGATTTTTTTAAAAAGGGATAGAAAAAATGGCCTTTTAAGAACAATTTACTTTTTTACAAATAGTTCCTATAAAATAGAGACTTCATTTTATTAATTAAGATTCAAAACAATATAATGCGTAAAGAAGAATAAGATCTCAAACACATAAAGTTGAGAAACATGTATAAAAATCTTTCATAATCTCACCAGATATACTGAAAACATAAAATGTAGCATAGTACTATTCAACAATAATACTAAAAAGATACAAATATGCAGCCAAAAGCAATGAAGGTTTGCTTTTATAAAAAATAAAGAATAAGGGAAGAAAATTTGATTATAGTATCAATAATTTATACTAATAATTTACCGATAAACCTACAACTTTCAGGTTGAACAACTTCTACACAACTGACATAACTGTGTTCAGTTAATGATTATTTATCTCATGGTTAGATAGTTATATATATATGTACATATGTAACATATATACATGTATATATTCAAATTAATTTATAGTCATGCCCTACATGCAAAATACAGTGAATATACCATATTACAGAGCAACTTAGATTGTAATTGAAAAGTAAATTTAGAATTCATGAAATGAAGTTGAATAAGTGAATTTTTAGGCATCAATTTAGAAAGATTTTGAAATATGAATGTGTTTGTTAAGACTAATGAGTAGGTTCAATTAATTCCAGCCTGTTTTCTATTCTCTAACTTAATCAAGTTCTTTCATAATAAAATTCTTTTGTCTTGGACTCTCATGCTTTCTACTTTTCTACTTATTTGAATTTTATGCATCCTTAGAAAATCAGATCATAACAGTCATGGAAGATATCTATGTCTTCTTCTTTGACATATTTCAATTATTTTCACTTAACTGGGTTTCTAACTCAAAAGCATTGTTATATAAGATATGAGGACATAACCTAAGACATGTGGTAAGCTTGAAATAATGTTTTGAGGAAGAGCGGGTTGAGAATGCAAATCAAAATAAAAAAGTAAGTTTCTGTACAGTATGGAGAAATCACTGCTTCCTCTATTTCTAATGTGTATCTGTTATTTCATGCTTTCTTTTTTTCTCATCATTTTTTCATTTTAGAACTGCCCCTCCCCAGCTACAGTGGTTTAATCAGAACTACCGATTAGCTACCTTCACATTTCACTGTCACAATGATGAAACCTCTTGGGCATTCCCATCAAGGAATCACATTTCCCTGGATAGAGTTTTACTCAGGGGTAGAGAGACACAACACAAGCACGGAAATCCAGCCAGAGAAATCAACGCCCCAGCAAAAAGAATCTCAGAACTTCTCAGTGATCTTCAACTTTAGGTACTATGTTAAGCTGTAACTGACTATTTTTAGGGCTACCTGAAGAGGACAGGCCCAAGAATGAAATCAACAAAGAACTATTATATGAAAATATACAAATATGTGATGACATAGCATGAGAACCTGGAATCAGATATACTTGAAATTAGGTTTATCCATGAAATTTTCAATATCAGGTGATAAATTTCTATTTTGTGCATATGTAATTTTGAGTTGCAAATGTAAGTGTTCTGCCTAAATAAGAGTTCATTATAAATATTATGCTAATGGATAAATGGCTAGTCTCTTCCTGGTGAGGTATCATACTGGATGTTAAGACAGAGGTGCCTTCACAAGCAAATTGAGCAGTCAGCAGCAGTGGTATCAGCTTAGATTCATAAAGAAAGCTTCACATTATTGAATTCATGCATAGTTTCTACCCTTGACACATTGAGGGCTTTGTTCATGAGTCCAAAAAAATAATCACTGGACACCCTTGGAGGCTGGATGCTTGTTATCTACAGAATTGATCATTGTGGCATTCTGGTTATTAAGAAGACTTTCATCCATAGAAGACTTCTGTGACACTCACATAAGAAACAATATCATCTGGATTTGGGATAATTAAAGAGGTTCTTCAGCAGAAGCTTCCCCAAATCTCCTATTTAAGCATCTTCCAATTTTGCTTCTTAATAACCCTTGCCTATCTAGCCAGAGTATTGGAACTGATCAAGAATCAGTAGAGGTGGCACTTCCCTGGTGGCGCAGTGGTTAAGAATCCGCCTGCCAATGCAGGGGACAAGGGTTCAAGCCCTGTTCCAGGAAGATCCCACATGCCGTGGAGCAACTAAGCCCATGCGCCACAACTACTGAGCCTGTGCTCTAGAGCCCGCAAGCCACAACTACTGAAGCCTGCATGCCTAGAGCCTGTGCTCTGCAACAAGAGAAGCCACCACAATGAGAAGCCACCACAATGAGAAGCCCGTGCACCACAACAAAGAGTAGCCCCCACGCACCGCAACTAGAGAGTGCAGCAATGAAGACCCAACACAGCCAAAAATAAATAAATAAAATAAACAAATTTATTTTTAAAAAAAAGAATCAGTAGAGGTGCTAACGTCAATCTATTTCTCTTTCTGAGTGCATCTGAAAATTAGATTCATCACCTACAGTACTGACATCGGGGAAGGTGGGGGGGTTTCTTTCTCTATGGTCTTTTTGTGCCAATACTGAGTGTTAATATCATGATGATCTGCTTCCCTTTGGTATCTGCATATTATTTGTGGCCTCTTGTATATCTGATTCAGACTTTCCAGTGTGTGTTTGTGTGTGTGTGTGCATCAACTGGTTACAGGGAATAGCTATAAAGTAATATATAATGGTGGAAAGAAGAATAGCTGTGTGGCCCACCAAGGACTATTTCTCATTCCTAGTGGTAAAGTGCTAAAAGTAAAGCAACTTTTTCTCCAGTCCATAAGCGACGTTTTATCCTTAGATGTTGGACTCCCAGATCCCTCACTGGTGTGACAAACTCTGTATTTTGGTGGAATATATCTATTGCCATCAGTTATACATGGATCTTAACAAGACATTTAGGGTCTTTGATACTTTATGCTATTCAGGTCTTTTGTACCAGCATAACTGAAGTTGGACTACCTTTGAGAGAAAATGGTAAAGTCACAGTACTGTTTTAACTTAGTGAAAGCTACTTGATTTTATATTTCTATGTATGTAATCACATTGATATTCATAATATTGAAAGCTGCACCTAAGTGCCAAGCTTCTATTAATTTGTTCTAGTAAGCATATCACATCTAGAACAGCAGCTTCAATTAAATTCACCATCCAGTTAGATTTACAATACTATATCATTTAAGACCCTTAAGTATATATTTTTAAAATATCAGTTGAGACCATGATTTCAGATCTTTGATGGTAGCTCTGCTCTCTGCCATTTTCCCAGGGATTCAGCCTTGCTTTTGATGCACTATTTGGCAAAGAAGGAGGAGGTGAAATGACTTGCAGTTGGATCTTCCTACAATGATAGTTCTTGTTTCATAGCTTAGAAATGTATTGTAGGAATCATCCCAGTTGCTGAGGATAGTTAATCTTAGACTCAGGAATTATGGACATAATGGCATGATGAGTTCTAGGACCCAGTGGAGCTACTGTGAAGTCAATTCAGGTAAAAACACATTGATCACCTACATTCCTGATGCCTAAGCTGAATACTGGACTGTGATGTTTCTGGATCCTTAGAGATTAAACTTCACATAAACAAGCATCTAGTCATCTCTGAAAAGTTGGAGATTTCCCTTTCCATAGTAAATGACCATGGATACAATTAAAGGAGACCTGAAGAATGTATGTTATGAATTTGGGGGATTATAACAGGGAATCTGCCTTTCTTGCATTCAAGATGCTATCTCTCTATAAGCTAATTAGTTCTGGAAATTGGATGAGGTCAGGGCCACTGAATACGAAACTGTGCATGTTAACACAGGCACGGAGAAGGATAGCAGATATGGTTCACTAAAAGATAGGGTTTTTTTTTTTAAGTTTTTATTATATAAATCAAGCAGAGCTTTGGTGTATTATCATTCAGTTTCTCAGAAACTTATGATCCATTAACTGCAGGGAGAGATCTCTTTGGGCAAGACCCCTGATACTAAAACCTTTTGTCCCGTGGATAAGCAGATGGTCAGCACCTGAGAGCTCATAGAAATTCAGAATCTCAGACAGCACCCCCAACCTACTCAATCTGAATCTGCATTTTAACATCATACGCAGGTAATTCAGTTGCCTATTAAGCGAATGAGAAGCACTGGATTAGACTATTACATTAAACTTTTATGCCACTTGGATGTTTATTTTGATAAACATTCCTATACTTTATATCTGATGATTCAGTTTCATGACTCTGAGCTTCCCTTATCCTTGCTGATATCAGGAAAAGCACTTCATCTGCAGATTTTCCAACTACCACTCCAAATGTAGAAAAGTCATATACAAGTGACTTGTTGTTGTTGTTGTTATAAAATCCTAGTATTTCCTGACAGGAGTGAAAGTAAATCTTTAGGACTCTGTGGAAACACATGTGACGGAGTGAGTAAATAGAAGGCATTACTGAAAGGCCATCTTTCTCCTCTCTATTGTACCATGGGCTTTCTGGCCTCTCATTATAATTATCAAGGGCCAGAATTTTGTCCAGATTTATATAAGTTCAGTTCAAGCTAAATTTACATTCCATTCTCTTTGGCCAAGTACCTTAAAATCCATCCCCACAACTATTCCCTGAATTTCCATTTATATAAATTAGTAAATCTTTGCATTCTATTTGAGTATAATCCCTTCCTTCCTTACGTTAGTTTCACATTATACCACCTGGCTAGGTTGAGTTTGCATTTTGATTGGCAATCAGTAACAGTAAAGGAAAATCTTTCTTAGGAAACTGAGGCACAGAGGAAAATGCTTTAAAGATATTGGGGAAAAAACAAATAAATAAATAAAGATATTGAACATTTCAGTCAGATATTTTCCAGTGTCTCCAATTTTTCCAGATGTGCTTATCCTAACTGCTGGACACATTTTTTTCTAATCAATATATTTACTGACACATAAAAGACATGGCAAAGCCATGCATTCAACTAATGTTAAAATTCAGTATCACACATATTATATTTCTGAGCTTAGTTTTCAGCACTCAGCTACAAAGAGCAAATCACTGCCTTCTGAAGACCAAGAAAAGATCTTGCATATCATTCTATATTTTGATGAACTTTGAAATTAGAGCTTTATTCCCACACTTTAAATTATCATTGCTCCCTGAAGTAGCCAGCTTAATCTCCAGTGCTTGCATTCTTCATTTCATGTAAGTTTGTCTATGACAGCAGCTATTTACTTCCAGAAAGTATTTGTTTGGTGGGTACATGAATGTCCATTGTTGATAACTATACTCATTCATTAATGTATTCATTATGCTGATGGTATACTACTTAGATTTATTCAACCCTTCCATTCAACAAATGTTTTTGGGGAACTAAGTACGTGCTAGATGCTACTTACTGTAAGCACACTGAATTTATCAGTAGACAGATTCTTTTGGTTAGAGAAACTCAGAAAGGAGTCACAAAGAACAGAAACTATAATTAAGTAAGCATATAATGGAAACTCTATTGGATGGGGCTGTTTGATAATTCAGCAATATCTACTTTCTTTGCCGTATGCTTCTGCTCCGAAAAAGTAATACTTATTTAATATATAAAAAATAAGTTTGTCAAAAATATAGTACAAGCTAACATTAAGAATTTGTGGCCATTTTTTTTTCCTTAGATTCATTCTAGCCCATCCACATGGCTCAATGACAGAAAATGTTTATAGCAAGGGACCTTAAGAAAAAAAATACAATTATTTCCTTAAATATTTGGCTTCAGTCACTCAATTCTCTCACTGTTCCATCACAGGGCTCAGAGAAAACAATGAGGGATTCATTATCTTTGGCTCTATTCATCATAAAATAGAAATATACACTATATATATATGATGATTTTTGGTCACTTCCATCTTGAGGATTTGTAAGTTATTCTGAGCTAAAATAATAAAGCCTAACTTTCAAAAAGAGTGAAAAATACCATAAAATTCCAGTAAAGAAAATTCCCAATCAAAGGCTAAGAAATATATCAGTATTTTTCAACCTATTTCTCCATAAAAACAAATTTAAGATGTTTTTAATTTCCAATCATAAAATCAGAATTTTTTTCTTTTTATTATAAACTACTTGAAAAAATGAAAAATCAAAATATGACATGCAAAATATAGTCTTCACTAAAATGATTTGAACATACTTGCTTTATTTCTTTCTCCTATTATCTTTAAGTAATTAAATAATACAAATATAACTAAAACCCTGCTACCCATCACTTCTAATTTTCCCTCACCTCCCAAGGGACAATCATTATTTGAAATTAGTGTACAGCCATCCTATGGATATTTATAACGGTATTATATATGTTTTAATCCATACAAAAATATACTACCATTTAGTATGTCTTTATACATTAAATAATTTGCATCAAATGTAGCATCATGTTCTGCAATTACCTTTATAAAATTATATTTCCAGGATTTATCCATACATGAATGTGCACACCTACAATATTTACTTTCTCTGTTGTACAATATCTCATCTTAGAGATCATTTATGGGCTCATTATATTACTTAAAAATAGCTTTTCTATCATGTTTTATTTCTACAGTTAGTCCTTCACAGAATGAGTTTAATTGCAACTTTTTCATATGTACAATGGCTCCTCTAGAACAGAACCAACCGTGGAATTGCTGTGGCAAGGTTTGGGCATTGGACTTTTTTTTTCCAAAATGTAATGCAATTTTTAACTGTATTACACTCATGAAATAATTATAATTTATAGATATTTATACAGACTAAATATCTATAAATTATATAAATTATGCATATAATTTATAATTATTTTATTGATAAATGTTTATTAGGTTTATTTATGTCAATCAAGTTTTGCACCATTCTCCTAAATTTATTCTAAGAAAGTTGATATTTGAATGCTATATAAGTGGTTTCAAACTTGGTAAAATGTTCACTTTTTAGAATGCTAATAGTTATTCAGTAGATTATTTTGAATTTCCATCATATACAATCCTATTATCTATAGATCATAGCAGTCTTGTTTCTTTATATCCTAACCATATAACTTTTAATTTTTTCTTACTTTACTATACTAATTAGAAAAACTGCATAATTTAAAGAGAAGTGGCAACTGTGGATATCTTTGACTCATTCCCAATATTACAGGTAAACTTTCAATCCTTTACAACTATTTGTTGGCTGTGTCTTTTTTCTTCCCCCCCTTTCTTTTCTTTAATTTTTTCATTTGTTTTATTCTTATAGATGAATTTCCATCCCTAATTTTCTAAGATTTATTTTCATAAAATGAATGCTTAATGTATTAAAGGCCTTTAAGACCTGTGATGCATTTATTAATTTGATCGTGTAACTTTCTCTTTTAACGTATTAACATGTTATCTTGCATTAGTATATTTTCTAATGTGAAACCAACTTATTTCACGATTAGAACTTTATTGGCCAATGATGCATAATATGTGTGTGTGTGTGTGTGTGTGTGTGTGTGTGTGTGTGTGACTGAATGAGTTTGCTAATATTTGCAGGGTTTTAATTTTATATTAATCGAAATTATTTTATAATTTTTATTGTGCTTATTTGAGAACATTTTTTAAAAATAAATGTACTTATTTATTTTTGGCCGCATTGTGCCTTTGTTGCTGTGCATGGGCTTTTCTCTAGTTCTAGAGAACGGGGGCTACTTTATGTTGCAGTGTGTGGGCTTCTCATTGCGGTGCATGGGCTTCTCATTGCAGTGGCTTCTCTTGTTGTGGAGCACAGGCTCTAGGCGCATGGGCTTCAGTAGCTCTGGCACGTGGGCCCAGTAGTTGTGGCACACGGGCTTAGTTGCTCCACGGCATGTGGGATCTTCCCGGACCAGGGCTCAAATCCATGTCCCCTGCATTGGCAGGCGGATTCTTAACCACTGAGCCACCAGGGAAGTCCTGAGAACGTTTCTTATTTTCAATTTTTTAGATTTTTTGAGGTATGTGTAATGCTTCCGTGAAATTTTCTGAAAACATGGATGTAAAAGAAACTGACTCTTTTTTGTGAATTTGTATATATGTTGGTGGGTATATTTTAAGCTACTAATTCATTTTCCCAATATTATGCTTCCAATTGAGTTGTATATATTTATATAGTTTTAAATTTTCCCTTGAGTTAGATTGTTAAGGTATATGTCTTATGATATCAGTTTTGTGTTAACTCAAATGGTTGAATTATCAAAGCAGACTCAGTATAAATCATAAATCTTACCCAGCACCAATGTTTATGAAAGATTCAAATGATAAGGCAAGTCCCAGAAACATATGAAACATTATTTTCCTTAAGGATCAAGAAACTGCCAAACGCAATTTCCCCAAATTTATATTTCTTCTGTATTGGATCTCTTTTTTTATTTCACATTAACAGGAGAGATTTGAGCAATTTATGAGAAAACACTAACATGAATGAAGCCATTTAATTTGACTCCATTTGAGATCCCACTAATTATATAGCATATGTGCCTACCCCTCATCATCCAGTATAGCCCTGCTACATAAAATCCAGGAAGTCCAGGTTTGTTCTTGTTTTTGTTTTTAATAAGCAATCAAGAGAGACCAGATATATCATGCTACATATAATTTGTAGATAGGGGTTCCTGGAATTTTCCACTATTAAACACTGGTAACATGTATAAAAAGTGATCTTGTTAGGGTTGTTGAAATGTTAACAAGGATGGTTTTCATTCGGGTCGTTCATTCCCTCCAGCATCTCCCAGCAGTGGAGAGGTGAGTCACAGGCCCTTCCCCACAGCTGACCTCAATCAAGTTTTCCTCGCCACATATTTCTCAGGTATCATTTCACACGTTATAAAAAGGTATCATTTCATCTTATCTTACAAGATATTCTATGGTATTTCATATTAAATAATAACCTACTAAGCCCCTGATGATGGCTTGGACTTGAGCCATCCAATAGAGAATGGTAATTAGCTCTACATAACGTATTAATTGCAACCATATCCATCTTTCACAGAACTTTGGATGTTCTCTTAACCACTGAATTATTCTTTTATTCCAACATCAATAGCTATTCAAACTTTTAAACATGTATTGATGAGGAGATGTAATTATGTGTTTAGATTTTCTAAGACCTATTTCATGTGTTTTTTCCTGCCCTATTATCTTCCCTAGCTGTCAAATAAGTTGGGGGCTTCAAACTGGACCCCTGAAATCTTTTCTAATGCTGGGAATCACTAGCTACATATGTTTAACCCCATCAAGTAAGGTAATTTTTAACACACCATATATTTAACTTATAGTATCATTTACATTACTTCCCAACAGAAATCTCTTTACTTACCACCCACCTTCAGTGACAGGGGATGTAAGTAGAGGATATTATTCATAAAATTCTGTACCCCATTTGGTTTATGGACATAAACCAAATGGGGTTTGGTTTATGGACATAAACCAAATGGGGTTTGGTTTTGTACCCCAGGTATCATGCACAAGTTTTTAGTGACATCAATTTCCAAGTATCATTACATAATATCCCCTTTAGGATAGGGAGAGACTGTATTGGTAATTTACTTGTTTTATCTCTACCACAAGACAGACATGTTAACCTTTTCAGCCATGGTGTCCATGTCATTAGAAAATAAGAATGAGGCCACACTATCCAGTGGCATCCTTCCTATAAATTCACCCTGATAACTTGAGCTTCTAGCACTAACCTATAGGGACATTTGTATTGCTTTCCAAGTTTGGATACTTGAAAGCCCTCACCAGACTCCACAGAGTACATTCATATAAGTCTTTTCTTTTTTTTTTTTTTTTTTTTTTTGCGGTACGTGCGCCTCTCACCATCGTGGCCTCCCCCGCTGCGGAGCACAGGCTCCGGACGCGCAGGCTCAGCGGCCACGGCTCACGGGCCCAGTCGCTCCGCGGCACGCAGGACCCTCCCGGACCGGGGCACGAACCCGCGTCCCCCGAATCGGCAGGCGGACCCCCAACCGCTGCGCCACCAGGGAAGCCCTACGTCTTTTCATTTAAAGGTGAAGGATACAGTGAAGTGAAAGAGAGAGAGAGAACAAGCAATAATCAGAGGTTCGAGAGACATCCCACAGCACAAGCTCCACATAGGTCCATATTTTGCGTTCCTGAACCACACTGAGTCTCTGGCTTGAACTACTTAGATCTGTGGCGGGAATCTTGACTTGAAGAGAACAGCCAGAAAAAGCTCTCAGTGGCTCTTTAAGTAACAGACGGTTTTCAAACCCACTAGCCCAGATGCAAATCAACAGTAAAGAAGCTAACTTTGGGGATCAACAGAGGCTTCAGACTCTAAACAGCATATCATAAATCCCTCTGCACTCATCTCAGCCAAGAGTGAAAAATCAGATATCCAGGCATCCCCAGAGAAAAAAAGAGAACATTCCCACTTCAGCTGTAAATCAACTCTGTAACCACATTAACTTTTAGAATGATCAAAATATCCAACGTTCCTCCTGGGCGAGCTTGCAGCTCTCTTCAGGCAAGGTTGACAGTTGTGATAAAGTATCAACTCGGGTGACACATTCAGTCCTCTTGTATTTTATTAATCTCCCAAGCTTACTGCCAACTATGGCCAATATCTTAGAAAAGACCTAATGATCAAGCTAGAGCTTGGTGATCACCATGAGGACGCAGGAAGAACTCCTTCCTGTGTTTCTGCTACAAGGGCTTTATCACTCCAACTTCTTGTACAAGGCCAGGCATATAATAGACACTGCATAAATATTTGTTTGCTTAATATAAAAATTACTTCCACACCAGGGAGCAGACCTAATGAGTAAGCAAGTCTATTTAATTTGATAATTTGTATCCAGAATGTAAGTTTTGTTTGATATAGTAATCTGAGAACAGGTCTAAAATGTTGGCACAATGGCACAGTCCCCTACGTGTACTGTTGACATTGTATAACCCTGGCTCGAGTACACTTTGAGTATTCATGTGCACACAAAACCATATCTTGAGTAGACCACATGCACAAAAAGCTACTGTGTACTCCATATAACAGTTACTTGGGGATACTCTAGCCTCAGGCACAACTCAGTCTGTGTGTGGCTCCTCAGAAGCATCAAAGGAGAGTCAATAGTGCTTATATGGCCACCGTACCACTCCTCAGCCACTCTGCTTATGACTACAAAATAATACCTCCTCCATCTCTAAATAAGTAGGCCACAGTTCCACCCATTGTGCAAATTGAACTTGCTTTCTTTTACCAGAGTTTGATGAACTGTAGGATATATCAAAGCCAATTTCAAGAAAGCAAGGCAAAGCTCCATCTGGGAGCTCCCAACAGAGAATCAAGCAGCTTGTTTTGTCGTGGCTGGGAGATGATCACAGGATTCAGAAACAGAGCAATGAGCAGGCAGCCCCTCAGAGGGCTCTGTCATAACACTTCAGGCAATCTGTTTATGTATGTGGCAAATTCCCCCTGACCTTCTCTTTCATGATCTTGAATATGGCATTTCCATTTTATCAATGAGGTCTGCTGATCAGTTTCTTTTGTACTTGAATGTTTCCCTTACATTACCCAAAACACTCTAGCTATTACCTGTCTCAGGATTATTTTATGTACTTCCACGGTGGGGGCATTTTCTACAAATATGCAATAAAAAGCTAGCAAGTATCTTTCAAAGGACTATAATGAATGGCTGCATCAGGCAGCTTTTGAATCTAAAATCCCAATGGTCTCTGCTGAGTAGCATTATTCAATTTCTGCCAAAGTCTCGTGCTATGCTTTTCAGTCGAAGACACTTTTAAAATCATCTGAAAAGTCAGGTCCTAAGATCCCAGTGGGAATTCTTGGCCACAAACCTTAATGAAGAATTTAATGCCTGTTTCTGCTCAAAGCCCCATTCAAATTCCTATCTTTTTCTGGTGACTTTGTGAATAGAGGCCAGCAGTATCCCTAAGTGAGCAATGTGGTTTTGCCCAAACCCAAACAGTCTCACCTGTCTCTGGGGATCTTGTTTAGTGACACCGTCAGTAATAAATAATAATTTATGTCTCACAGTACAAGGGATATTCCTAGTTACTCCCGCCCATGTAGTTGGCAAACATTTCACAGACTGGGTCAGACCCTGAATTTAGCTGGTATGTGAGCCACTCTCTCGTGGTGTTATGGGAGACTAAGTTCTTAAATCCTGTGATTCTTCCTCTAAGGAATTATTATATCAGCATTGTAGTACATAAACTTACTTTTGAAGGTCATCAAGTCCAAATCCCACTGCAAGTCCAACATCGAGGTGCAGGCAGATTTGGTGTCTGGTGAGAGCCCACTTCCTGGTTCACAGCTGGCAATGATCTGCTGTGTCCTCACATGGCGGAAGGGGCAAGGAAGTTTTCTAGGGCAGTCTTTTTTTTTAATTGAAGTATAGTTGATTTACAGTGCTGTGCCAATCTCTGCAGGACAGAAAAGTGACTCAGTTATACACATGTATACATTCTTTTTCAAATATTCTTTTCCATTATGGTTTATCACAGGATACTTGAATATTCCCTGTGCCAGACATGAGGACCTTTTTGTATATCCATTCTAAATGTAATAGTTTGCATCTACCAACCCCAAACTCCCAGTCCATCCCTCTCCCTCCCCACTCCCCCTTGGCAACCACAAGTCTGTCCTCTATGTCTATGAATCTGTTTCCCTCACACTGGTCAGAATGGCCATCATTAAAAAGTCTACAAATAACAAATGCTGGAGAGGGTGTGGAGAAAAGGGAACCTCCTACACTGTTGGTGGGAATGTAAGTTGGTACAGCCACTATGGAAAACAGTGTGGCTGTTCCTCAGAAAACTAAAAATAGGTCAGCTTTTATAAGGTCACTAATCCCATTCATGAGAGCTCCATCCTCACTGCCTAATTACCTCTTAAAGACTCGACCTTCTAATACCCTCATCCTGGGAGTTAGGTCTCAACATAGGGATTTTTAAGGGACACAGCATTTAGATCATAGCATTATGCTATCTTCAAGTTTCAACTCTGGACCATGTAGAGCATACACAATGTAATCACAAAAAGCTTTGCACACAAACCTGAGGCTGTTAGGCCCATAAGATTGCAAAAGGCCTTGGGTCTCCCCCACCCCAAGTGGGGGAAAATAGACTCTATTTTATCTTTTTAAAATCTTTTTAAGATCCCATGGTGATTCAAACACTTTTCATTATAAATGACAATCCTCATAATTAGATATGATTTTAGTCAAGGTGGCATATAAAGAGCTATTTTGACAGGGAACTTTAAGAGGTGTGTTTCTGGGGTTTTGTTATGTGTGACCTTGACAGTTTTGAACAGTAAAAGTCAGGTATTTTATAAAATGTGCCTCAATTTGGACTTGTCTGATTTTATCATTATTACACTGGCGTTATGTGTTTTGGGGATGAACACCACAAAGGTGAAGTGCCCTTCTCATTGCACCCTTTTAGGGGTGTGTAATATCTACATCCTTATCACCATTGGTGTTAACCTTCATCACTCAGTTAAAGTAGCATTTGACAGGCTTCTCCACTATAAATTTTTTTTTTTCCTTTTTCATGTTCTAGTACTATGGCTATAGAACAATGGCCCACTGGCCAAATCAGGCCTTTTATCTGTTTTCAAAAATAAAGTTTTATTAGAACATTATCATGTCTATTCATGTATGCATTATATAATATGGCTGCTTTCACATACTTTTATAACAGCAGAGTAGTTCCTACAGAGATCTATGGACTGCCAAGCTTAAATTATTTACTCTCTGCTCCTAAAAGAAAAAGTTTGTTAGAGTCTACCTATTCTTCGAAAGCAAGTCATAAAGTCCAGCATATATTTGAGGGGAGGGAGGAAGCAGCATTCTGGAAGAGTAAACATATATACATATGTTATTTGGAATTTTTCATGAAAGATTCATCTCTTCTCCCTCATTTGTTTTTTCCAATCATTAATATCTCTTATTATGAACTCATGGATATTTCTTTTACTCTTCAGGTTAAAATCCAACACTGCTGTTATTCATTTTGCTGCTCAAATTGTGCCCACTTTCATCATTATATGCTCAGGTTGGCTTTAGTGTCAACTTTGGTATGCCTTTTGAATTACTGTTGTTAAGTTCCTTTACATATTCGAACTATAAGATGCTCCAGGATTGTCTGTATAATTCTTTCCTTAGCACTAAAATCAACCGTTTCTCCAAGGATCTCTGATTCCTTTAATAGAAAATGGTATTGGAAACCAAGATCTGGCTACTAGGTGTGCTTATTGCTACTGGGCTGTCACTGCTTCCAAGACATGTTAACAATTTGCACAAGGAAACTGTGTGTTGACTAAATCATGTGTATGTATCTATATTCCGCATCAGTTGATCTGAATATATATTAAAATAAACATGAGTTCACACTGTTTCTGCCTTTAATTAAGGCAACAGGGCTAATACAATTATCATGGATAGAGAGGGGCTCTACATAATGACAAAGCAGTCAATTCACCAAAATGACATGAAAACATATCAGTTGACTTCATCTAACATATATGTACATATATATATATACATATATATGTATATGTATTTTATATAGTGTATATATAAAATACTTCCAATGAAAGCAGAATGCACATTCTCTTGAAGCTCACATGGAACATTTATCAAGGTAAACCACATTGTGGGCCGTAAGATAAACCTTTACAAATTACAAGAATAGGAATCATATAAAATATGTTTGCAGACCACAATGCAATTAAATTAGAAATTAATACCAGAAAGATAGCTAGAAAATACCCAAATATCTGGAGACAACACAAGTCTAAATAACAAAACATGAGTCAAAGAAGTTGCAAGAGAAATTTTTAAATATTTTGAACTACATGAAAACTAAAATAAAACTTACCAAAATGTCTGGAAGATAGTAGCAGTTTATAGAGGGTAATCTATAATATCAAATACATATAAAAGAAGAATAATTCAAAATTAATAACCTAAGTTTCACTTTAAGAAACTAGAAATAGAATAACAATTTAAGTCGAAAGAAAGTAGAAAAAACAGTAATAATAAAAATGAGAGCAGACATAAATAAAATTAAAAATGAGAAAACAATAAAGTCAATGGAACCAAAACATAAATAAAATCGATTAACCTCTAGCCTAGCTAATCAAGGAAAAATGAAAGAAGACACTGGCATCCATTCCACTGGTGAACTCTACCAACCTTTTAAGGAAAAATGTGTCAAATGTGGATTGGATGGGTTTCATTTAAGAAAAGAATAAATTGAAAACAGCATCAAGTTACATGAATTTAAGTGTGACTTGGTGGCATGGAATTACAGACAACTCCACTCCAGGTGCAAGCAAAAGACATTTATGGGAAATGTATGGTTTACCTAAAAAGAGCTGTATTTTAGGTTGAATATGCCCAATTGGCCATCAGGGAGCACATGATAGTTTTGAAAGTAAAACATTTTTCTAAAGAGCATGAACATCAGCAATGCTCAGTGGCAAATATGTGTTGGACTGATCAGCACTGTCCCTACCATAACAAATTTCTTTGGGAATATCAGGATCTGAATTTACTATATTGAACTAGATGGAAATAACATTTCTGTAAGCTCATCAACAGGACTCAAATAATCACCATTATTGTTAACCCAAATAAGTATATTTGATGAAACTCAATTCCAGGAGAGTGGTACAGCTGGAGATACAGAAGAGATCCAATTAAATTGCCCATTGAATAATGACTGTAATGTAACACCTTCCCAAAAAGGTTGCTTTTATAGGTTTTTATCCTTCGCAAGGAGACTACTGGATATCTAATCACTATGGAATCTGTTATTAAAGGCCAGTGTCTAAGTGGGCATAGAGGGAACCTACCTCAACATCATAAAGACCATATATGACATATCCACAGCAAATATAATTCTCAATGGTGAAAAACTGAAAGCATTTCCTCTAAGATCAGGAACAAGACAAGGATGTCCACTCTCGCCACTATTATTCAACACAGACTTTAAAGTCCTACCATGGCAATCAGAGAAGGAAAAGAAATAAAAGGAATACAAATTGGAAAAGAAGAAGTAAAACTGCCATTGTTTGCAGATGACATGATACTATACACAGAGAATCCTAAAGATGTCACCAGAAAACTACTGGTGCTAATCAATGAATTGGGTAAATTTGCAGGATACAAAATTAATGCACAGAAATCTCTTGCAATCCTATGCATTAACAACGAAAGATAAGAAATAGAAATTAAGGGGGCTTCCCTGGTGGCGCAATGGTTGAGAGTCCGCCTGCCAATGCAGGAGACGCGGGTTCATGCCCCGGTCTGGGAAGATCCCACATGCCACAGAGCGGCTGGGCCCATAAGCCATGGCCACTGAGCCTGTGCGTCTGGAGCCTGTGCTCCACAACGGTAGAGGCCACCACAGTGAGAGGCCCATGTACTGCAAAAAAACAAAAAAAAGAAAGAAGAAATAGAAATTAAGGAAACAATCCCATTCACCATTGCAACAAAAAGAATAAAATACCTAGGAATACACCTACCTAAGGAGGCAAAAGACCTGTACTCAGAAAACTATAAGACACTGATAAAAGAAATCAAAGATGACACAAACAGATGGAGAGATATACCATGTTCTTGGATTAGAAGAATCAATATTGTGAAAATGACTACACTACCCAAAGCAATCTACAGATTCAATGTAATCCCTAATCAAACTACCAATGACATGTTTTACAGAACTAGAACAAAAAATCTTAAAATTTGTATGGAGAAACAAAAGACCCCGAATAGCCAAAGCAGTCTTGAGGGAAAAAGATGGAGCTGGAGGAATCAGACACCCTGACTTCAGATTATACTACAAAGCTACAGTAATCAAAACAATATGGTACTGGCACAAAACAGAAATATAGATCAATGGAACAAGATAGAAAGCCCAGAGATAAACCCACGCACCTATGGTCAACTAACCTATGACAAAGGAGGCAAGGATATACAATGGAGTTAAGACAGTCTGTTCAATAAGTGGTGCTGGGAAAACTGGACAGCTACATGTAAAAGAATGAAATTAAAACACTCCCTAACACCATACACAAATATAAACTCAAAATGGATTACCAACCTAAATGTAAGACCAGACACTATAAAACTCTTAGAGGAAAACATAGGAAGAACACTCTTTGACAAAAATCACAGCAAGATCTTTTGTGATCCACCTCCTAGAGTAATGGAAATAAAAACAAAAATAAACAAATGGGACCTAATGAAACTTAAAAGCTTTTGCGAAGCAAAGGAAACTACAAACAAGACGAAAAGACAACCTGCAGAATGGGAGACAATATTTGCAAATGAATCAACTGACAAAGGATTAATCTCCAAAATACATAAACAGCTCATGCAGCTCAATATTAAAAAAACAAGCAACCCAATCCAAAAATGGGCAGAAGACCTAAATAGACATTTCTCTAAAGAAGACTTACAGATGGCCAAGAAGCACATGAAAAGCTGCTCAACATCACTAATTATTAGAGAAATCAAAACTACAATGAGGTATCACCTCACACCAGTTAGAATGGACATCATCAGAAAATCTACAAACAACAAATGCTGGAGAGGGTGTGTAGAAAAGGGAACCCGCTTGCACTGTGGGTGGGAATGTAAATTGATACAGCCACTATGGAAAACAGTATGGAGGTTCCTTAAAATACTAAAAATAGAATCACCATATGACCCAGCAATCCCACTACTGGGCATATACCCAGAGAAAACCAAAATTCAAAAAGACACATGTACCCCAAAGTTCACTGCAGCACTATGTACAATAGCCATGTTATGGGAGCAACCTAAATGCCCATCTACAGACGAATGGATAAAGAAGATGCAGTATATATATATAATGGAATATTAGCCATAAAAAGGAATGAAATTGGGTCCTTTGTAGAGACGTGGATGGATCTAGAGACTGTCATAGACAGTGAAGTAAGTCAGAAAGAGAAAAACAAGTATTATATATTAATGCATATATATGGAACCTAGAAAAATGGTACAGATGAACTGGTTTTCAGAGCAGTAATAGAAACACAGATGTAGAGAATAAACATATGGATGCCAAGGGGGAAAGTGGGGAGGATGAATTGGGAGATTGGGATTGACATATATACACTAATATGTATAAAATAGACAACTAATAAGAACCTGTTGTATAAAAAAAATAAATAAAATGTAAAAAAAATTTTTTTAATTAAAAAAAATAAACAAAAGCCAGTGGCTGAGGTGCTAGAGAATCAAGACAAACAAGTTGTGTCAACTACCACTGGGTAGTATGTAACTGAACAATGTGGTCTTTTTTATTGTTCTCTAACTGTGGTACATCTGACACCTAAAAGTGTCTGTAAAATCTTGTACTATGATATCTGGATATGGTTACATTCACAAACCAAATAAAATCTAGAATTTACTAAATAACAACCCTTATTAAGAACAAAGGACATCAGGAATGTATGGTACAGGGAAAACACTTTTTTTTTCTAATGGGGTGATAAAGAGAATGATACTGTGTGTCATTTATTACCTCAATACCTCTGACACAGCATAAGGAAGTATAGCAAAGCCTGTGCAGGTTTAATGATAAAATTAAATAAAAACAAAACTTATGTAAATGATGAGTCCCAAAGTGAGAAACTATTTTGGAAAACTAAGTAAAGACCTCAATTGATATAAAATCCATGGAAACCAATAAGTGAACTTGGTATTAAAATTATATAAACTTGAATGTCATCATTAACACATAAAAACTTCCAAATAACTCTGAGTGATAAATGAAAATCAGAAATCAAACAGAAAAAAAGAATATCAAGGAATATGTGAAGAGACATGATCACAAGTAACAAAATTTGTAGAAAAAATGTGTATTCCCCTTTGAAAAGTTCAAATCTTGGTCAATTGGGGTATTTGTTGGTTTTCTCTTTTATATGAGATATTGTAGAATATGTGGCAAGGAAATTATAAAAAAGATACCTGAGTAACATGTAGCAAGATGGTATTGAGTGAAGTCCCAGAAAAGGGTGGGAGAAGTTAAGATAGCTGGCCTGTGATCCATTTCTTCATACATTTCCTAGAATTTCCTGGAACTAAGGTGGAGGAAGAGGGCAGGAAAGCAGGAATAATCTCCCTATAAACATACGAGTAACTACACCACCTGGTAAGTAGGTTGATTATGTCTTTTAGGATGATTCTTGTCTTTAGAAAACCACTATCAGAATAGAACAGACTGTCCCTCATTTTGAAAGTCCTTCATTTAGCGTTGTTTATGGTAAAAAAAAAAAAAAAAAAAAGAAACAGCATCTATTGATATGTGTGCACTATCTCCCACAGAGTACTTATATAATAAACAACAAGCCCCAAATGGTATACAAATATATATGTATATGTATACTGGTATAAAAATAACTTTATATTAGTAAAAAACTGTCTATCAGTAAAAAGAAAAAAACTATTAAGACAAAAATACTCATTAACAAAATAACCAAAATAGAAATTCCATTGAAGCAATATTTTTTCTAATACATATTAAAGAATAAATTTGTATGCTTTTATCACCTTATAAAATTTAAGGCATGATACAAAGATAACTAAGGAAAAAATAAAGAGTTGTTTATTTATAACTTGTTAAGAATTCATCCAAATTCTATTCCTTTTTTTTATAAGAACAATATATGAATAAGTTAAAAATTAAAGAAATTAAAGCTAGTGAGTTAATTCTATTTAAACATCTTATTTCACATGTGAAAAAGTACTGTATTAGGTTAGCAAGCTGCATTAGCAAATGTCTCGAGATTTCAGTGGCTTAAGAAAAAAAGCTTATTTCTCACTAGGATAACAAGGTTGAAGCTATAAGTTACAAGGAAGTTTTCCTCCAAATGGTGATTGAGAGACCCAGTCTTTTGATTTGGGATTTTGTCATCCATTAGGGGATCATTGTGTGTGTCCAGCTGGTGCAAAGCGAGTCTTAAAAGCATATCGAGTTTTTAAAAGCTTTGAACAAGAAATAACACAGATTATTTTCACTTTAAGTGCCCTCCTGGAACTAGTCAAATGGCCACATCTGGATGGTTAGATTGACTAAGTAGTTGGTTCTCCATAGCATCTCTGTACTGTAGAAGGTGAGCAGAAATTTAGGTGGACAGCGAGCTGTTTCAGCAGCAATATATGGTTTACTGTGTTGTTATAAGTTCAAAGTTGTAACCCCAGCCTTGTCACTAACTTGCTGCATAACACTATGTACTTTTTTTTACCAGATTTTAGCCTTAGTCTCCTAATTTATAAATAGGAAAACATTGAACTAAATAATCTCCAAGTTTTTATAGTTTATACATTTAAATTTTTAATTAACAATTTACCTATCCACTCACAAATAAAATATGTATAGCAGAGGTTCTAATTGGGTGGGTGCATAACCACCATATGATGCCTTTATCACTCTTAACAAAGGGTTAAAAATAAGATAAATTGATTTTAGAAACTATATTCATGTTATCAATTTGATAGTATTCTAAAATATAAATATTTCTACCCTCAGACTTGGCCCAGTAACAAGTATTTGGAGAATGTATTATCTTCAAAGTTCACCAATAGTATATTTAAACTACTTTAGCTAAACTATACTTATTATTTTTTGAATTATGTATTCATTTTATTTGTTTTAATACATTGTCACCTTGGTGACTTTTTTAAACATCTTTATTGGAGTATAATTGCTTTACAATGCAGTGTTAGTTCCTGCTATATAAAACAGTGAATCAGCTATACATATACATATATCCCCATATCCCCTCCCTCTTGCATCTCACTCCCACCCTCCCTATCCCACCCCTCTAGGTGGTCACAAAGCACAGAGCTGATTTCCCTGTGCTATGCGGCTGCTTCCCACTAGCTATCTATTTTACATTTGGTAGTGTATGTATGTCAGTGCTACTCTCTCACTTCGTCCCAGCTTACCCTTCCCTCTCCCTGTGTCCTCAAGTCCATTCTCTAAATCTGCATCTTTATTTCTGTCCTGCCCCTAGGTACCTCAAAACCACTGTTTTTTTTTTTAATTCCATATATATGTGTTAGCATACGGTATTTGTTTTTCTCTTTATGACTTACTTCACTCTGTATGACACTCTAGGTCCATCCACCTCGCTACAGATAATTCAGTTTCATTTCTTTTCATGGCTGAGTAATATTCCATTGTATATATGTGCCACATCTTCTTTATCTATTCATCTGTTGATGGACACTTAGATTGCTTCCATGTCCTGGCTCTTGTAAACAGAACTGCAATGAACATTGTGGTACATGACTTTTCGAATTATGATTTTCTCAGGGTATATGTCCAGTAGTGGGATTGCTGGGTCATATGGTAGTTCTATTTTTAGTTTTTAAGGAACCTCCAACTGTTCTTCATAGTGGCTGTATTAATTTATATTCCCACCAACAGTGCAAGAGGGTTCGCTTTTCTCCACACCCTCTCCAGCATTTACTGTTTGTAGACTTTTTGATGATGACCATTCAGACCAGTGTGAGGTGATACCTCACTGTAGTTTTGATTTGCATTTCTCTAATGATAAGTGATGTTGAGCATCCTTTCATGTGTTTGTTGGCAATCTGCATATCTTCTTTGGAGAAATGTCTATTTAGGTCTTCTGCCCATTTTTGGATTGGGCTGTTTGTTTTTTTGTTATTGAGCTGCATGAGCTGCTTGTACATTTTGGAGATTAATCCTTTGCCAGTTGCTTCGTTTGCAAATATTTTCTCCCATTCTGAAGGTTGTCTTTTCATCTTCCTTATGGTTTCATTTGCTGTGCAAAAGCTTTTAAGTTTCATTAGGTCCCATTTGTTTATTTTTGTTTTTATTTCCATTTCTCTAGGAGGTGGGTCAAAAAAGATCTTGCTGTGATTTTTGTCAGAGTGTTCTCCCTATGTTTTCCTCTAAGAGTTTTATAGTGTCTGGCTGTACATTTCGGTCTTTAATCCATTTTGAGTTTATTTTTGTATACAGTGTTCTAATTTCATTCTTTTACATATAGCTGTCCAGTTTTCCCAGCACCACTTATTGAAGTGGCTGTCTTTCTCCACTGTATATTCCTGCCTTTTATCAAAATAAGGTGACCATATGTGTGTGGGTTTATCTTTGGATTTTCTATACTGTTCCACTAATCTATATTTCTGTTTTTGTGCCAGTACCATACTCTCGATTACTGTAGCTTTCTGGTATAGTCTGAAGTCCGGGAGCCTGATTCTTCCAGCTCCATTATTCTTTCTCAAGATTGCTTTGGCTATTTGGGGTCTTTTGTGTTTCCATACAAACGGTGCAATTTTTTGTTCTAGTTCTGTGGAAAATGCCATTGGCAGTTTGATAGGGATTGCAATGAATCTGTACATTGCTTTGGGTAGTAGAGTCATTTTTACAGTGTTGATTCTTCTACTCAAAGAACATGGTATATCTCTTCATCTGTTTGTATCATCTTTAATTTCTTTCATCAGTGTCTTATAGTTTTCTGCGTACAGGTCTTTTGTCTCCTTAGGTAGGTGTATTCCTAGGTATTTTATTCTTTTTGTTGCAATGGTAAATGGGAGTGTTTCCTTAATTTCTCTTTCAGATTTTTCATCATTAGTGTATAGGAATGCCAGAGATTTCTGTGCATTAATTTTGTATCCTGCTACTTTACCAAATTCATTGATTAGTTCTAGTAGTTTCCTGGTGGCATCTTTAGGATTCTGTATGTACAGTATCATGTCATCTGCAAACAGTGACAGTTTTAGTTCTTCTTTTCTGATTTGGATTCCTTTTATGTCTTTTTCTTCTCGAATTGCTGTGGCTAAAACTTCCAGAACTATGTTGAATAATAGTGGTGAGAGTGGGCAACCTTCTCTTGCTCTTGATCTTAGTTGAAATGGCTTCAGTTTTTCAACTTTGAGAACAATGTTGGCTGTGCATTTGTCATATATGACCTTTACTATGTTGAGGTAAGTTCCCTCTATGTCTACTTTCTGGAGAGTTTTTACCATAAATGCATGTTGAATTTTGTCAAAAGCTTTTTCTGCATCTATTGAGAGGATCATATGGTTTTTATCCTTCAATCTGTTAATATGGTGTATCACACGGATTGATTTGCATGTATTAAAGGATCTTTACAATCCTCGGATAAACACCACTTGATCATGGTGTATGATCCTTTTAATGTACAGTTGGATTCTGTTTGCTAGTGTTTTGTTGAGGATTTTTGCATCTATGTTCATCAGTGATATTGGCCTCTAGTTTTGTTTGTTTGTGACATCTTTGTCTGGTTTTGGTATCTGGGTGATGGTGGCCTCATAGAATGAGTTTGGGAGTGTTCCTCCCTCTGCTATATTTTGGAAGAGTTTGAGAAGGCTAGGTATTAGCTCTTCTCTAAATGTTTGATAGAATTCACCTGTGAAGCCACCTGGTCCTGGGCTTTTGTTTGTGGAAGATTTTTAATCACAGTTTCTATTTCAGTGCTTATGATTGGTCTGTTTATATTTTCTATTTCTTCCTGCTTCAGTCTTGGAAGGTTGTGCTTTTCTAAGAATTTGTCCGTTTCTTCCAGGTTGTCCATTATATTGGCATATAGTGGTTTGTAGTAACCTCTCATGATCCTTTGTATTTCTGCAGCATCAATTGTTACTTCTTTTTAATTTCTAAGTCTATTGATTTGAGTCTCCACTATTTTTTCTTGATGAGTCTAGCTAATGTTTTAACAATTCTGTTTATCTTCTCAAAGAACCAGCTTTAATTTTATTGATCTTCGCCATCATTTCCTTCATTTCTTTTTCATTTATTTCTGATCTGATATTTATGATTCAGCTAACTTCGGGGGTTTTTTTGTTCTTCTTTCTCTAATTGATTTAGGTGTAAGGTTAGGTTGTTTATTTGAGATTTTTCTTGTTTCTTGATGTAGGGTTGTATTGCTATAAACTTCCCTCTTAGACCTGCTTTTGCTGCATCTGATAGGTTTTGGGTCATCGTTTTTTTCATTGTCATTTTTTTCTAGGTATTTTTTGATTTCCTTTTTGAGTTCTTCAGTGATCTCTTGGTTATTTAGTAGTTTATTTTTTAGCCTCCATGTGTTTTTATTTTTTACAGATTTTTTCCTATAATTGATATCTAGTCTTATAGCATTCTGGTCAGAAAAGATACTTGATACGATTTCTGTTTTTTTAAATTTACCAAGGCTTGATTTATGACCCAAGATATGATCCTGGAGAATGTTCCATGAGCACTTAAGAAGAAAGTGTATTCTGCTGTTTTCGATGGATATCCTATAAATATCCATTAAGTCCATCTTGTTTAATGTGTCATTTAAAACTTGTTTTTCCTTATTTATTTTCATTTTGGATGATCTGTCCATTGGTGAAAGTGGGGTGTTAAAATCCCCTATTATCGTGTTACTGTCGATTTCCTCTCTTACAGCTGTTAGCATTTGCCTTATGTATTGAGGTGCTCCTATGTTGGGTGCATAAATATTTACAATTGTTTTATCTTTTTCATGGATTGATCCCTTGATCACTATGTAGTGTCCTTCTTTGTCTCTTGTAATAGTCTTTATATTAAAGTCTATTTTGTCTGATAATAAGAATTGCTACTCCAGCTTTCTTTTGATTTCCATTTGCATGGAATACCTTTTTCCTTCCTCTCACTTTCAGTCTGTATGTGTCCCTAGGTCTGAAGTGAGTTTCTTGTAGACAGCGTATATACAGGTCTTGTTTTTGTATCCATTCAGCCAGTCTATGTCTTTTGTTTGGAGCATTTAATCCATTTACATTTAAGGTAATTATCAATATGTATGTTCCTATAACCATTTTCTTAATTGTTTTGGGTTTGCTACTGTAGGTCTCTTCCTTCTCTTGTGGTTCCTGCCTAGAGAAGTTCCTTTAGCATTTGTTGTAAAGCTGGTTTGGTGGTGCTGAATTCTCTTAGCTTTTCTTGTGTGTAAAGGTTTTTATTTCTCCGTCAAACCTGAATGAGATCCTTGCTGGGTAGAGTAATCTTGGTTGTAGGTTCTTCCCTTTCCTCACTTTAAATATGTCCTGCTACTCTTTTCTGGCTTGCAGAGTTTCTGCTGAAACATCAGCTCTTAACCTTATGGGGATTCTCTTGTATGTTATTTGTTGCTTTTCCCTTGCTGCTTTTAATATGTTTTCTTTTTATTTAATTTTTGATAGTTTGATTAATATGTGTCTTGGTGTGCTTCTCCTTGGATTTATCCTGTATGGGACTCTCTGTGTTACCTGGACTTGATTGACTATTTCCTTTCCCATGTTAGGGAAGTTTTCAACTATAATCTCTTTGAATGTTTTCTTAGTCCTGTTCTTTTTCTCTTCTACTTCTGGAACCCCTATATTTTGAATGTTAGTGTGTTTAATGTTGTTCCAGAGGTCTCTGAGACTGTCCTCCATTCTTTTCATTCTTTTGTCTTTATTCTGCTCTGCAGTAGTTATTTCCACTATTTTATCTTCCAGGTCACTTATCCGTTCTTCTGCCTCAGTTATTCTGCTATTGATTCCTTCTAGAAAATTTTTAATTTCATTTATTGTGTTATTCATCATTGTTTGTTTGCTCTTTAGTTCTTCTAGGTTCTTGTTAAACATTTCTTGAATTTTCTTCATTCTATTTCCAAGATTTTAGATCATGTTTACTATCATTACTCTGAATTCTTTTTCAAGTAGACTGCCTACTTCCTCTTCATTTGTTTGGTCTGGTGGTTTTTACCTTGCTCCTTCATCTGCTGTGTGTTTCTCTCTCTTCCCATTTTGTTTAACTTACTGTGTTTGGGGTCTCCTTTTCACAGGCTGCCGGTTTGTAGCTCCCATTGTTTTGGTGTCTGCCCCCAGTGGCTAAGGTTGGTTCAGTGGGTTGTGTAGGCTTCCTGGTGGAGGGGACTAGTGTCTGTGTTCTGGGGGATGAGGCTGGATCTTGTCCTTCTGGTGGGCAGGACTGCATCCAGTGGTGTATTTTAGGGTGTCTGTGAACTTATTATGATTTTTGGCAGCCTCTCTACTAATGGGTGGGGTTGTGTTACTGTCTTGCTGGTTGCTTGGCATAGGGTGTCCAGCACTGTAGCTTGCTGGTTGTTGAGTGGAGCTGGGTCTAACCGTTCATATGGAGATCTCTGGGAGAGCTATTGCCGATTGATATTGCATGGAGCCGTGATTGTCTCTGGTTGTCCAATGTCCTGAACTCGGTTCTCCCACCTCAGAGGTTCAGGCTTGACACCCAGCCGGAGTACCAAGACCCTGTCAACCACACGGCTCCTACTATAGATTTTTGAGGGTCTCCACTTGCCTGTCACCCCACTGCCTCCGGCTTCTTACAGCCACCACCTCCTGCTGCAGCCTCTAAATTATACCCTCAAGCAAATATATTTTCCTTTTAATTTCAAAGAAGTTTTGAGTTACTCCTATTTGCAAAAGTTTTTACTTAGGGTTTTAAAGACTTCTAAAATTGAGACCTTTTCAAGAAGCCATCAATGGCAATGCTCTTTCTAATTAGACAAAAGAGCAGTAAAAACAGTCTTGTGTCATTATTAGTTTCAGGTTTGAAGTTATTTTAAGGTAGAATTGAATTTTAAAACCTTCCTTTATGCAGTAGTTAGAGGGTTAAAATCTTCATTAGTTGAGAAGGGTGTATATTTTAATGTTCCAAAGACATTAAACTTTTACTATTTTTATAACTCTACTGTGAAGGAACTAAAGAGTTTCAGTAATTAATTATCTACTTCAGTTCAATATAGTTTCTGCAACAACAAAAAAAAAGTTTTTATTGTACTTAATAAAATCTAATCTAATAGCTACTGTGATAGAATCTTAACATAATATATACAAAACTCATCCCTCCCTCAGGCTCCAAAACCAATTTACATGTAGATGACACAATTTTGTATCTCCTTTAGCATAATTTAGTTTGCATTTTCAGAAAGCATAAAATGAGCACTTTTCCATCATGGTAAACAACAAAATTGTGAATGGATACTTCTCCCATAGTACAAAACACAATTTGAAGAACAATAATTGTGAAGTTCCTTGGTGATTTTAATTGATCTAATGTATAAATTTGAAGATAATATAATTACTATTTTCAAATAATAATTTACTTTTGATTAAACATTTATAGTACACTGGTTTTCTTCTCCACTATATCATATATGTGTGTATAGTCTATATTAGTTACAAATCTTGTAATTATAGAAAAGTTATAATATTCTCATATCATACAAATATCAGAAGTTTTCCTTCCTCACAGTCTGGCATACATATGATTATTATCCCTGCAATGCCCTGAAATGTAGCAGTTGAACTTCACCACCCAGCTTATCAGCATGTATTCTCTCTCCTCATATGTTCGGACTCCCTACTCCTCGGCAATGGCTAGTTCTGATTTAACCTCACTGTTAGAAACTGGTTTCTTCCCTTTTGACCTGTGGTCACATGTGATATTCAGGAAGTTTAAAGAAACACCCTGTTCTTCTCAACTTCCAACATCAAAGCACATCATCAACACCTAGGGTACATATCTCAAGTGATGTTAATAGAAAAGATATGATCCCTTGTGCAGAATATTTCCTTGGTCACAAAACTCATCTTGGAACTTGGGAGGAAGAGTAATTGCCTTCTCTGCCTCTTTGGGCTACATCAGTCAAACCTCATACTCACCAAAGGCATCCTGAGACCAACTTTTATTGTATAATCCTAAAATGCTCAGGAATGCAAACAGTAGTTCACTTATTGACATAGATATTGCAAAGTAAATGTAAGATTAAGGGTAGTAGAAACTGTCTGGGAAACAGCATGTAATATACAAATAAGTAGATCCACTGAAAATAAAACTCGGGCAAACGTACTAGCTAGACTGCTGGTGGAAAATATTCTTTGATGTTAAAACATGTATAACATATTTTAAGAGAGAAAAGATAAATATGACCAATAAACACAGAAACTGTCTCTGACTCATCTACTTTGTATGCTTAACTCTAAACACAGAAGTCCCATGCCCAAATAATAAAGTCTTCATTCATCTGAACTCAGCTAGAAAGAGCCAGGGTGTTACCCAGTGAGGTCCATAGTGTCTGAGTATGCAGATTTCATGTTTCAACTTCAGGGGGATCATTTCATGGACCAATACAAATTGTATTCACTCTCTTCCCTACGATTGTACAATTTGACATTCCTAACACTAGTGCATCTCTGTCTCAATTACTCTATTTCTACATCTGTTCTTAGATACATATCCTGAAGCTGAAGAGGGAAATGGTGAATAGATTCAAAGACAGGTACAAATGGAAGCAGTAAGACAGAAACATGCTTGGAGGCAGCTACTGTCAGTGGAGTATAATTTTTAATCAACTGGACTATATTTTAAATAGTTTCTCCTCATCATTTTTTAGAAATAATAGGAATGAAATGGCTTTTCCCTGCCATCATAGGGACATTGAGGAAAGCAAACTATTCTGCTAACTTTCTGTTATACCTCAAGACTTTATTCAAGAATACATAAGGGCTTCCCTGGTGGCGCAGTGGTTGCGAATCTGCCTACTAATGCAGGGGACACGGGTTCAAGCCCTGGTCTGGGAGGATCCCACATGCCGTGGAGCAACTAGGCCCGTGAGCCGCAACTACTGAGCCTGCGCATCTGGAGCCTGTGCTCCACAACGAGAGGCCGCAATAGTGAGAGGCCTGCGCACCACAATAAGAGTGGCCCCCACTTGCCACAACTAGAGAAAGCCCTTGCACAGAAATGAAGACCCAACACAGCAAAAATAAATTAATTAAAATAGGATTAATTAAAAAAAAAAAGAAAAGAATACATGAGAGAAATTTCAGAAACGTATTCAACATTTTGAACTAATACCCTTAATCAGGTACACTTAATATTTGACCAAACCCGTTTGTATTTTATTTCATTTAGAAAAGTTTATATTTTATTAAAACTTATTTGAGTTGCAGAATGCCTTTCATCAATAATGTAGTCTTTTATCAGCCTTTAGAAACAATTTTTAAAATTACTATCTTTATTAATTATGTGAATTTGTTAAAATCTACTAAATTATCAGGCATAAACATGTTCTTATTAATCAACCCTGATTACTTGAGTTGAGTGCTTATCTGGTCTTAAACTCTCTCTTTGAGTTATAGACGTTAATAAGATAATATACTAGGCATAGTATTTCCTAAGAAAATCTCAGAGTAAACAGAACTCATATTCCTTTTATCAAAAACAATTAGAAATTTAATGCAACATTATGCCCAATACTTAATCTACTGTGGTAATAAGTAGTCATTTTAATGGCTCCTTTGGTTTTGGTTTTGCAAAACTCATGTAAAATATGTCTGATTGTTATGAATTAACATTGCAATAACAGGTACTATCAAAACACCTGTTAGAATATTTCAGAAGTCAATATTTATGTTACAATCGATGATAATCTAAGGAAAAATATATAACATATTCAGTTCCAATTACTAGAATCACTTGAGAGCTATGTGTTATTGGCTTTTTAATTCTGAGAAACACTTGTAAACTGATTTTAATTCAATTCACAAGCAATTACCCAACAAACACTATCTACTGGGCACTGTATTAGACACTAGGGAAATAAAGATGAATAAGGCATGGTCTCTGCCCTAGAGGCAATAACTGTCTTGTGCAATGCAGAAACATAAACAGTTGGCCATTATAAAAAATTATGAGTGCAAGAACAGAAACATGTATAAGTTTTAGTTAAGACAGAAAAGGGAAAATTATTTCTACGAAAATAAGATACACCATAGAATAGAGGTAGTTTTATTGTACATGGAATAATTCAGTGTTTTAAACACAAGGTATTTTTAGCGTATGTTTATATGTTGTTAAATGAGTATTTAAACTGTTAAATTTATAATAGTTCTACGCATATAGTACTACGTGTACGTTACTATAAAATAATGATAGTTAAATTTCAATATTGATAAAAAGCAATAAAGTATATTTTTGACAAAAAGACTAACATGACAAAAAAGAAAGAAAAATACAGGAGAAGTAGGTAAAAGTGGTAAAATCTGTAATTCAAATTACTGAAGAATTTTAAAACCACCTTTGCTTATTTAACAAAACAAAAAAGGCAGTTAGGTGATGTTGAAATAATTCATGTAAAAATGAAGAAGCTCTGGTACTGTTTATGGAGATAAAGAGATGGTATATAGAAACTTTCAAAAAGTAAATTACAAGTTTTAGAGGAGGCATAGACAGACAAAGAAAAGCAAAAATTACTAAAAATTATATAGTCTAAAAGAATAGAAAAAATGCTGAAACAATCTAGAGAATATCATAAATTTAGAATGTGAATCTGGGAGTGAATCAGTTGATATGATGTTTAGGCTTCGATAGCATATTGCATAGAAGCATGTCTGTACATAACACTGAATGAGAGTGCTTGTGAGAACTCATTAAATACAAATATGTGAAAGTCATCAGGTTAGTATAACTTGATTGGATTTTAGGTGCGATAATTGGTACTTGAGAACTGAGTATAAAGAGGAAACAGCAGGATACCAAGATAAAGGATTCATGCCTTACACATAGCCTTTAATGAATATATGCTTGGAGAAAGAACCATAAGAGGATCAGAGATAGAACATGGATCATAGTGTAAAAAAGCAGATAAACACTATATGAATACTTAGCTTTCCCAAATTCAAATTTGGCCCATAGGCATGCATCAAAACAAAACACAGCAAAATGAAAAATTTAAACCAAAAGAGAAACAATTATTTCAATTCTACGAAATTAGCATAAGGTTAAGAATGATCTTATCATAGGTAATTTCTGTAAACTTTGTGCAAGTTTCCCTCCAATTTGTGCGAGAATATAGGGCATAAAAATAATTAAATTCCATCAAAACCTCAAACTTTTGTCTAACTTTTTAATCTGATGTCTTGATAAACAATGATGATTTTTTTCCAACCCTAAAAGAAAAGCTGCTATGCTGCCTTAGTTGCAAAATGGTTAATTTTATCTATTATATATAGCCATCCTAAATTATTCTGTAAAAGATAAATAACTAACTGTATAAGATTAGCTTAGAAAGGAGTGCATAAAGTATAACAGAATAAGAAATGGCAATAATATTCATAGAAAATAGATGAAAATCAAGTTCAAAATGTGATTTCAGAAATGAATATGTGTCTCATTAGTTACTAAAATATGAATAAACTGTACTGTCAGTTAAAAGATGAAGATTATATAACAGTAAAAGAAAATATGTAGCTACATTTTTAAAAAATGAAAACAGCAAAAATATAAGGGCATAAACTTCAAAGTGGATATGTGAAAAATATGTTAGGCAAATACTAATCAAAAGATGATAGTATAACTGTATTTACATATGACCAAATAAACTTTAAGACAAAACTATACTATATATAGCAGTGTTTGTATGTATATGTGTTCATACTGTTAAAAGATTCAATTGGAGACTATTAAAATATTTACCTTTTATGTACATGAAATATAAATAGTTAATATAACTAAATAATAAAGAATGCTAAATAACAACTCGTACCAAAAGTTCATCAAATAACAGTACTCAACAACAAACATATTAAATATTCAATAGCAAACATAAAAATAGCAAATAGCACACTCAATAGCAAAAAATTCATCAAACAATTTGATTAAAAAATGGGCAGAAGTTCAGAACATTTTTCTAAAGAAGACATACAGATGGCCAACAGGTATGCATCATCACTTACATTCAAGGAAAGGCAAATCGAAACCTCACTGAGGGCTTCCCTGGTGGCGCGGTGGTTGAGAGTCCACCTGCCGATGTAGGGGACACGGGTTTGTGCCCCGGTCCGGGAAGATCCCACATGCCGCGGAGCGGCTAGGCCCGTGAGCCATGGCCGCTGGGCCAGTGCGTCCACAGTCTGTGCTCCGTAAGGTGAGAAGAAAGAAAACTACAGGCCAATATCACTGATGAACATACATGCAAAAATCCTCAACAAAATACTAGCAAACAGAATCCAACAGCAGATTAAAAGGATCATACACCGTGATCAAGTGGGGTTTATTCCAGGAATGCAAGGATTCTTCAATATACGCAAATCAATCAACGTGATATACCATATTAACAAATTGAAAGAGAAAAACCATATGATCATCTCAATAGATGCAGAGAAAGCTTTCAACAAAATTCAACACCGATTTATGATAAAAACCCTGCAGAAAGTAGACATAGAGGGAACTTTCCTCAACATAATAAAGGCCATATATGACAATCTAACAGCCAACACAGTCCTCAATGGTGAAAAACTGAAACCATTTCCACTAAGATCAGGAACAAGACAAGGTTGCCCACTCTCATCACTACTATTCAACATAGTTTTGGAAGTCTTAGCCACAACAATCAGAGAAGAAAAAGAAATAAAAGGAATCCAAATCGGAAAAGAACAACTAAAGCTGTCACTGTTTGCAGATGACATGATACTATACATGGAGAATCCTAAACATGCTACCAGAAAACTTCTAGAACTAATCAATGAATTTGGTAAAGTAGCAGGATACAAAATTAATGCACAGAAATCTCTGGCATTCCTATACACTAATGTTGAAAAATCTGAAAATGAAATTAAGAAAACACTCCCATTTACCACTGCAACAAAAAGAATAAAATATCTAGGAATAAACCTACCTAAGGAGACAAAAGACCTGTATGCAGAAAATTATAAGACACTGATGAAAGAAATTAAAGAAGATACAAACAGATGAAGAGATATACCATGTTCTTGGATTGGAAGAATCAACACTGTGAAAATGACTCTACTACCCAAAGCAATGTACAGATTCATTGCAATCCCTATCAAACTACCACTGGCATTTTTCACAGAACTAGAACGAAAAATTTCACAATTTGTATGGAAACACAAAAGACCCTGAATAGCCAAAGTAATCCTGAGAAAGAAAAGTGGAGCTGGAGGAATCAGGCTCCCTGACTTCAGACTATACTACAAAGCTACAGTAATCAAGACAGTATGGTACTGGCACAAAAACAAAAATATAGATCAATGGAACAGGATAGAAAGCCCAGAGATAAACCCACACACATATGGTCACCTTATCTTTGATAAAGGAGGCAAGAATATACAGTGGAGAAACGACAGCCTCTTCAATAAGTGGTGCTGGGAAAACTGGACAGGTACATGTAAAAGTATGAAGTTAGAACACTCCCTAACACCATACACAAAAATAAACTCAAAACAGATTAAAGACCTAAATGTGAGGCCAGACACTATCAAACTCTTAGAGGAAAACATAGGCAGAACACTCTATGACATAAACCACAAAATCCTTTTTGACCCACTCCCTAGAGAAATGGAAATAAAAACAAAAATAAACAAATGGGGCCTAATGAAACTTAAAAGATTTTGCACAGCAAAGGAAACTAGAATCAAGATGAAAACCCTCAGAATGGGAAAAAATATTTGCAAATGAAGCAACTGACAAAGGATTAATCTCCAAAATTTACAAGCAGCTCATGCAGCTCAATAACAAAAAAACAAACAACCCAATCCAAAAATGGGCAAAGACCTAAATAGACATTTCTCCAAAGAAGATATACAGATTGCCAACAAACACATGAAAGAATGCTCAACATCATTAATCATTAGAGAAATGCAAATCAAAACTACAATGAGAGATCATCTCTCACCGGTCAGAATGGCCATCATCAAAAAATCTAGAAATAAATGCTGGAGAGAGTGTGGAGAAAAGGGAACACTCTTACACTGTTGGTGGGAATGTAAATTGATACAGCCTCTATGGAGAACAGTATGGAGGTTACTTTAAAAACTAAAAATAGAATTAACATACAACCCAGGAATCCCACTACTGGGCATATACCCTGAGAAAACCATAATTCAAAAACAGTCATGTACCAAAATGTTCATTGCAGCTCTATTTACAATAGCCAGGACATGGAAGGAGCCTAAGTGTCCATCAACAGATGAATGGATAAAGAAGATGTGGCACATATATACAGTGAGATATTACTCAGCCATAAAAAGAAACGAAATTGAGCTATTTGTAATGAGGTGGATGGACCTAGAGTCTGTCATACAGAGTGAAGTAAGTCAGAAAGAGAATAACAAATACCGTATGCTAACACATATATATGGAATCTAAGAATAAAAAAAAAAGGTCATATACATATTTATATGTATAACTGATTCACTTTGTAATAAAGCAGAAACTAACACACCATTCATTGTAAGGCAATTATACTCCAATAAAGATGTTAAAAAAAAGAACCTAGGGGTAAGACTGGAATAAAGACACAGACCTACTAGAGAATGGACTTGAGGATATGGGGAGGGGGAAGGGTAAGCTGTGACAAAGTCAGAGAGTGGCATGGACATATATACACTACTAAACATAAAATAGATAGCTAGTGGGAAGCAGCCGCATAGCACAGGGAGATCAGCTCGGTGGTTTGTGACCACCTAGAGGGGTGGGATAGGGAGGGTGGGAGGGAGGGAGACGCAAGAGGGAAGAGATATGGGAACATATTTATATGTATAACTGATTCACTTTGTAATAAAGCAGAAACTAACACACCATTCATTGTAAGGCAATTACACTCCAATAAAGATGTTAAAAAAAATAGTGCAACTTCAAAAGGGTAAATTAAGAAAAAAGTGAGACTGCTTGTGATAGCAAAAGTCTTACTTGAACTGATATTTGAACTTATTTTCTTTGCATTTTACAACATATATTTTCATTTACACTCAGGTCATGGCATACAAGTATCAATACGCCTATTAGTCAATAAATCTCGGTCCTAGAAGCCTGATTCAATGCTCAAAACAAACAATATGGCATGTATTACCCCTTTTGATAAACTGCAAGAGTCATACCTCCCTTCCAGAGAATACCTCTAAGTCCACTTTTTAACCATTTTTAATATAAATACCACTTTAAGAATCTGATGAAATATGTCAAACTGCTCCCCAAATAAATGCTATGTATACTGAACAAGGCATGCAAACTTTGTTTGCCTACAGTTGCAGGGGTTCTTCGAACTGCCTGAAAATCATTTAAATCTGTAGTCACCCAATATTTAATGTGGAAAAAGAAAAAAAAATCACATCTACACAATTACAAAATCAGACGAATGTCAACAATGAGAGCCTGTGGAATGTTCAAATTGCTCTCTCTAGCTGTACATTTTTTCTTAGAATTTCAAAATACTCAAGAATTTTTCTATTGTCATTTGCCTTTACTTTCACAAGCCTCACAGTCCTCTGTGGCTCTGGTAATTGACTCCAAACCTTTGAATGGACAGACATCTTTCCTTTGACTAGTCCTAGGGGCTCTGCCACAGTCAGAAGGAAAGCTTCCAGGCAGCTAGGGAAGAACAGATATTCTTGCTACTTGCGTTAAAAATTGCCTTAGTCAGGGCTTGCCCAAGCCTTTTGTCCCCACTTTGATAGTATAGTAGTGTTCTTTGTATCATTAAAGGATTCCTTGATAGAGAAAATTATTCTGGTTCTCCAAATCTAGATGGCACCTGGACATGGGTGTTACCTTGCCACCCAAAATAACACCAAATTCACTCTTCACAAACCATATCAAAAGTCAGAGGGACAATTATTTTAAAAAGCCTATGCAAGCTAATACTGTTTCCATGTCTGTAACCACCTCCAATAAAGCTGACTGCAATAATGAACAGTGCTTAAGTGAATAATTAATGCATATTCAAATTTTGGAAATCCATGAATCAATTATATTCTTCTAAATATTGAAGTGACATTTTCAAATTGGTTCACCTTTAAATTCTTAATTTCTACACTTAATGTCATGCTTTAATCAAATATATAGTCCAAGAAATTATTTCCTTGCCTTCAAAGTTAAAGCAGGAAAAAGAACTTATAACATAGTGTAGACACATGTGCCCAATAATATATAATACTTAGTAATTAAAAAAGCAAAAGTGGAATGTGTGAATTACTTGGCTGGATTCTGCTTAAATACTGAAGCATGGATTGTCTCTGGCAAAACTTAAAAAAACCAACTCTATCAGGAGAAATTGTGCTTTGACAACAGATTGCTTGGAGGGTGTCATCAGTGGACAATCACTAAAATACAGATTGAAAGACTGTATTGTTCAGCCACCCACAGAAAATTCCATTTTTCCTATCAGGCATACTAGATTAGAGGAGCTAATATAAAAAAAAATTATACTATTCCTAATTCCACAGTCTTTGTGAAATGATGTTGTATTCTAAAATAAATGAGAAAAGTTTCCACATAAGCAATGTACCAGTTTCTGGTAAGACTTCTATAATCTTCACATAAAAATACGATTAGAAGATGAACATTAAAAATGAAAGTTGTATGGAAATTTCGAATAAAATACACATATTTTTGCAACATTAAGAAGCTTATTAAGGCCTTTCTTTTGTATTTAAAGGCAGTGCTGTTGCTAAAATTTCTTGTTAAATCTCTTTTCTATGCAGCATTATCTGTTATTTAGATAAGATAGAAAACATAGACATTGAAAATTCACATTTATATGTTCATTTCTGAATTCCAACTAAAATGAAAGCAAAGAAAGTTATAGATCCACAAGAATCTAGAGAAACTGAGAACACATGAGAGAAATAAATACAATTTTGGAGGATGAAAACTAAGTGAACAGGTGATAGTTATATTAATGACAGAAGCCAAAACCTGTTTATATAGAGAGATTTAAACAAGAGGTTTCCTGTTTGAGTCTTGGAAGCCCAGAAAGTTTCACTAAGTGGAGTAACCTCTGAATGTAAGGGCAGAACTGGGTGTAAAATCAGGAGCGATGATTGAAAAATCTGCATAAAGAGGTTTAAATCCTTAACTCTTTCCTACTAAATCACTCAGCCAGATCCTATGTCCCCATTACACTAGCTGGAGACAAGAAGTTCACTCTTTACAAATGGGGGACCAGAAAGAAAACCAGACACAAGGGCCTAGAGGGCTTATGTAAAAGGCAGAAGCTGATTAATTGAATGAACATCTGCTGATGAATGGCAAGATACTTATCCACTTTCCCATGTTTAATTCCCAGGCTAAGCTTACACTTCCAGGAAGGAGGTAAAAAATGTGGATTATCTAAAGAAAAAATTTTTTAATCATTCCATTTTGTTAATATCAGTTGAAGTGCTTGGTTCATACCAAAACAGCCTACAGTGAAACGTACCAGTAGACAAGTTTCACTCATGTGCATGAGAGCCTCCTGTCAGTTTTTCATGACTGTTTTAAATATGTGAGCTAGCCTGTGATGGTTAATTTTATTTGTCAAGTTGACTGGGCTAAGGGATGCCCAGATAGCTGGTAAAACATTAATTCTATTATTTCTGGTTTGTCTGTAGGGTTTCTATAGAAGAGATTAGCATTTGAATTGGTAGACTGAGTCTACACACACACATATATATATACACAAAGTATAGTATATATATATATCTACATCTATATCTACATCTATATATATACGTTCATTTTTACAACAATATTTGGTTTTGGGGTTTTTTTCCCCTAGAGTTAGCATAGGTGGGAGTAAATACTTTACTCAGATAATCTCTAATGCCCTTCCCAACCTTTAAATACTAGGATTCCATGAATTATTCAAATGATAAACATTATAAAATATAGCTATTAAAGATAAAAAGTCCATTTCATGTTAAAGCTACATTGCTTTAAATGTGTTTTTGTCATAACTCAAAATTAAAGAAATATTTTCAGTCAAGCATGAAATTCATTTTATGGGGAAAAAAAGGTTTTCAATAATGTGCTAAAATGGATATTCTATAGTAATAAATAATTATGTATGTTCAGATGCAATAATTAGATTTATGCTTACAGTTTCTAAAAATGAATGTAGTATATTATCAACAACTGTAGGGAATTCAGAAGGCTTCTACTGATGGTATAACATCCTTTAACAACCATAAACTATTAACAATAGCTATTAGCAAAATCCCAATTCTTTCATTCTATTCACAGAGAAAACCAAATGTGACTTTTTCATTTCTTTCCTATATTAGATATGAAGTTACTTTCATTTATATCCTTTTATTGTTATCTATTTTTTCAGTGATTATTATCACAGACTCATAAGTACAAATTTAGTGTATTTAAAAATATACCACAACACTTTGATATGAACATAGATTAAGACACTTATTTTCGATGCTAACCTCTCGAGATAGAATGCTCAACGCATTCTCACACTCACAACCTTGTGTGATCATAGTCTCATGATGTCCCTCATTACAAGATGCACATATATAAATGCAATGCTTTTGTAATTTAATCATTTTCAAAATACTCTTCATTACACAGAGGAAGACTCAAAACACCATATTAACCATGGACTAGATAACATAATGACCAGAGTCAATATCCTTAATATCCACTGTGGGAAAGCATTTTATCAGAGCTCAGTGCTGATTTCAAAACATTGAGATGATACCTACTACCGTAGTTTTGTTTTGCTTTTGATTTATGTGAGGTATAATTTAAGGCCCAATTTTATTTATAATGCTATCCGATTACCTGACTTAAAATAATGTTAACATTAAGCTCTTAGAAGATAGACTATTTTTTCAAATTTATTACATTAGTCATCGAAAGATATTTTTTTGTTTGTTTTTTTTTTGTTTTTTTTTGCGGTATGCGGGCCTCTCACTGTTGTGGCCTCCCCCGTTGCGGAGCACAGGCTCCGGATGCGCAGGCCCAGCGGCCATGGCTCACGGGCCCAGCCGCTCCGCGGCATATGGGATCCTCCCAGACCGGGGCACGAACCCGTATCCCCTGCATCGGCAGGCGGACTCTCAACCACTGCGCCACCAGGGAGGCCCCGAAAGATATTTTTATTTAAGTAAGAACTGTTTTGCCTGTCCAAATATCCACATAATGCCTTTGTTTCTTTGTCTCCCAGCTAATTCAGAAAGAATGACTATATTAAGATCAGGAGAGCAGATCCTTATGGTTTATTACAGCCCCTATCAACAAGTCTATAGATTAACAGTGGTGAAGATTGCTTGGGATATTTGTTGCATAGCTTGGGGAGGCAAGGATTCAGGTCAAGGTCAGTTTATAATGTCAAAATTTCAGATGCATTGCCTAGCAATGAATAAGATTACATTTAGTCACTCAGTTTTCTGCAGCTTAGCTGGACCCTTGGGGATGATCAACTTATTATTAAATGGATATGAGGAGCTAAAGTATTGTGATAGGAGGGCAATAGATTTGGTGGGAGGGAACTTGAAAACCATGCTGTATGCTGTGTGAAAGTATCTCTGTCTGTAAAAGGCAAAGACTGATCCATTTTGTGACTCCTGAAGCTTACTGGAGTTCACATAATATAAAATATCACTGTCAGATTCAGTTTACCAGGTGTTCCTATTCCCACCTGTCCCTAGAGGTCATTAAACCAGAGGTGGTCAATCCTTGCAAATATAAGAAATTTAAACATTTTATATATGGCGGTTTCTGTATTCATTAAAAAATAGATTGAAGCCCTAAAGTAACAGGCTCCAATAAAGATTTTATGGCTAACATAATTAAATAAAGATAATCCTGTGATATCCGTTTAGTATGATATTTTACAGATAAAATCTAATACCAATTTCCTGTTAGGGAAATGCTCCACTTTCTGCCTTAACAAGGTAAGACAAATATCTGTAGTTTAAAAAAAATCCAAAGCAAGCACTAACAATTTGTGTAAATCCTTGAGGGAATGAAATAAAAAAGTAAATATATATCTAATTTCACTAATATTATTGACATATGGAGCATCAGATGAGATAAAGAATGAGGAACAGTACTATAGGCAATTTATGGAGAGCTTAGATTATTTATCTTCTTCTATATAGCCACAAATTGAACATATGGGGATATTTGCATAATGTAAAACCATGGTTTATATTAGTATTGTTGGAAGAAAATAAAAGATGGAACTATTGCCATTAAAACTTTTCCTGCTCTTTTACACTACACGTTTAATTAGATAATTTTACCTTTAATGATTACCATGAAATTTGATCCAAACTCAAGCCAAAGAGAAAGTATTATAGAATGATTAATAACTTACTTGTAATATCCATTGAAATTCTCATATATTGCATTGGGAATAATCAGTGATATTGACTGAGGTAATATGAACTTACTTAAGGAATAATTTGACCAAGAGGAAGAGTAAAAGAGGTAGATAGGTGCTGTGATAACTTGTCACAGAAAATGTACTTCCTTAAACTACTGGGAGCACACATATGCAATAGAAAGTTAAGGATTTAAAATGTATTTATTAAAAGAGGAGGGACTTTCAAGATGGCAGAGGAATAAGAGGTGGAAATCACCTTCCTCCCCACAAATACATCAAAAATACATCTACATGTGGAACAACTCCTACAGAACACCTACTGAACGCTGACAGAAGACCTCAGGCCTCCCAAAAGGCAAGAAACTCCCCACGTACCTGGGTAGGGCAAAAGAAAAAAGAAAAAACAGAGACAAAAGAATAGGGACAGGACCTGCACCTCTGGGAAGGAGTTGTGAAGGAGAAAAAGGTTACACATACTAGGAAGCCCCTTCACTGGTGGAGACAGGGGGTGGGCGAGGGGGAATCTTCGGAGCCACGGAGGAGAGCACAGCAACAGGGGTGCAGAGGGCAAAGCGGAGAGATTCCCCACAGAGGATCGGTGCCGACCAGCACTCACCAGCCTGAGAGCCTTGTCTGCTCAGCCACCAGGGCGGGTGGGGGCTACGAGCTGAGGCTCAGGCTTCGGAGGTCAGATCCCAGGGAGAGGACTGGGGTTGGCTGCGTGATCACAGCCTGAAGGGGGCTAGTGCGCCACAGATAGCCGGGAGGGAGTCTGGGAAAAAGTCTGGAACTGCCTAAGAGGCAAGAGACCATTGTTTTGGGGTGCCCGAAGAGAGGGGATTCCTTCCCTGTCTGCCCACAGAAGGCAGAGCACCGCCTAAAGGAGCTCCAGAGATGGGCGTGTGCCGTGGCTATCAGCTCGGACTCGAGAGACTGGCATGGAACGCTAAGGCTACTACTGCAGCCACCAAGAAGCCTGTGTGAAAGCACAGGTCACTACCCACACCCCCATGCCCCCAAAGCCTGTGCAGCCCACCACTGCCAGGGCCCCATGAGCCAGGGAAAGTTCCCCAGCAGAACATAGGGTGCGCCTCAGGCTGTTGCAACGTCACAATGGCCTCTGCCGCTGAAAGCTCACCCTGCATTCCAATTATAACTACCGTACCCCTCCCTCACCTGAGCCTGAATAAGCAAGAGCCCCCTAGCCAGCGGCTGCTTTAACCCTATCTTATCTGGTGGGAACAGATGCCTGAGGGCACCTACACACATAGGTAAGGCCAGAACCAAAGCTGAATCCCAGAAGCTGTGCGAACAACGAAGAGAAAGAGAAATTTCTCCCTGCAGCCACAGGAGCAGCGGATTAAATCCCCACAATCTACTTAATGTACCCTGCATCTGTGGAATACCTGAATAGACAACGAATCACCCCAAAATCGAGGCAGTAGATTTTGGGAGCAAATGTAGACTTGGGGTTTGCTGTCTGAGACTGATTTGTTTCTGATTTTTATTTTTACCTTAGTTTAGTTTTTAGCGCTTGTTATCACTGGTGGACTCGTTTATTGGTTTGGTTGCTCTCTTCTTTTTATGATTATTTTTTAATAATTTTTTAATTTATTCATTTAATATTTCTTTCTTTCTTTCTTTCTCTCTTTTCTTCTGTGCCATGTGGCTGATAGGGTTTTGGTGCCCCGGCCTGATATCAGGTCTGATCTCTGAAGTGGGAGAGCTGAGTTCAGGACACTGGACCACCAGAGCTCACAGCCCCATGTAATATCAATTGGCGAGAGCTCTCCCAGAGATCTCCATCTCAACGCTAAGACCCAGTTGCACTCAACAACCAGCAAGCTCCATTGCTGGGCACCCCATGCCACACAACTAGCAAGACACGAACACAACCCCACCCATTAGCAGAGGGGCTGCCTAAAAACATACCAAGTTCACAGACACCCCAAAACACATCACCAGACGTGGCCCTGCCCACCAGAAAGACAAGAGCCAGCCTCACCCACCACAACAAAGGCACCAGTCCCCTCCATGAGAAAGCCTAAACAAGCCAATGAACCAAGGCAGACACCAAAAACAATAGGACCTACAAACCTACAGTCTGCAAAATGGAGGCCCCAAACACAGTAAGTTAAACAAAATGAGAAGACTAAGAAATATGCCTCAGATGAAGGAGCAAGGAAAAAGCCCACCAGACCAAACAAACGAAGAAGAAATAGGCAGTCTACCTGAACAAAAATTCAGAGTAATGATAGTAAAGATGATCCAAAATCTTGGAAATAGAATGAAGAAAATACAAGAAACATTTAACAAGGAACTAGAAGAACTAAAGAGCAAACAAACAATGATGAACAGCACAATAAATGAAATTAAAAGTTCTCTAGAAAGAGTCAATAGCAGAATACTGAGGCAGAAGGACAGATAAGTGACCTGAAAGATAAAATAGTGGAAATAACTACCACAGAGCAGAATAGATAAACAATAATGAAAAGAATGGAGGACAGTCTCAGAGACCTCTGGGACAACATTAAACACACTAACATTCAAATTATAGGGGTCCCAGAAGAAGAGAAAAAGAAAGGGACTGAGAAAATATTTGAAGAGATTATAGTTGAAAACTTCCCTAACATAGGAAAGGAAATAGTCAATCAAGTCCAGGAAATGCAGAGAGTCCCATACAGGATAAATCCAAGGAGAAACATGCCAAGACACATATTAATCAAACTATCAAAAATTAAATACAAACAAAACATATTAAAAGCAGCAAGGGAAAAACAACAAATAAAATACAAGGGAATTCCTTAAGGGAATCCCCCATAAGGTTAAGAGCTGAACTTTCAGCAGAAACTCTGCAAGCCAGAAGGGACTAGCAGGACATACTTAAAGTGATGAAAGGGAAAAACCTACAACCAACATTACTTTACCCAGCAAGGATCTCATTCAGATTTGACAGAGAAATTAAAATCTTTACAAACAAGCAAAAGTTAAGAGAATTCAGCACCACCAAACCAGCTTTACAACAAATGCTAAAGGAACTTCTCTAGGCAGGAAACACAAGAGAAGGAAAAGACCTACAATAACAAACCCAAAACAATTAAGAAAATGGTAATAGAATATATATATTGATAATTACCATAAATGTAATGGATCAAATGCTCCAACCAAAAGGCATAGACTTGCTGAATGGATACAAAAACGATACCCATATATATGCTGTCTACAACAGACCCACTTCAGACCTAGGGACACATACAGACTGAAAGTGAGGGGATGGATAAAGATATTCCATGCAAATGGAAATCAAAAGAAAGCTGGAGTACGAATTCTCATATCAGAAAAATACACCTTAAAATAAAGACTAGTACAAGAGACAAAAAGGACATGACATAATGATCAAGGGATTAACCCAAGAAAAAGATATAACAACTGTAAATATTTATGCACCCAACATAGGAGCACCTCAATACATAAGGCAAACACTAACAACCATAGAAGGGGAAATCAACAGTAACACAATAATAGTAAGGGGCTTTAACACCCCCACCCCACTTTCACCAATGGACAGATCATTCACAATGAAAATAAATAAGGAAACACAAGCTTTAAATGACACATTAAACAAGATGGACTTAACTGACATTATTAGGACAGTCCACACAAAAACAACAGAATACACTTTCTTCTCAAGTGCTCATGGAACATCCTCCAGGATAGTTCATGTCTAGGGTCACAAATCAAGCCTTGGTAAATTTAAGAAAATTGAAATTGTATCAGGTATCTTTTCTGACCACAATGCTATGAGACTAGATAACAGATACAGGAAAAAACTGTAAAAAATACAAACACATGGAGGCTAAACAATATGCTATTAAATAACCAAGAGATCACTGCAGAAATCAAAGAGGAACTCAAAAAATACCGAGAAACAAATGACAATGAAAACATGACAACCCAAAACCTATGGGATGTGCAAAGGCTGTTCTCAGTGGGAAGTTTATAGCAATACAATCCTACCTCAAGAAACAAGAAAAATCTCAAAAAAGAAAACCCTAAACTTACACCTAAAGCAATTAGAGAAAGAACAACAAGAACAACAACAAAAAAACCCCAAAGTTAGCAAAAGGAAAGAAATCATGAAGATCAGATCAGAAATAAATGAAAAAGAAATGAAGGAAACAATAGCAAAGTTCAATAAAACTAAAAGGTGGTTCTTTGAGAAGATTAAAAAAATTGATAAAACATTAGCCAGACTCATCAAGAAAAAATGGGAGAAACTCAAAACAACAGAATTAGAAATGAAAAAGGAGAAGTAACAACTGACACTGCAGAAATACAAAGGATCATGAGAGGTTACTACAAGCAACTATATGCCAATATAATGGCCAACCGGGAAGAAATGGACAACTTCTAAGAAAAGCACAACTTTCCAAGACTGAATTGGAAGAAATAGAAAATATAAACAGACCAATCACAAGCACTGAAATTGAAACCGTGATTAAAAATCTTCCACAAACAAAAGCCCAGGACCAGGTAGCTTCACAGGTGAATTCTAGCAAACATTTAGAGAAGCGATAACACCTATCCTTCTCAAACTCTTCCAAAATATAGCAGAGGGAGGAACACTCCCAAACTCATTCTATGAGGTCACCATAACCCTGATACAAAAACCAGACAAAGATGTCACAAAAAAGAAAACTACAAGCCAATATCACTGATGAACATAGATGCAAAAATCCACAACAAAATACTAGCAAACAGAATCCAACGGCACATTAAAAGGATCATACACCATGATTAAGTGGGGTTTATCCCAGGATTGTAAGGATTCTTCAATATATGCAAATCAATCAAGGTGATACACCATATTAACAAACTGAAGGATAAAAACCGTATGATCATCTGAACAGCTGCAGGAAAAGCTTTTGAAAAATGTCAACACCCATTTATGATAAAAACTCTCCAGAAAGTAGGCATAGAGGGAACTTTCCTCAACATAATAAAGGCCATATATGACAAACCCACAGCCAACATCGTCCTCAATGGTGAAAAACTGAAAGCATTTCCACTAAATCAGAAACAAGGCAAGGTTGCACAGTCTCATCACTATTATTCAACATACTTTTGGAAGTTTTAGCCAAGGTAATCAGAGAAGAAAAAGACATAAAAGGAATCCAAATGAGAAAAGAAGAACTAAAACTGTCATGTTTGCAGATGACATGATACTATACATAGAGAATCCTGAACATGATACCAGAAAACTACTAAAGTTAATCAATGAATCTGGTAAAGTAGCAGGATACAAAATTAATGCACAGAAATCTCTGGCATTCCTATACACTAATGATGAAAAACCAGAAAGAGAAGTTAAGGAAACACTGCCAATTACCACTGCAACAAAAAGAATAAAATATCTAGGAATAAAGCTACCTAAGGAGACAAAAAACCTGTATGTAGAAAATTATAAGACACTGATGAAAGAAATTAAAGATGATACAGATGGTGAGATATAGATATACCATGTTCATGGATTAGAAGAATCAACTTTGTGAAAATGACTATACTATCCAAAGCAATCTACAGATTCAGTGCAAACCCTATCAAACTACCAAAGGCATTTTTCACAGAACTAGAACAAAAAATTGCACAATTTCTATGGAAACACAAAAGACCCCGAATAGCCAAAGCAATCTTGAGAACTAAAAATGGAGCTGGAGGAATCAGGCTCCCTGACTTCAGACTATACTACAAAGCTATAGTAATCAAGACACTATGCTTCTGGCACAAAAAGAGAAATATAGATCAGTGGAACAGCAGAGAAAACCCAGAGATAAACACACGCACATATGGTCACCATATCTTTGATAAAGAGGCAGGAATATACAGTGGAGAAAAGACCTCTTCAAAAAGTGGTGCTGGGAAAACTGGACAGCGACATGTAAAAGAATGAAATTAGAACACTCCCTAACACCATACACAAAAATAAACTCAAAATGGATTAAAGACCTAAATGTAAGGGAAGATACTGTAAGACTCTTAGAGGAAAACATGGGAAGAACACTGTATGACATAAATCACAGCAAGATCCTTTTTGATCCACCTCCTAGAGAAATGGAAATAAAAACAAGAAGAAACAAATGGGACCTAATGAAACTTAAAAGCTTTTGCACAGCAAAGGAAACCATAAAAAAGATGAAAAGACAACCCTCAGAATAGGAGAAAATATTTGTAAATGAAGCAACTGACAAAGGATTAATCTCCAAAATATACAAGCAGCTCATTCAGCTCAATATCAAAAAAACAAACAACCCAATCCAAAAATGGGCAGAAGACCTAAATAGACATTTCTCCAAAGAAGATACACAGATTGCCAACAAACACAGGAAAGGATGTTCAACATCATTAATCATTAGAGAATTGCAAACCAAAACTACAATGAGTTATCATCTCACACCAGTCAGAATGGCCATCATCAAAAAACCTATAAACAATAAATGCTGGAGAGGGTGTGGAGAAAAGGGAACTCTCTTGCACTGCTGGTGGGAATGTAAATTGATACAGCCACTATGGAGAACAGTATGGAGGTTCCTTAAAAAACTAAAAGTAGAACTACCATATGACCCAGTAATCCCACTACTGGGCATATACCCTGAGAAAACCATAATTCAGAAACAGTCATGTACCACAATATTCACTGCAGCACTATTTACAATAGCCAGGACATGGAGTAAAGTAAGTGTCCATCGACAGATGAATGGATAAAGAAGATGTGGCACATATATACAATGGAATATTACTCAGCCATAAAAAGAAACGAAATTGAGTTATTTGTAATGAGGTGGATGGACCTAGAGTCTGTCATACTGAGTGAAGTGTCAGAAGGAGAAAAACAAATACCGTATGCTAACACATATATATGGAATCTTAAAAAAAAAGTGGTTCACAAGAACCTAGGGGCAGGACAAGAATAAAGACACAGATGTAGAAAATGGACTTGAGGATATGGGGAGGGGGAAGGGTAAGCTGGGACAAAGTGAGGGAGTAGCATTGACATATATACACTACCAAATGTAAAATAGATAGCTAGTGAGAAGCAGCTGCATCACACGGAGAGATCAGCTCGGTGCTTTGTGACCACCTAGTGGGGTGGTGTACGGAGGGTGGGAGGGAGACGTATGAGGGAGGGGATATGGGGATATATATGTATACATATAGCGGTTTCACTATGTCATGCAGCAGCAACTAACACATATTGTAAAACAATTATACTCCAATATAGTGTTAAAAAAAAGCTTAAATATACTTATTAAAAGAAAAGTACTACTCAATATAATTTATACTCAATATATTTATACTCAATAATATTTATACTCAATATAAATATCTACATATCCTTATTGACTGAATAATAAGGATAATAATAAGAAAAAGATATGAGTTTTAAATTGTTAATACAAATTGTTTACACGATACTACCCAGACATTACAGAATTGTGAGGTTAAAGTCAACACAATATCTATACTCAGTAAGAAAGGCACTTTAGAGGGAGGGTAGGCAGACATCAGAAGGGGCTGATGAAGTTTGTGTTCAAAAGTTATATTTTAAGTGTAAGAAGGAAAGCTCATCTAAAATTCATGGCCTACTGAATGCTAGCAAAAGGAAGTGTAAGATTTACAATTCTAGACATTGCTCATCTCTTAAATGCTCACTGATATAGAAAAGCAGGGAAATAAAAGCAATGGCCTGCCAGCTAATAAGGGAGAAGTGAGAGGTCAAATCTTAAAGAAAAGAAAATGGAAAACAGAACTCCAAGGAGCTGAGGCAGCTGAAATGAAAGTGGTGGACCAGAGTAATTTATATATGTGTCAGCACTAAAACAAATAAATAATGGATAAATAGATAAATAAATAAAAGAGAGAAAAGAGATGGCACAAAGACAAACATATAGAAGAAGAGAAAAATAAATTATCTTAAAGTAAGAGATGATCAGTTCCAATAAAAATACTTTTAAGTTTAGGAGATAGAGTTGTGTGTGTGTGTGTGTATGTGTGTGTGTGTAAATACTTATACATACATATATATATACAAACACATATATTTACACACATATACACCCACAAGTAGAGAGACACATATTCAAAAAAGTTTAGGAGATAGACTGATATGTATATATGAACATGTATGCATATATATACCTATAAACATTAGCATGTGAATACACATACACATAAGTATTACTCAAAAATTACTCAAAAAAATTAGTTGCTGAAAACTTACCAGACTTGATGATAAACATTAGTCTATATGTTCATGAAACCCAACAAACCCAAATAAGAGGAATTCAAAAAGATACACACACAGACATAACATAGTCAAAATGCTGAAAGTCAATCAGAGAAAAATCTTAAAAGTGTCAAGAGAAAAATGACTCCTCACATACAAAGGAACCTCACTAAGCTTAATAGTTACTTCTCAGAAACAATAAAGGCCAGAAAATGGTGGGATGACATATTCAAAGTGCTGAAAATAAAAATAAAAACTCTACAGTCTCATACCTACCAAAGCTATCTTTCACATTTTTCTGCCTTCAGCTTTTTAAAACGATGTTCACATAAAGTAATAATTTGAACAACGTGTCACTGGGTTTGTAACCTAAAAAAATAATAATAATATGTATAACAGTAATAGCACAAAAATGTCGTGGGGGGGGTGTGGGTATATAGGAGTAAAGTTTCTATTATTTCACTGGAGCTATGTCTGTATAAACCTGACGCATTTAAAATGTACGAATGTAAGCCCTAGAGTAGCCCGTAAGAAAATAAAACAAAAATATTATTGAGGGCTTCCCTGGTGGCACAGTGGTTGAGAGTCCGCCTGCCGATGTGGGGGACACGGGTTCGTGCCCCGGTCCAGGAAGATCCCACATGCCGCAGAGCGGCTGGGCCCTTGAGCCATGGCCGCTGAGCCTGCATGTCCGGAGCCTGTGCTCCACAATGGGAGAGGCCACAAAAGTGAGAGGCCCGCGTACTGGAAAAAAAAAAAAAAAAAAAATTATTGAAAGGTCATACGAATAAAGAGATCCATTCTCTGAGAACACAAATCAATTCTTGATATGTATGCACCTAAAAACAGAGCATCAAAATACATGAGGCAAAAACTAATAAAACTCTGAGGAAGAACAGACAAATCTACTATTATCACTGAAGATGTCAACATGTCTCTATCACTGATTTCCAAATCCAACAGGAGAAAAATTAGTAAAGACATATTTGAACTGAATAGCACCATCAGTCAACACAATGTAATTAATACTGGAGACTACTTCATGCAACAACAGCAGAATACACATTCGTCTCAAACTCACACAGAATGTTCACTGAGATACCACATCCTGGGCCATAAAACACACCTTAACAAATTTACAAGAATAAAAATCATACATTTAATGTTTTCCGAGCACAATGGAATCAAAAAAGTTTAAAGAGAAATAAAAAATAGTTTGAACTAAATAAAGATGAAAATACAACTTATCAAAATCTGCCAGATGTAGCAAAAGCAGTGCTTAAAGGAAAATTTATATCAATCACTGAATTCATGTATTAGAAAAGAAGAAGACATAAAAATAAATAGTTTCCACTTAGGATACTAGAAAAAGAAGAACAAATTAAATCTAAAGTAAAAGGAAGAAAATAAATAATAAAAACTAGAGCAGATCAAGGAAACTGAAGACAGAAAATCAGTAGAGAAATTCAATGAATCCAAAAGCTGGTTCTTTGAAAAGATCAGTAAACTCATTAAGCCAGTTTAACTAAGAGAACAAGAGGAAAGACACAAATTACCAATATCAGAAAAAAGAGGGACCATTACTATCAATTTCATGGACATTAAAAGGATAATACCAAATATTAGGAAGAAATTTATGCCCCAAAATTTGATCAGCTAGATGAAATGGACCAATTCCTCGAAAGACACACTACCAAAATTCACACAAGAAGTAGATTATCTGAATAGGCCTATACCTATTAAGGAAGTTGAATCAATAATTAATTACTTTATAAAACAGAAAGCGCTAGGCCCAGATGGGTTCATTGATGAATTCTACCAAACACTTGGGTTAGAAATTTTGTTGATTTTCTACAATCTCTTTCAGAAAATAGAAGCAGAGAGAAAACTTCCTAACTCATTCTATGAGGCCAGTATCACCTGAATACCCAAACCAAACAAAGGCATGATGAGAAAGGAAAACCACAGATCAATATCTCTCATGAACATAGATGCAAAAATCCTCAACAAAGTGTTAGCAAAATTATTCCAAGAATGTATAACAATTATATACCATGACTAATAGAATACATACGCAAGGCTACTTCAACACTTGAAAACCAATTCATGTACTCCATAAAATCAACAGGCTAAAGAATAAAAATTACATGATCGTGTCAATAGACGTCCCTTGAATACATTATTTATATGAAAGAACCTAGTCACAAAAGACTAGATTTCATATTGAATGATTCCATTTATATTAAATGTCCAGAATAGGCAAAACTGTAGAGACAGAAAGCAGACTAGTGGTTTCTCAGCCCTAGAGGAGCGGGCAGAATAAGAAGTGACCATTAATGTATTTGGGTTTTCTTCTAGAGCAAAATATTCTAAATTCAGACTGTGGTGATAGTTGCACAGACTTGTGAATATATTAAAACTCAATTTTGTACATTAAATAAAGGAATTGTGTGGTATATGAATTACATCTTAGGCTCTTAAATATTCCATGTGAATCACATTATGTAATGAAATGACATTAAAAACCTTTTTTTAAAAAGCATTTTGGGTCAATCTTCCCAAAAAGTATAAACTCATCAGAGATTAACTATATCATGAAAAGAACTGCATAATAATAAAAGTGTAGATACGAGAATATAATCTGTTGATAATTTACAAAGAGAGTGCTGTAGCCTGAAGTGGAAGGATAGGGAAATCTTTCTCTTCTGAAAATGACAGATCTGCATGCACCTTGCTCCTGATACGTAGAAAATTCGGAGAGAAAGTGCCATCTATGCCCTGAGGTGTCCGCCCCAGTAGCAGAGCCATCAACTCAGATCTAAAAGTGGTTCAGAGAAGAATGTCAGGTTCGTCAGTCATTAGACTTCCAGATATCTAATAGTAATTCCTTTCCTGGAGTCCAGCTGAACGCTCTCTACAGCAGAGATTTAGATTCATTATGAGTGTAAAGTAGAGCAGATTTTAATGCAAACACGTAGAAAAATGGCGAGCACTGGCAGTGTTATTTTTATACCAGTTTTAATTAGGAAATTAAAATAAGCAGATTTGACCAAGTTTTGTGTCCCTCAAGGAGACCCTGTTTGCCCGGTTTTTCCAAGTATTATGTGACAAAGTTTTGTATTACAAGTCAACCAAGGAAATTGAATGATTACTGTTTACATCTTACATTTTATATATTTAGTATCCATTATTTTCTATTGATAAAATGTCTTGATATAAAGTTGTGGGACAAGTTCTTACTCAATTTTCAGTAAGATTCTGGCTTGCCAGAAAAAAAGAGTAATTTACATCTGAATATTGCATAAAACAATTCCTATTATAAAACTTTCGTAAATCTCTCATGGGTGATTGCAGTGTATGACAATGTTGTCTTAACTAGATTGGGCTTAGCAGTATTTACAGAAAGGAACATATCCAAATTTAACTAAGACAGAGGGTAGCTATCTTTTGTTTGACAAAAATAGAGTGACAGAGAAATATTTAGTGTTTGCTTAATATTTCACCACCTGGATAAAAGTCAAATGTCAAAATAGGGAACCAATGAAACCCAAATCTACAGTAAATGTTTGAAAGAGCGAAGAACCAAATAGACAAATTCAAATTGCAGAAATATATGATTTCCCCAATCTAAGAGCTTTTTACTCTGTTTTTCCCTTATTCAGTGTTGTAAAATATCTTAGCCAATACCATTTTCCATTTTATAATATTGCAAGTTAAGTTAAAGTCACAAAGGATAATAATTACTTAGTGAATGGAGCCAATTCTAGAACACAAACTTAAAGACAATTTTTTTTCACAGATGTCCAGCATATGTGAGACGAACGAAAGAAAAGCTGAATGGGCTAATTTTCTTAGAAACAAATATGGTATGTCTTTTTTTTTTTTTTTTTTTGCGGTACGCGGGCCTCTCACTGTTGTAGCCTCTCCCGTTGCGGAGCACAGGCTCCGGATTCGCAGCCTCAGCAGCCATGGCTCATGGGCCCAGCCGCTCCGCGGCATGTGGGATCTTCCCGGACCAGGGCACGAACCCGTGTCCCCCGCATCGGCAGGCAGACTCTCAACCACTGCGCCTCCAGGGAAGCCCTATGGTATGTCTTAATAGCAGATAGCAGAAAACATAAGGGTGAAAAGTAGTAGGAATTTAAAAGCAATTTTAAAAGGCAAAGAAACTGCTTGGTTAAATGTTAATGTTCGAAATTCTTTAATGTAACTGAAATTGTTGGAACAAGAACACCTTTGTAACATCTTCAATTCTCAAGGACGAGAACTCAAATTCAATTACGTTGAGTGACTAAATAGCAGCATGCAAATAGTAGTAACAGAGTTAGCTTTAGAATTAAAGGACCAATTTCCTAGTGTGGAAACTCTCTACATCCATTCATCATACTCTGTATTAAGGAAGTTTGCTATGGGAAGTATTTTAAAATATTGGTTAGTTAAGGGAGTATTCCTCATTTTCTTTATGTAGAAAGTTCCAAGGTATTTTCTGATTTAATAATTAGAAAACATTTACACGTACAAAAATGCTTTGAAAGTCTCTAGTATTTTGAATTAAAACAACAACAACAACGATGCTGAGTCTATTCAAACAAAAAGGGGTTAAAATTACATAAATATTTATGGAGAGTTTTCCTGAACACAGTACTATGTTATGTACATCTAGTTATTAGTTATAATAACAGGCAATAGAAAGTGAGCAAGCAAATTGTTTTCCATGTTATATATAAATGCATTTCAGACTTAGGATATCTTTCACATATTAAACTTCAAGTACATATCAGTTATTTTTTTAGAGGAAAAGGTGAGACATCTTTCAGTCGGTAGAAGAAAAAAGGAAAAACGAGAGGAGAGAAAGGAAATTGAAAATTCTTAGTGATTCATTTAAGTTCAAGTAAAAGTGATATATGACCAAACACTTTATCAAATTTTTAGGCAATCAGAAAACAAAAAGAAAAATAAGGCAAACAAAACCCAGCAAGCAAACAGATGTAAAATGTTACATAGAAGTTCAGAAATCATGCAGGACTTTAGACTCCTATCTACAAATAACAAAACACAATGAGCTTAGCCAATAAACATTTTAAGGTTCAATTTTTTAACTCCAAGATTTTTTTTTATGTACAAATATGACTTTAACTATACAGACAATAAAAATAAATATTCAAGAGTTTAGAAAACAAAAAATGTATATGCTCTTCTGTAAAGAACTGTTTGAAAACTGTATATTGATCATTGCTATGAAAACAACTCTGAAGAACTAAATCAAAATCAGTAACACAAGAAATAAGAAGTCAGGTGCATGAGTACTAAAAATTCAATGTAGAGTAACTAAACTATTTTTTTCTTATGGAAATAAATCTGAACATAAAATATAATTCTCAGAAAATGTGATTTGCAAAGAATAAGAAACATTTAACTATTTCTATTTTATGATAATTTATGATCAGTACAGACTATAATATTCTTCAATTACAATTAAGCTTTCTAAGAAAACAATATAATGTGAATGAAAGAACAGAAAAATTGTGCCTTTACATGGTGATATATTTTACACCGTTCATACGAAAAGTACTAGTAAGTACATAGTATGAATTATGGTAGATCTTTATAGCAAATTTGTAAATCAAGGTTATTTTCTTTTTTATACCCCCGAATTTCTTTAACAAGTATTTTGATTACAATAAAACATCCAGTAAACGTAATTTTAAAAAGCGGAAACAATGAATGATGGGCTGGAATTAATATCTTGATTATCTTCAATGAAAAGTTGAAAACTGTGCATTTTATTTCACAGTACGTAGAGAGCAATTCTACATTCTTAAAAAGGAGGACTGCTTGATCAGAAATGTAATTTAAGAAGAAAAATCGGTCTAGAGCATATGAGAGTATAGTTTTGAATCATAAAAATTATTTAAGACATTGTGAACAATCCGGGTAAAATGTGTAATAGACTTGAAGTGTGGCAGTAGTGATAGAAGTAAGAAGTTGAAATTGGAAGAGAGTACAGAAGTAGAATTGTCAGAAATTAGCACACGATTATATAAAGGTTAGAGGGTGAGTGAGGGGTCAAAACCTGACTTTAAGGTTTTTACTCTAGTTACAGAAAGAATGGCAGTGTTATTAACAAAGATGAGGACTGAGAGAGAAGCAGACATGAAGAGGAAAGAAGAGATAAAATACTTAAAATGTAACAATATAATCTGTCACTAGATCTATCTTACTATTGAATAAAATGAAATCTGAAGACTGTTAATATAGATTAAATAATTTTTTTAAAAATTGTTTTGACAGTTTTGGGGGAAAGTAGAAATAATTACTGAGGTCTTTGACAAGATCCAGAAATCTGAAATTCTAAGAGTATGTTTCATAACCAAATGAACCATCTATCATGTTTCCTACTGTGTCATGCAAAAAACCCACAAAAGATCACATTTTTTTTTCTCACTAGGAACAGAAGGTAGAACCAACAGTGTGTCGTGCGCTCACAAGCAGACTTGTAAAAATGCTGCTTTCACTGCGGAGTAAATACTTTAGGAATTCAGCGTCAGCTGTGATATTATATGCCTTAGTTATGCACTCACCATTTTAAAACCAAAAAAACAAAAGCCACTCAAATAAAATACCTCATAAAATAAATTATGAAATAATTACATTTTATGTGTATTTATGCATGCAAAAGGCACCATCATCATCTCAAAAAAGTTTTCATTAAGTGCACACATACATTTACTGCCCTAGGTACTTTGCAAAAACGTTGGCCTAGACCTCTCTGATTTGTACCTGCAGAGCCTAACACAAATAAAATTGCGAGTCTTATTCTTTTCAAAAAAAAAGATAATAATTCAAATATCTGGGTATTTAGTGAGAATTAAGGATAAGATTGGAGAAAATCTTGAAAAATTAATCAGGGAAAAATAGACAAACTCAGTAGGGAGAGATAAATCAGTTAAATTCTATAATAAACCTTTGAATGAGTCTAGCAAAAGGAATAATTTTAAAGACAGTTACATATATCTAATGCTTAACAGCTCTGTTAAGAACTGATCTCCAATTATATCACGAATGAGAGTTAATACACAAATGATTTTTTCTCACTAGCTTAAAAGCCCATTCAGAAATGAAAAGTGTATTGTGATACTATATTTTAATATGTACATGAACTTGAAAATTCAGACAAAAGTCTATCTAATAAAAAAAATTTTAATGAGTTTTATTTGTGGCTCATTGTGGAATTATAGCAAAAATTAACTAACTATATAACACTTATTTTAAAATAAGAAAGGTTCAAGCTTCCTCATAGGATTAGAACACAATTACCTACTCTGTTACTTTATACATAACTAAAGTATTATACAAAACCACTTGATGGTCATAAAAAATAGCCTGAATGTCTTAATCTTGGATTTTAGTGCATATTATTTGTTCTAAAACTTTGAAAAATGAACACTTTAATGTTGCATATATGAACACATAACTTTAATAACTGATTTCCTTCAGCATTAGAGGTACATTGCTGAATGGAAATTTATTCTTATTAAACTTCTTAAGAAGACATTTAAAATATATAAAATTTGTACCCTTTTTTTTAGATTCCACATATCATATGGTATTTGTCTTTCTATGTCTGACTTACTTTATTCAATATGACGATTTCTAGGTCCATCCATGTTGCGGCAAATGACATTATTTTGTTCTATTTTATGGCTGAGTAATACTCCATTGCATATATGTACCACATCTTCTTTATCCATTCCTCTGTTGATGGACATTTAGGTTGCTTCCATGTTCTGGCTATTGTATATAGTGCTGCAATGAACACTGAGGTGCATGTATCTTTTTGAATTATGATTTTCTCCAGGTATATGACCAGGAATGGGATTGCTGGGTCATATGGTAGTTCTGTTTTTAGCTTTTTAAGGAACCTCCATACTGTTCTCTATAGTGACTGTACCAATTTACATTCTCACCAACAGTGTAGGAGGGTTTTCTCCACACCCTCTCCAGTATTATTTGCAGATTTTTTGATGATGGCCATTCTGACGGGTGTGAGGTGATAACTCATTGTAGTTTTGAACTTATTTACAAAACAGAAGTAGAGTCATGGATATAGAAAACAAACTTATGGTTAACAGGGAATAAGGGGGAGAGGGGAGGATAAATTGGGAGACTGGGATTGACATATACACACTACTATATATAAAATAGGTAACTAATAAGAACCTGCTGTATAGTACAAGGAACTCAATACTCTGTAATGGCCTATATGGGAAAACAATCGAAAAAATAAGAGTAGATATATGTATAGGTATAACTGATTCACTTTGCTGTACACCTGAAACAAACACAACATCATAAATCAACTATACTCCAATAAAAAATTTTAAAAATAATATAAATGAATAAATAAATAAAATAGATAATAAAATAAAATAGATAAAATTTGGGCAATAAAGTCTTGTTTTCAGTGGTAAGAAAAGTAAAGTTACATTTATACATCTAGAAAGTTTCAATTATTTATTCACTATTAAACTATGAACAGTGAGAGTGATTCCATGATGTTTTACTCTTATAATTCCAGTGACTAGTGCAAAGTACATCCTAGGTATTGATAAGGATTTACATTGAATATATTTGTATGATATAAAATATTTCATGTATAACTTTATATATCTTTTTCTGAGAGAATTTATTATACAAATGCCAACTTACTGACCCCATTCTATAGTTTTATAAGACAATTAAAAAATAGAAGGGATAAAAATTTTAAGGAGGGGCTTCCCTGGTGGCGCAGTGGTTGAGAGTCCGCCTGCCGATGCAGGGGACACGGGTTCGTGCCCCGATCCCGGAAGATCCCACATGCCGCGGAGCGGCTGGGCCCGCGAGCCATGGCCGCGGAGCCTGTGTGTCCGGAGCCTGTGCTCCGCAACGGGAGAGGCCACAGCAGTGAGAGGCCCGCGTACAGCAAAAAAAAAAAAATTTTAAGGAAAAATTACTTCATTGATAGATGTCTACCAATATCCCTCTTTATCCCTACTTTGGGAAGAACACTATTTAAATTAATGCACCCTTAATCTCTTCAGCCCTACCAATCCCAATTCCCACACTTAGTGATTAGAAGAATAATGCCCCATCCCCAAGTCCCATTTTAGTAGAAAAATCACAAAAATAATGGGAATGTGGGGGTCCACTATGAGTCATGTCTTGTTTGGATATATTACCTTCTCCTGGTTCTGACAGGACTCGAGCCTTTTCCTTACTCTGAAATACAGAGTTTAGACCCTGGCTCTGGAGTGAATCAGGAAGATGGGAGGCCACTTAAGATCCACTTTCAAAGAGACATAGAGCACTGAAAATTTTACCTTCTTTAAGAAACAGATCTCCTTTTGAGATCCACAATTACCCAGCGATATGCCAAGGAACCATCAATTTAGCCTAAGTTTCTACAGTTACTTCCCTCAAATAAATAGTTATTTAATTAAAGTTAGAACAAAAGGGCTGGGTTAGATATGTAAAGTTTTAACTCTGATACTAAGAAGGGATAGATTTTTATACAAGTCTTTATTTCTGTTGTAAATAACCACAATGAAACTTATTCTGTAAACAACCTTATAAAAAGTCTCACTAATAACTAGCTACACTCCGTTTACATTCCATCTTGTTTTCCAGCTTTTATTAAAAGGGTTAATGGGTAGAGAGAAACATTCCAGTAATATTTTCTATTTTGACAGCAGAAAATTAATAACATTGATCCAATTTGGAAATCTATCAGAAGAACTATTTGAATGTTGTGATTTTTCCTTCTGAAGTAAATGGTACTGAGTGCTATGTTGTAAGTATTTTCTTGCTTCTTGAAGATAGAATTGATGCTTTATGAAGTACTCAAGAAGTGGGTAGTACACTGACAAATAAGCAAGGCTATAAATACTTTGATCTCTTGATTAATGTCACTAATTGGGGGATGGTGTCTCAACTTCCTCCAGTTTACTTTTCAAAAGTGCCAAGGTCATGAAAGAAAAGTAAAGATCTGGCAACTATCAAAAAAAGGATTAAACTAAGGAGGAATAAGAGCTAGATGCAATTTAGGGTCTTGTAACAGGCAAATGTTTATTGAAAAACCTGGGAAATCTGAATAAAGTCAGGAGCTTAGTTAATAGCATTGTGCCAATGCTAATTTCCTGGTACTGATTATGTTCTATGGTTACGTAAGATGTTAACATTACAGAAAGTTTGGTAAAGGGAATATGGGACACCTCTATATTTTTTGTAACTTTTCTGTAAGTATGAAAATATATAAAAATTAAAAAATTAAATAAAAATCCACCCAGGAGATTTTATGAACAGAGTTTAGATTTCTTTGCTCTGTGTCAGATTATAACAGTATAAGATTGAAGGAGTAGGCAAGAATCTAATCATGACTCTTATAAGTCATGCCAAGCCATATAAAGTAAATTTCAAGTGGGGAAATGACAGTATCATTTTTACAATTTAGAAAGAGTATTCTCATAAAATGCAAAGAGGAACCTGGCAGATTCTAAGAGTTGAGCTCGAGCTAAAAGTTCCAGGAGACCTAAGGAGCTAGATTTCACAGCACAGATTACCTCAGAGCAGAAGGCTGCACAAAGAGGAAACTTCAGAGAGCTATAGAAGGCCATCCCAAATAGTCAGGAGACTACCACTGTATACATATGAGAAAATTACCTGAGACTGGGTAAAGAACTAGCCTAAAGGATTAGAGAGAACAATGCCTGGTGCTCACACAGGGACCCAGAATAGTGTGTGTTCCCATCAGTAAGACTGGAAAAATTCATAATTCATGAGGTAATAGGTTGAAAACACAGGAATGCCATATTTCAGTAATGGAAAAAAAAAAAAAAAAAAAACTAGCTGCCTGGACACTGCTCTGCGACTACCTAAAGTCAAGACCTGAAAGGACCAAGTTATTTCTAAGCAACTTAACTGAATCAATCCCAGAACAAAAGTCCAGAACATTTATAAGAATATAAAAAGCCAACATACAATGAATCAAAATTTACAATGTCTGGCATAAAATCAAAGATTACCAGGCATGTAATGAGGCAGGGAAATATGGTCAATAATAAGGGGAAAAATCAGTCAACTGAAAGCAACCCAGAAATGACACAGTGGTTAGAATTAGAGGGAAAGTTCTCTAAAATAGTTATTATAAGTTTACTTTTTTATGTTCTAAAAGTAAAGCAGAGATGTTGAAAATATAAAAAAGTCTACAAATGAAACTTCAATAATAAATTTTAAAATAATATCAAAATAATAAATAAAAATAAATGAAGAGACTTGCCAAGTTAATGAGTAGGACGACTCAATATATTTAAGATGTCAATTCTTCCCACATTGAAGTGTACATTTAATACAGTCCCATTCAGAACCCTAGCAGAAGTTTTTGTAGAAATTGGTAAGCTGATTCTAAAATTCATATGAAAATGCAAAAGGCTGAGAATATAAAAACCCTGAAAATAGAAATAAAACTGCAGGATTAATGTCTTTAAAACATATAATAAAGCTACAGTAATCAAGACCATGTGATATTTTCATAAAGATATACAAACAGATCAATGAAACAGAGTCAAGAAATACACACACATATAAAAGCAACTAATCTTTAATATAGGTTCAAAGGAATAACATTGGAGAAAGGATAGCCTATTCAACAAATTATTCTAGAACAATTGGACATATGTATGCAAAAAATTAATTTTTGATGCATATCTTGGAATGTAAACAAAAATGAACTCAAAAGGATCACTACCCTAGGTAAAATATCTGGCAAAAATAGGTTAAAATCTTTGTTACTTTGGGCTAAGGGAAAATTTCATAGACATACCACCAAAAACATGATTCATAAAAGAAGAAATTGATAAATTGGACATCTACAAAATTTTTTAAAAGTTCCTGCTCTTAAAAACTCACAATTATGAGAATAAAAAGACAAGTTACAGGGCTTCCCTGGTGGCGCAGTGGTTGAGAGTCCGCCTGCCGATACAGGGGACACAGGTTCGTGCCCGGGTCTGGGAGGATCCCACATGTCACAGAGTGGCTGGGCCCATGAGCCATGGCCGCTGGGCCTGCGTGTCCGGAGCCTTGCTCCGCAATGGGAGAGGCCACGGCAGTGAGAGGCCCACGTACCACAAAAAAAAAATAAAATAAAAAATAAAAAAAAGACAAGTTACAGACTAGAATGTAATATTTGCACATCTTGTATCAAATAAAGAAACTGTACCCACAATATATAAGGAAATAACAAATTTGATTGTAAGAAATCAAACAATCAACATAAAATATAGGGGGAAAATTCGGACAGACCCTTCACCAGAGGAGATATGCAGATGACAAATAAACACATGGACATGTGCTCAACTTCACTTATCATTAGGGAAATGAAAATTAAAAACACTTAATAGAGTGACTATTGGTGAGGATGTGGAAGAACTAAAATTCTCATACACTGCTGGTTGCAATGTAAAATAGCACAACCACCTTGGAAAATAAATTGATAGTTTCTTGGATATTTACCCAAGACAAATAAAAGCACATGTCCATGAAAAGTCTTGTACATAAATGTTCATTAAACATTTATTTTTGATAGGCAAAATTGGAAACTACCCAATGTCAATGTCAATCAACAGATGAATGGGCAAATGTATGGTGGTATATCTATACTATGGGATACTATCAAAATTTAAAAAGTAACTATTGAGATATTTAACAAAATGGATGAATATCAAAATACACAGAATAAAAGAAGCCAGACAAGAATATATACCATAATATTTCACTTATACTAATTTTTATAAAATGTAAACTAATCTATAGCAACACAATGGCACTCTGGTTCTTAAAGATTTAACCCAGAAATGAAACACATTACTTCTGCTCACATTTCATCACTAAAGTAAGTTCTAGGGCCACATCTCATGTTAAGGGGCAAGAGGGTGTAACCATGTGCCCAGAAGTGAAGAGAAACATAAATAGTTGTAAACAACATTAACAACTACCACACTTTACTCAAAGGAGTATTTTATATTGAATAGCAAGGAAAGTTGAACACTTAATTGAACTGATGGATACAAGATACGAGATACGCTTGTGGTGTGGGAAAAAGGATGATACCCCACTCATATTATTCCTTTGGAACCTATCACTAAAGTTAATTCCCTAACATTTATTTGAATTTTATCCTTAATGCCAATTATGGAATGTACTGTTAAAATAAGAATGTGTTTGTGTTTTTGTTTTAGTAGTAGGCACACATGAACTTCCAATTAATTTTAACCATGTTACAACACTTACAAGTTGATGACAACAGGGAAGTTGAACAGGAAAGTTCATGTTGGTGAACCTTGGTTTAAAAGTCTATTTAGAAGTTGCCTTGGGATAATATTTAGATTGCTGTGCAAACTAAGTTGAGAGCTTCCTCATCAGTGTCTTGCAGTCAGAGATGACTAAATTTAGAGTTGTGCCAGGGGCTGCCTTAGCACAAATTTAACCAACTTCTGTCATGTCACTCTGTCAGTATGCTGAAAGCCACATGTGTATATTTTCTGATTTTAGGCAGAAGCGAATATTACATTCAGAGAGAAGACCTTTCTACCTCTTTATTATTGCATAATATCCTGGATATATTTGATACTGCTTACAGCTCCAATACACCTGTCACTGCACCTCACTGCTAACTCAATGACAGCTCAGAAGCCACGTGTTACCAGCCAATATAATCCAATGTTGTCTTTTTCTAGTCATTCCAAGTTAAGTTCAGCATGAAAAGACAGGATCAGATTTTTCCGGTATTAGTTGTCTCCAAAGATGCACATCACTAACAAGTTTGATTTTAAGAAGTTGTAATGAGTATTGCATTGAAGTATATCTTGTATGGTACTTTCATTATTTGCAATTATAATCTGTCCTGTGGTGTCTTGAATGCTGTACAGCCCCCAAACAGAAGGGATTAAAGCTTCCAAGATGGCTTGGATTGATAATGCCCAGCTTCCTCATCCTTACATTAGTGCTAGAATTATATAATTAAATTATCAAATATTGGGGCTGGAAAGTACCTTAAAATTAAAGAAAAATATGTAGAGAATACACAGAAGTTAGGCATTGCAGTTATGTGCTTTTATGATCCAATTAAGTAGGTCTAATTATTCTCATTTTACACTTGAAGAACTGGGTTTAGTAAATGGCAAATCTGGGATTAGAATTCAGGTTTTCAGTTTTCTAGGTTTTATATATCCCATTCATTTTAGAGAGATATTCTATTAAAGAGTGCATATAATTATACACCTAAATCCTTCTGTTCAATGAGAAAGCTAGGGCTGAGAAACTAAGTAATTTTATAAAGCTTAAATAGATAGCTAATAACAAAAAACAAAGGAGTAAAAAATAAAAAAAATAAAAAATAAAAAATAAAAAAAAAAAACAAAAAAAAACAAAGGAGTGTCTTGCATTCCAGGTAAATATGTCTTGGAATCAAATCAATATCCTGGCTTGTGTATTCTTTTCAGAGTAATACATTATTTAATATTTGACACATCACCTAACATTACTTGAGAATGTACCACCCGTGAGGCTCTTGGCATTACATTTTATAAAAAGACAGCCTCTGTCTACATTGAGCTTACAGTTTAATTGAGGAGAAGATTGAGTAAAAACAAATTAAACATCATTTCAGGTGGCTGTAAGTGGTATGAAGAGAAACAAAGCTGTGTCGATGAATAGGCACACTAGTTTAAATAAAGGACTCTGAGGAGGTAACATTTGAGTAGACAGAAAAATAATGAAAACAGTCGTGCCATGAGGAAAGATGCAGGAAGGGAATTCCAGAGATGGAAGAAAAATCACATCCCCAGCCTTCGTGTGTTATAAAATCCATGTTTTCATACAATATATATATTATAGAAAAGTGATCTTCAAATGAATTCATCCCCCCTTCTGTTTTACACACAGCATACAGACACACACACTGAGCGATGTAATGTTTTTATTTGTGAGGTAGTAATATGTGTCTGTGTATGTGTATTTGCTTTAACATACTATATAGGGGTATCTTTGTTGGAGTATTTCCATTTTAACAATTCAAAATTTTATTTTTGTATTGGCGTTAAAGTAGCATTTTTTTCTTTTCTAAAATTTAAAAGTATCAATGCTGAAATCAAATCATCAATAATTCTAATATTTTAAAATTTGGAATCTGGGATATTTCTGGAAAATTTTCTATCCAGCAGAATTCAATGCCAGATAAATTTCCAATTATTTCATAGAGAGAAATTATAACATTTCTGAGTTAAGATGAATTTGGAAAACAGGTAATTTTGTCTCATGAGCCACTGATCATCCAGTACCTGGCACACAGTCAGTATTAGAAATAACTGTTGACTAAATTAGGAAAGTATGAATAATTCATTTTTCACCATGGCTTTAAGAAATTAAATGCATGACTATATATGATATATATATATACACACATATATAAAGTCTATGTATATATAGATATAAAATCTACATATAAAATCAAATAGATATAGTATCACAACATATGATATACTCTAGAAAAGGTGGCAATTTGATATTTGAGATAATATATTAAACATATTAGGTTGTCTAAAATGTCTTATTTACAGATGTCAGTTTTTCAATATATGATTTAAAGGCAAATAATCACATATCTATATTCAAAAAATCCAATAAAAATCCTATATCTTCTATGTGAAGAATGTGTCGTATAACATACTCATGCATTTTGTCAAATATAAAATATTTTATTTGGAAAATTCACTTCTTAGTAATAAGGAAGTTCTTGGAATTTCTATGCTATACCAGGCTAAAACGCATATATATTAGGTTTACATACTAGCTTCTCCAAATGTAAAAACATCTTTTACAAATCTATTAGATTATAAATATAGGGTTGTGCCAGATTATTTATTCTTTTTTTCTGTTTTTGTTTATGTCTAACATAGTGTCTGCAACATACTGATGCTTACTGCTCCACAGGGATGACTTCTGAGTAGATATAAAGAAAAGATAACACAAGAAGGACAAAATACTGGAATAAGCTATTAAGATAGGTTTTAGAAACATTCAAGAACCAAAAAAAAATAAAAAGCACCTTACACATTCATCTCCCCATCTGCCTTTAGGCAAAGGGTTTGAACAGACTTCTCAAAACCCATTTGAGCTATTTGATTCCTTTCACCAATTAATAATGGCATGAAAGATCACCATCTCCATTCACTTATATAATACAATTTAATGAATATAATACTTAGTACCTTTTTCAAGCCAGGCATTCCAAATACCTTTCTTGCTTTTTTTGTCTTCTCTTTCTGACACTTTTACCATGTCTCCAAATGTACTGTTGTTTTTCTGAATTGGCTCTGTTTTTAGCCTATTATGTTTACATTAGATTCCAGGTAAAATTATTTGCTAATGGGCACACGACTGAACTCAGTTTTCTTAATTTTTGGTTTTGTTCTCCCCAATCTGTCCTTTTCTAAACATCTGAGCTGAATATTAGATCACATATATGCTAATAATTGACATAAAATAGGTGGTAATGGATATGCTTCTCTTCTCTTCTTTCAAATAGAATATACTACTAGAAAGATATTACTATCTTTCCTTTAAATATAATAGAGAAGTTCAGAGTGCTAAATTTCAACTCAGATCAATCTTTTTCTCCACATATCCAAGTGTATATGGTTATTTATGATGTATATTTAATATATATTTAATAAATATAGAACTTTTGCTTAATTTCTCTTGCCTTTCCGTCCTCTAAAGAGCTAGTACTTGGGCTAGATATTGCATCTAACATAGTGATAATCATTTCCTCATTTAGCAAGAAACTCTTTGATCCTAGTACAGTATCATCCTGCAATTTAGCTGTGCGTGTGTGTGCGTGTGTGTGTGTGTGTGTGTTCTTTGTGCTAGGTCTGAAATATTCTCCTTAACATGGTCTGTTTGGTAATGTTGAATAGTCCACCCAAGTCGTATCCCAAAGTCTCACTCTTTTTTTTTTTTTTGGCGGTATGTGGACCTCTCACTGTTGTGGCCTCTCCCGTTGTGGAGCACAGGCTCCGGACGCGCAGGCTCAGCGGCCATGGTTCACGGGCCCAGCCATTCCGCGGCATGTGGGATCTTCCCGGACCGGGGCACGAACCCACGTCCCCTGCATCGGCAGGCGGACTCTCAACCACTGCATCACCAGGGAAGCCCGAGTCTCACTCTTGATTTCAAAGTTTTCCTAACATGAACAATCTGTCTCATTTCCACTATCAATGGTCACCTAGCATATTTATTCATCTTATGATAATCATAGATAAAAAACCTTTTGAAAATTTTCTTAAACTTTTTATACACTATTAATGTGGTTACACAATACTTTTTTTTTTTTTGGCCGCCCCGCACAGCTTGCTGGATCTTAATTCCCCAACCAGGGACTGAACCCACGCCTCTGGCAGTGTACGCACAGAGTCCTAACAACTGGACTACCAGGGAATTCCCTGTTGTTACATAATACTATTTTGGTTAGTGAAGTAGTACAGGCTGAGTGAATTTTGCAGAGAAAAACCTAATGTATCTCTTCTCTTCTTCCTCCCTCCCTTCCTTCCTCTCTCCCTTTTTTCCTTCCTCCCCTCCTTTTTTTTGAATGTAAAAGAGATAATCATAGAAATGCCCACACTGGAATTCCATGATTTGGGGAAAATTACTAAAGTGGTTCCACATGGATTTGTTTAAAATATATCTTTCAGTGTTTAAATTTTTAAAATGTGATTTGAGAAATACCACCAGGCCCCGGGATGAAGTTCATATTTGTGTCGGTGTGTGTATAGAACAATTATGAAGATACTTTCCTTACTATCAAGAGCTAAGACTTGGGCTACATATAAGTCTTCTTTAATAGAGATAGTCTTTTCCTCTTTTGTATGAGATACTTCTACCACAGTACATAGTACTTCCCCCTTCAATTTACCATTACTGCTTTCACCTTACCAATTTAACTTTACCACTATGAAGTATATACCACTTCAAATTTACCAGTTGGAAAAGGCAAAATAACTAACAATTCAGTTTCTTTTTAAGTCAAGGCTGTAAATGCTTTCAAATAATTGTGTAGTTTTTTTTGATATACCGTTATTTATAGTTATTTAATTATTATGTACATACAGCCACTTATGCACAGAGCAGGTATTTACACAGAAATTGCATTTTATGCATCGAAAGGTCATCAGCAATGTATTACTCTAGTGAAAATTAACACAATTTAGTAAACCTCATCTTAAAATGCTGAAAACTTGTTCCCAGATGCATGATGAGAAAAAGCATTTTTATTTTCACTTTAAAATTTTCTCAATTATTCCCTTGTAACCTTTAGCCTCTTCCATTAATTCAGCAAGTTTAAGAGTAAACAATTATCACTCAATTACATTAATGTGATAAACATTCATTAGAAGCTTACTGACAGAATCCCTATGCAATGCCCGAGTTGTATTTTTTCATCTTTGATAATTCCTATTATCTATTAAACTAAGAATTAATTTATAACCAATCTTACAATGTTTAACACAATCTATATAATTTAAATTTTCTGAAAGTCTTGAAATAAATTTGAGCCATAAGTTCAAGTGAAATTGCTTTATTAAGTAACATTTGATATATGTCAATTTAATATATTTCACATTCAAGAAGATTAAAACGTGGATTTTTTAAGTTGTTGACATTTCAAATAAATATTAAAAAGCATGGAAGCTTTATAAAATTTTTTCTATGCTGATTCTTGTAGGAGAAAGATATTGTTGCCTTACTCTGGTTTAACTACTACAGTAGAATCCAAATCCCACATTCTGGCTTCAGTCAGCTTTACCAACTTGATCACCTGTCACTATTCCATATTCTGCTTTATGCTTCATCCACACTAAGTCCATAGTCAACTAAATATACTTTATTTATGTCTCTCTATTGCACATGCTATCCTTACTTCCTGGAAACTTTTACTCTCTTCTCTCCTTTATTACCTGTCAAGTTTCTACTTTTTTTTCAAGTCCTGGGTCAACTGTTCCTTCCTGTATGCACCTCATCCATCCTGACAGAGTAACAGAATCATTTATGACTCTGGTACTTTGTATACATCTCTATCATACCCCTTCTCACAAATTTCAACTTTGTCATATGTAAAACTAGTATTCCCAAGTAGACTGTGAGTTTCATGAGAGCAGTGACTGTAATTTAAGCATAGTTATATCATTATCACTTGACAAGGTGCCAGACAGATTATTGTCTTTCCTCTGTCACCAATATCACTCAGTCCAGGTGAGCCAAGACTGCACATTGTAAGACCTCTAAGACCCAAACCTCATTACTTGATACGAAAGCCTCCAGGACAGATGAACTTCAGGTGGCATTTTTTAGGACTCCCATTCTCTACTCAACTTAACATTAGTTTTAACTGGGAAACTTTGAAAAATGTACTAATGCTCAGGCTTTACCCAGACCAATAAAATACTATATGAGGAGTCCAGCCCTAGGGAAAATTAATATCTTGGGCAGGGCTCATGGACAACACATTGCTGTACCACATAAAATCATACATATGCAGACATATTTGCCTCTGGGAGCTGATCTATATTGGTTTGGCTGTGTGGGGCTTGTCAGGGAGGAAAAACTTTTCCTCTACCATTTAGGTTCCATCTGTCGGGGCTTCTGAATTACAATTATAAAAGTTAAATTAGCTAAAAGTTAGATGGTTTACTTGTATGATATGAAAGCTAACAAAAGGAAGTAGCTAGCTCACTAAACATTTAAAGTTTGAGACATACAGTTAACTTAGTAAGAGAACAGGAGTGGGGAGAAAAGGTTTCTGTGAGAAAAAACAAATAGGTCTCTTTAGGAAAGATGGTGAGGTACCAAGTGGGTACCCACAGGAGGAAATCTCCAGCTAAAGGAAATGAAGCCTATGATAAATGAGATGAGACAGCACACTGCTTCCCAGGCCAAATAAGAGGAGCTGGCGCCTAAACATTTGCTGCAAGGCTTGTGTTCAAAGTCTACCAGTGCCTAACAATATCTCTACAAGACAAGAAAGTCAAAACATCTGAAATTGTGTTATAGAGATCATACCATTTAAATCCACTATACCTCTCATTTCTGTTTGCTTAACTGCTGTTCAAAAATGTCAACTTTGGGACTTCCCTGGTGGTCCAGAGGTATAGAATCTGTCTTCCAATGCAGGGGACGCGGGTTTAATCCCTGGTCGGGGAATTAAGATCCCCCATGCCACAGGGCAACTAAGCCCACGTGCCACAACTACTGAGCTCATGCGCCTCAACGAAAGAGGCTGCATGCCACAAATTACAGAGCCCACTCTCCATGGAGCCTGCACACTACAACTAGAGAGAGAAAACCCGCATGCCACAACTAGAGAGAAGCCTAAGCCACAACATCCCACATGCCTCAGCGAAGATCCCATGTGCTGCAACTGAGACCCGACACAGCCATAAATAAATAAATAAATAAAATATTTTTTTAAAACAATGTCAACTTTCCCAGGCCATTTATCCTCAGGAAGTTAGTTATTCTTCCCCAAATGCTCTGCATACTTTGGGACCATGACACAAGTCATTCTGATTTTCCAAATCCTCCTCGTTCATTGATTTCATGAAAGAATTGATTTAAGCCTGAATCTGTAACTGGATTGACTTTTTGATATGTCTGCAAACTTAATAAGAGCAGAGAACTTGCTTGGCTTACTCACAGTTTTAATGAGAGCATGTAAAGGCATTTCCTTACTCTTAATAAGGAAGTCTGGAATTAATGAAGCCATGTTAAACAACAAAGTAGTTTTTAGATGTGTAAATATTCACAAAATAGTATACTAATTGTGATCATTAGAATAAGAATACCAGAACATAAAAATCCAAAATAAGCTTTGTTCCCTTTCAGTAATGCTTTCTTCTATTTGTGAGACCTTGGGAAATAATTTATTCTCTTACTGTGTCAAGGTCCTTATCTATAAAATAAAGAATAAAACTGTACCTATCATTCACGGTTGTTGTGAGGATTAAATATGTTACTGAATGTAAAGCACATGTGATAATGTCAGCATATAATACTCAATAAATGTTTGCTATTATTATTGTATAAAATGTCATTTTTTAAGGCATCTACTTCAAAGTTTCTTTAGCAATTTTCTGCTTTTCATTGTGGAATTCTACACACTGTATTGAAATACTCTGTCTATTTAAGACACTCTTTGGTCTAAGGTAGTAAGATGTTTCCATACTTAAAATTAAGCCAAAGTATATAATTTAATTCAGAACAATATGATAATATACGAATTAAAATAACAGGACCAGAAAAAGCTCCTTTTATTTTATCCCAGGCCACTGTTTCGGCTACATGGTATCAATGAAATTAGTCAATAAAAGCTCAGAAATTCTGTCTAATCCCTTACTTTAATCCATTTCCCAAAAGGTGAACAGTAGAAGGAAGTGAAATTTAAAGTAAAAATTTGGAAATAGTTTTACATAAATAGAAAAGTCAGGATCTAGGGTATCTACATTTTTCACAAGAGTCTAGAGTAAAAATATCTGTCATATTGTCAGAAAATTTGTCAGGCTTTCTGGCTTAAAACCAATAAACACTACATAAATAATAGTTTCAAATTTTTCAGTATTCAATCCACCATAGCACATACTCCTGGAGAATGCTAAGGATATTCTCTAGCTAGAAAGAACCATTGGTTCACATGTCCTGAATAAAATTCCCATCCGACTTCTCCACCCACATTGTCATTTTAGTCTTTGATCCTTGATGATTATAGGTTAGTAGAATATGAAAATAGTTTGTCTTTCTCTAGAAGGACTCTTCGGCTCTTATTGTGTGGATAAACTGCAGATGATAATTTAAAATAAGACAGAGTAACCTATTATTAAGAGTCATTAAGCAAAATAATAATTGCACATAGGATCTTCCAAATTTATAGTGGAATAAGAAATCCTAGGACTTCTTTGCATTTCGTTTACACAATTCTTAAGGAGAGAGAGAGAAGGAGAGACTGAATCCCTTTCCATAGTCAAACTGGTTTCTATGGATGATTACAGAGCTGAAACTGTCACTGAATTCTGCTTTCCTCAGCAATGGAAAATAGAGGTTCGCAAAGCACTTGGTACCTCTCAACTTATCATTTAGTATGAGATTTAAAGCTGTCACTGATGTCACATTATTAGGGTATAAGGCTTGATGCCATGTTGACACCAAACTCCATTTAAAAGTTTCCAAAAATATGCAGGGTGTCTTGTTCTGACTTTTACAACCTTCAATACAATCATCTTGGACGTCAAACAGAAATCAGTGATTATAGTAAGCTCCTTAATGCTAGAGAATCAGGGCAAAGACATTTGCATTCTGATTCTTTGACCCAGAAAATGTGCAAGGTAATAGTAATGAGATGAGTTGGGCATATGGAAATGCTCTAAGTGAGAAATGATGAGAGTCTGGACTTAAGTTGGAAAAAGTGCATACATCAGTGAAATAAATAATTTAAAAGTGGATTGGATCAGGAGACCTATTTGTGACCGGGGATGGAAAGGAGAAATAAAGGGCAGCTAAAGACTGGGTAGATGGACATGCTATAATATCTTCATATACTGGTGGGTAGAGTTTTCAAAAGAAAAGCCTAGAATTACTGCACCAATTCAAGAAGGTCTGGGACAGTTGCTTGAGCCAGTTCCACCCTATACATTATGAGCAACTGTGGTTTCTCTCAACCTCAATTTGCTTTGCCTTCTTCTTCTCTGGCCCTGAGGCATATAATTTGAACCAGACTTTTCTTTAATCAGAATGATAAGACCAGAAATTTTATTTACAAATTTGGCTCAAGGCTTTCAAGTCCAGGAAAAAGTGCAATCCGACCTAGGTTACTAATATACTTTATTGTAGTTTTAACATTCAGGTCTCTATTTTATTGTGAAGTAAGAAAAAAACAAAACAAACAAAAGCATCCAATGTCATTATTTGAGGGTCAGAGTGCTGGAGATGAACTAGGATGGAGTTTTGGAACTATCTATGGTGAAGAACCAGTTACTTATTTTGAAAAAATATACAATGTGGGCAAACTAATACTTACACAAAATAAAATAAAAAGTGAATCATTAAAAAATTAGATTAAAATGCAAACTATCAATTCTATATTACTATTACATTTAATTTTGACATAAAATTACTCTGCCAGTTTGCTATAAAAGTTTTTAAATGCTTTCGATTACTACCTTTCTGTTATGGTGCACAGTGGCAAAGAGCTCACAGACTTCTGGTCTGCCAAGAGGTTTCAAACCAATTCTAAGGTTGAATTCAGAAGGAAATAGTCAGATAAGCACTACTGAAGAATGAAAGAGATGTGCTTGGGGGAAGGACATGAAATGTGCAATAGCCCTGAATCACAGCTGAGATAAGAAAATAAAACTGTGAGTGTTTTACTAGTCAGACCTCACAACCTAGGAGGGAAAAGCTGCTAAGACTGGAGTTGAGTGTGTGTCTATTTTTGACTGGGTGGAAAGAAAGGTATGTTGGAGAATAGGAGTAGGAGAGGTTGAAAGACAGGAGTGGGATTTCTGAATCTAAGATTAGAAGTTTGAATTTCCTATCATACTTTTAGATCTCCATTACAGAAAATTTTTAGAATGATACTATTTGGAGTCTCCTAAAATATCAACTTGCATTCTTACATAAATGATCACCTGTTCCTCTTTTCAGCTTATAATTTTCCCTTTGTGGTTACAAAGTTGTCCAACAGAAATATGTCCTCAGTCCTCCACTCAAAGGGTAGACCCTTTCTCAGATGCAAATATTTACAAAAGTAATCTCAGAGTGTAGCAGAATAGTTTTATTTCTAGATGACACTTCATGGAGGAAAGATGACCTGATATAAGTTTATTGACTGCCACTCATTAATCTACTATTCAAAATGTTAAAGTTAAGAAGTTTTTGACATTTCCACCCCCATTTGGGGAAAGCTGTCTTCAGTATTTTTTTAAATGACAAGTAAAATTTGATATTGAATTGCAAGGAATTTGAATTCTTGACAGATTTAATGATTTTGACAGCACCTAATTCAAATGGAGTTTCACAGATCTCTGGGGACCACAAAATAAAGAAACCTAAATTATTCCAGTGATGGAAAAAGATCTCAAAATAGAATAAGTGACATTTACCTGACTTGTCAACCTTTGAACCCTACCCATGATCAATGAAAGCCTCTCATAGAAGTTTCTCTTCTCAAATCATTACTACCCAAAGGAACCCCCTTTGAGAAAGTGTCATCTATCAAAATTGACAGCTCAAGGGGCAGTACATATAATGCAGATATTTTAAACTAATGATTCCAAGAATTCACAGGAAACTCTGTAGAGAAACTGATAAACTTAGCTGAATGCTTAAAAAAAAAACTGACAACAAATTTAATCTCAAAATTCTGATGTGGTCTTATTTTATGTAACCATGTATACAGATCATATATACCCATAGTGAAGAGAATGAACATATAAGAAAAAAAGAATTTTCTAGATTTAGATATAAAAATCAAGTACCAGGGGCTTCCCTGGTGGCGCAGTGGTTGAGAGTCCGCCTGCCGATGCAGGGGACATGGGTTCGTGCCCCGGTCCGGGAAGATCCCACATGCTGCATAGCAGCTGGGTCCGTGAGCCATGGCCACTGAGCCTGCACATCCGGAGCCTGTGCTCCTCAACGGGAGAGGCCACAACAGTAAGAGGCCCATGTACCGCAAAAAATATATATATAATAATAATCAAGTACTAGTGTTAAATGTTTTACTTAAAGAGGGTAATTACTCCAGAACATTATGTAAATCGGGCCAAAAATAGTAATAGCACTAATAGTTGGAGTAATAATAATAATAAATATCCCTGGCATACTTACCAAGTGAAAGGCACTGTGCTAAAAGCTTTAATGCATTATCAGGCAGGTACTATTGTTATTTTTTAAATTGAGATATAACTGACCTATAACATTGTATAAGTTTAAGGTGTAAAACATGTTGATTTGATACACATATACTGCAATGATTACTACTTTAGCTTTAGCTAAAACCTCCATCACATAATTACCACTTATTTTTTGTAGTGAGAACATTTAAGATAGAGTCTCTTAGCAACTTTAAACCACATAATACAAATTGTTAACTATAATCACAATGCTATACATTAGGTCCCCAGAACTTATATCTTCTAACTGGTAGTTTGTACTCTAACCAAAATCTCCCCATTTCTCCCACCCCTCCAGCCCCTGGTAACTACCAATCTGCTCTGTGTTTCTACCAGTTTGTTTTTTTTTTACATTCCACACGTAAGTGAGACCATACAGTATTTGTCTTTCGTGCCTGACTTATCTCACTTAGCATAATGTCCTCAAGGCCCATCTATGTTATCACTAATGGCCGGATTTCCTTCCTTTTTATGACTGAATAATAATTCCATTGTGTGTATGTGTGTGTATTTGTGTATATATCATAACTTTTTTATCCATTCATTCACTGATGGACACTTAGGTTGCTTCTATGTCTTGGATATTGTAAATAATGCTGCAATCAACATGGGAGTGCACATATCTTTTCAATTCCCTATTTTCATTTCCTTTGGATATATACCCAGAAGTGGGATTGCTGGAGCATATGGTAATTTTTTTGAGTATCCTCCATAGTGCTCTCCACAGTAACTGAACCAATTTTATTTTAACAGATAAGACAACAAGGATCAGAGAAGGTGAAAGACCTACAGAATGTCACTATTGATGAGTGGTAGATCAGAGATTTGAATGCAGACCCTGATAACATCATTTTATGTAGCTCCTTGTTCAGCCTGAAATACCTGCGTAGTGATCAGTTGTGTTATGCTACCCTCCCAGTAACAAGAATGTTGTGCTGGGATAAAGGAGACTTAAGCTGTGTTTCTGGTTCTTGAAACATATGGTTATGTCACTCTAAGTAACCCACTATTTCTAAAAGGCTCTCACTTTTCTTATTTGTTAAAAAAGTGGCTGAAATAGGTTTTAAGATTCCATCCAAAATGAGGAATTTATACATAAAAGAGCTACTAAATAACTATCCTATGATGATTTGATCTACTGCAACTTTATCTTCAGCCAGTCAACTCATGTTTATAAGTTATAAGTACAATAACTAAAATAAAAGATTATAGACTCTTTAATGCAATCTAGCACACCATTAACAGCTACCACTAGAAATGACTCAGGATACATGCCCATCAAAAAGGTGTTTTAGTAGCACTTTCATAAACAAATGGAAAATTGCTGAATGTATATTTTATATTCTAAGTAATGTGTTCTTTCCAAATATGAGTCTGAGAATTATCTAAGCCTCTCCTTGAGATTTTTAGGTGAGAGATTGACAGTTTTATGACTTTCTGAATAATTGGTTCTTAAGTGCTTTGTAGCAGAAATGACACCAGTCTGGAAGTCAGACGTGAATATTTATTTCATATGTAAAGAAACATGAAAACAAGTGGCAACCATTTTGCCACACAGAAATCATTCTAAAATCTTTGGAAAGATTGAGGGAGAAGAAATTGGTATTATTTTTAAACTAATACTATTCTGGGAGTTGGAGAAGTAAACATCAGGGGAACTCTATGAAGATTTTGTTCTAAATTCCATTACCATGAGTTGTAGACAATTCTATGTCAAATGGAGACCACTATAAACTCGTGAACTATGTATCTTGCTTAGTAAGAATTCTAAAAAGCAAACACAGAAATGCACACACACACACGCACTCACATATGAACATTTTTCCATATCATCAACAAAACATACTTTTAAAACCAAGAACATAGAAAGAATATAATTTCAAATCAAAACATGTATCACTCAGTATACAAATCTGTTTGACTCCTAAATTAGGACAGCGAGGTCAGAGAGAGTATTTCCTTAAGACAATTCCATTACAACAATTTATCTACATGTCCTCATCTCTGAAGATTAGATAGTGTCTGGGGAGCGAAGGACATCTGGCATTTGGCTTTATGAAAAAGTTCCTACAGTGACCTTATTTTTCTCATTTTGACAAGAGTTCAGTGAAGCATTATTGCTATTAGCAAGCAGCATCTGATTGCTGAAATAGATTACCAAGAAAATACGCTTTATAAATTGCTGCCTTAAATAAACCAACAGGCCCTGAAAAGCAGATTTGCAATGATAAAAAATAAAATAAAACATATATTAGGAATAGAAGGACTGTAAATATATCAAAGTCAATTCATTTTTCATAATTTAACAGAGCCGCTTCCATGTTCAGTCACTGTTAAAATACATCAGATGGTTTTATTCTTTTTAGGCTCATTACAGTCACTCCTATACATAGAAATATATTGATATAATCTGGGAAAATTCTATTTCCTTTGATGATAGCAGGTTTTCCTTCCCTTAAAATATGATTTTTACAAAATGGTGCACAGTATTTTAGAAATAAAGGACAGCTTTCTTTGTGTGGTCTCTATAATATGGCCTGTCATATTAAGGAAAAGACTATTAGTAATATTAATAAATCATATTGAAATGGTGATGAACTAGTAGAATGAGAATTAACACTGTATCTGAAAAATATCTTAAATAGTAGGTGAATCAACCTAAATCAATTCACTTTCTCAGCTTAAAAATAGTATCCATCTCTCAATCTTTCATTTTCTTGTAATGTTAGAAAATAAGCATTTGGGATTTAATCATACACTGTACACTGGGTAAAATTCCTCATACAATGTCCCAATAAGAAAGATTTTGAATATGGAATAACAAATAGAAAGAAAATAAATTAGTACTGAAAATTTAGAAAGAGACACTAAGATAATAACATGAGCTTTCAAATAGAAGAGAAAAATAAGTACAATTTAAATTTTTATTTAGTATTATTTGAGATTTTGCCATTTTAATACAATCTCATTTCATTTTCCTTTTAACATCATAAGATTACATCTTCTATTGGTCACAAATTGTTTTGTTTCTTTAGTTTACATCTACATAGTTTATTACATACTTAAGAAATACTGTGATCAATGTCTGATATCAACACACATTATTTGCTAGATTATACCTAGGATAAAACCAATAGCTGTAAAGTAAAGCCAAAGAACATGAGCTAAGGATACAATCCACAGCTTCCCTGGTGGTGCAGTGGTTAAGAATCTGCCTACCAATGCAAGGGACATGGGTTCGAGCCCTGGCCCAGGAACATCCCACATGCCATGGAGCAACTAAGCCTGTGTGCCACAACTACTGAGCCTGAGCTCTAGAGCCCACAAGGCACAACTACTAAGTCCACATGCCACAACTACTGAAGCCTGCACGCCTAAAGCCTGTGCTCCGCAAGGAGAAGCCATGACAATGAGAAGCCTGAGCACTGCAACAAGAATAGCCACCGCTCACCGCAACTAGAGAAAGCCTGTGTGCAACAACAAAGACCCAAGGCAGCCAAAAATAAATAAATAAATAAATAAATAAATAAATAAATAAATAAATAAGGATACAATCCAAGGCCTTCTTATGTAAAATTTTTTTAAGATTTTTATAAAATACTGCAATTTAATTCTGAAAGATAATGAATTCTACAGTCTTGAAAATCACATGATTTTATGGGTTGATATAGATGTCTCATTAAATGAAAAATGTTGCTGTTTAACTCATTCCCCTTATATCTCTGATCAGATTAAATCTTCCACCCAGAATCCTAATGAAAATAATGCATTCCTAATGAAAATAATGCATCCCTTTGCTTTCTTAATTCCTTCCCAATAAAATTTTTGTGAGCGTGAAGAAAATAGATCACTTTTTGACAATATACTAAAATGAAAGCATTTTATGATGGATAGGAAACTTGAATTAATTTAAGATATTAGTTAATTAAGTCTTCAGTTTCTCTCACTTGGCACAACCTAAAATTAATTATCAATAGCAAATGGCAGAAACTGCTCTATTTTCCAAATAGGTTTTATATTATGACATTGTGGAACTGTTCATAAATGTATCAATTATTCTACTTCATGTTATTTTTGCTAGTTTACACAAAAACCCAATGATTTTTGACTCTTTCTTGTTTTTCATAAATACTTATGTACAATATAATTTTCCTTGTAAACAGGATTTTTCCAGCCCAAAGGGAGGAAAAACAATTTGTGTCTTAATTTTATCTCACTGGTTTTGTTCAGCTTCAGTAGGTGTGTATATAAAAGAAGAGATTAGATAAAGGAGAATACCAGCAACCCCTGTTGCTAAGGTAAAGAATTTTAATTAGCATGATGATAATTTTGCAGCAATTCAGGTACATTTCACCCCCTTGCTCCCAGTACATGCTAGCTGCTAAATGGTTCCTGTCAGTAATCCTTCAATATTTGTTTTGTCTAGATTTTGCTGCCCCCTGCAGAATAACCAAAAGCACTCATGAGTTTGGAGTCAACCTGTAACTTCAAGATGAAAGCACTCTCTTTCTTCTTGAGATTCTGGTACAAATATATTTTACGTAGTAATTATAATATTACCACTGCTTGACATAGCTTGCATTACAAGTGACAATCTGAATTTTCCTTTTGAATATAAAATATAGAAATAAAAAGTATTCCTTTCAACAACTCCTCCTGTCTTCTTCACATTGAAAAAATAGTGAATAATAATAACAGTGAATTAATAATATATAATATAAACTAAAATTAGAAAATACACCATACTGAAATCAAAAGCATCTTGGTGCACTACTGTACAGCACAGGGAACTCTACTCAATATTCTGTAATAACCTAAATGGGAAAAGAATCTGAAATAGAATAGATATATGTATAACTGAATCACTTTGCTGTACACATGAGATGAACACAACATTGTAAATCAACTGTACTCCGATATAAAATAAATATTTTTTTAAAAAAAAGGATCTTCGTGCAAAGAGATTACAGATTTTTATGTTATCACGATGGGATAATATTCTGAAACAACTGGAAATTTTAAGGAAGTTCTCCAATAGAAAAGCCTGACTATATGTAAAGATGCATGCTTAGAAACTTGATTGTGGCCTGGTTTTATTATGACTGTTAACAATACTAGTCATATTTGAGTCCTGAAAAAGATATTTCAATGATCTAATTAAAAATATTTAGATTTTCACTGTGTTCTGAGAAAAGGGCAATATTTTGATTAAAAAAATAAAAGGTAAGAATTTTAAATACATTATTGAAAAAACATGGGATGTTTTACTATGGGATAACATTTATTATTTTCTTTTTTATAAAATTAAAATTTAGATACAAAATTATAAAGGTTTTATGAAGATATTTGAGATAATTGCTATTTGCTAATTACAAAAGTTAGCATGACCTCTATTTAAATATAAAGCCAGAATCTAATATGTTAAAGTGGTTTTATATAAATATATATGAAGTTAATATGAACTATTTATAACTTAATATGAACTATTTATAACTTAATATGAAATATTTGACTCTACTTTTTTTTAAATTTCCCATCTAGAGTCTGTCATACAGAATGAAGTAAGTCAGAAAGAGAAAAACAAATACCGTATGCTAACACATATACATGGAATCTAAAAAACAAACAAAAAAATGGTCATGAAGAACCTGGGGGTAAGATGGGAATAAAGACACAGACCTACTAGAGAATAGACCTGAGGACACAGGGAGTGGGAAGGGTAAGCTGTGACAAAGTCAGAGAGTGGCATGGACATATATACACTACCAAATGTAAAACAGATAGCTAGTGGGAAGCAGCCGCATAGCACAGGGAGATCAGCTCGGTGCTTTGTGACCACCTAGAGGGGTGGAATAAGGAGGGTGGGAGGGAGGGAGAAGCAAGAGGGAGGGGATATGGGGACATACGTATGCATATAGCTGATTCACTTTGTTATAAAGCAGAAACTAACACAACATTGTAAAGCAATTATACTCCAATAAAGATGTTAAAAAAAAAAAAAAACTTCAGGAGGTAAAAGCTTAAGATTTTTAAAAAGTGAACTCAAAATGATGTCATATAAAAAGGGTTACAACTAAACACAAGTTGTAAACATATATATTGCTCCTCTATCAAAATTTCATGTTGGTTAATGGTTATAAAGGCCTACTTTTCACCTATGGAGCAGAAACTCTAGTTTTTATGTAACCAATATTTTCAAAGTGTCCAATCACCTTTATTTATTCATATAATAAATGATTAGTCAAGCTATTCACTTCTAATTTTGCAACTGAAACCACTGATATAGAGGAGCTAATATAGGCTGTCTCAGAATCACACAGGAAGTTGATAAAAGGTCCAGAAATAACTGAAAATGTTATATGTCCATTTATGTCTTATCTGTATGAAAAAATTAAATATATGTTTCCCAGAAAATTTTAGGTGTCCTAAAATTAACAGAAACTTCATTTGGAAAACCATTTATTAACATTTTTATTGCAGCTTTCATCATTTTTTTCCCTCTCCAACAGCCTACCTCTATCCAAGTTCCCCTTCATACCCTTGTTATAAATTCAACTATTGGATCTTGTCAAAACCTCTGTTTAATAAAAACCATGACAATCAATAAAAAGCCTAAAATAACAGAAAATAGGATAGAAACATGCAAGACACTACCAAAAAATCCTGAAGTGTGGATATACATAAAGGCAAAAGTAAATTAGATGGGACTGAATTATTTGTTCAGGCTGATTTTCTGTGACTCACAAAGATCATCTTGCAGGGATGGGTACTTCTGGGTTTCACGCCATTCTTGGAGGCAGAGCACCCTTTGATTGGTCAAGTCCTTCTGCTCTCTGGAAATGGTCTTAGAAACTCATTATAGACATGAACAACCTAAATGTCTACATTATCTAAGCAAGGTGTGTGTGTGTGTGTGTGTGTGTGTGTTACATTATGAGTTAAAAAGAAATGCAAAAACAAAAAATAAGTAGTTTCATTTATGGTCTGTCATGTTGGCCAACATTAAAAAGTATTACTCCAGGGGCTTCCCTGGTGGCACAGTGGTTGAGAATCTGTCTGCTAATGCAGGGGACACGGGTTCGAGCCCTGGTCTGGGAAGATCCCACATGCCGCGGAGCAAGTAGGCCCGTGAGCCACAACTACTGAGCCTGCGCGTCTGGAGCCTGTGCTCCGCAACAACGGAGGCCGCGATAGTGAGAGGCCCGCGCACCGCGATGAAGAGTGGCCCCCGCTTGCCACAACTAGAGAAAGCCCTCGCACAGAAATGAAGACCCAACACAGCCATAAATAAATACATACATACATACATACATACATAATAAATAAATAAATAAATAAATAAATAAATAAGCCAAGCATTTGAAGCCCTTTAAAAAAAAAAAGATTCCTGGGATCCACCTTTGAACTTCTAGATGGGATAAACACCAATGATTTGCAGAGTAAACTCCCTGTAATTATATTAAAAAAAAAAAGTATTACTCTAATCTGTCTGTGTGGTGCAAGGCGGTTATTTCCATACTCTTCTGGTGGGAATATTGTTATAGCCTTTTTGAAAATAAATTAAGCAAACTACATAAAGATATGTTACTATATAAAGATACCAAATGATATTCCGTCTAGAAAACTATTCTTAGCATGAAGCAGTCTGGGCAGGACTTCCAGAGTGGCAGAGTAAGGATCACCATAAATCTACTCCTTTAGGAAAATAACAAAAACACTGGAAAAATGGTCAAAATCAATATTTTCAAGGCTACAGAGTTAACCAAAGGCTTTCAGTAATCTGAAGATTTTACTTTAGAAAAATGCTGTACTTGGAGCAGCAGGATTTGTGGCATTACAACCAGACCTACTCCCATCCCCATATCTATATCTCTGTGGTAGCCTTGAAAACTAGCAGCCTTACATGCCTTGGAGGATGCCATCTGGGATTTAACCCTTCAAATCATGAAACCACAGAGCATTATCACTACTGAGATCTGTTTCACAGCTTTTTGGGAAAGCCCATTTCCAAGATGTTTTCATTGTATTGATTTCCAGTGGAATTTAACTCCATTGGAAAAACCAAATTTTCAGAGTACTTATCGAAAATAACCCATGGCAACTATTTTTCATCACAGTTGACTGAGGCTGTGATATTGAAATGGAGCAGGACCCTACGGTCCTTCCCCCTCCCCCCCTCCCCCCTCCCCCGCCGTGTCCTCAGCCTGCCTTTTGTCTGCGGGGAAACTTTAGCCAAACAAGTTTAATCAAAGAAGCAAGACAATGCAGAAACAAAGGAAAACAGTCAAAAGAGACCAAATAATTATAGTTTAGTCATTAAGCCAGGTCAAGGACTTTACTGCCTCCTCAAGGGCTATAGATAACATTCTGAGACATATCCTGTGAGCTGTCTTACAGACACCAAAACCCCCACCAGGTGAAAGAAGTTAACTACATGATGACCAAACTGGAGCCATTAAGCTGCCACAATTCTGGCTTCAAAGAAATGGGAACAAACCGACCCTGGAACTAAAGACTAACTGTATTGAAAACAATCAACATGACGCTGATAAGACCACTGCATGACTAATTTCAAAATGACTGTCAGAGCTGACTATGCTGTTTCTGCATGTAGCGCCCTCCCTCCTTTTATGAAAGGTCTATAAAATCTCTTGCCCAGTGATTGTCAGTGGGACGAGTCAGCTTTTGGACAGGAGCGCACCCTCCCCCCACCCCCAGGTTGCTAGCCCCAAAATAAAGCAAACTTTCCACCAACCTTGCCTCTTTACGGGCTTCTGAGAAGCAAGCAATCGGATCCCCAATTTCGGTAATAGCTTTTTGGCGTCCTACGTCAGGCTGCTGCGTTCTCGCGAGGCTGCTGCGTTCTCGCGAGGCTGCTGCACTCTCGCGACATCTAGCTCTCCCGGGGTTTTCCAGAGTAGAGCCGCGCGCCATAGCGATGGCCTGGGGTGGTTGCAATGAGCCAGGTGCTTGTGGTTAGCTGGCCCCCAGAGGGGGATTTTGGGGGACGTTCCTAGCGGCTGCCGAAAGCATTTGTTTCGGGGATCCTCCCTGTTTCTCCCCTGCTCCTACTACTAGCTGCCAAGTTACGCTTTTCCTTGGTGGAACGGAAACATGCATCTGGATGAGCTGACGAGCTCCAAGACTGAGAAGGTGCACCGGTGGGCACAAGGGCAAACTTCTCTTTTGAGCATGAAGTGCTATTTGGGCATTTTGCCAGTTGGTTCTGACGTGGGTCTGATGTTGAGGACCGTTTGTGAACACAAAGTGCTATTGGACATTTTTGCCAGTTGGTTCTGATGTGTGTCTCACATTAAGGACCCTATGTGAGCATGAAGTGCTATTGAGCATTTTTGCCAGTTGGTTCTGATGTGCCTCTGACGTTGAGGACTGTTTGTGAACATGAAGTACTAATGGGCATTTTTGCCAGTTGGTCATGACGTGTGTCTGACGTCAGTGACTGTGTTAGGGAAGTGTTTGGGACTCCATTCAGTCATCCTCTCGGCAAATTTGTGACAGTTCTGTCTTCTGGTGTGTGAATGTATATTCCATTTGTGTGACTGCTATTTTTGTTGTATTTTGTAAAATGGGAAATTCAGGTTCAATTCATTAGAAAAATTTTAGCGATGAAATTATGACTCAAGAAAAAAAGATAATTTTTTTAACAACGTATAACAAAAGTATTCTTCAGACTCCCGAGAAAATTGGTTAAGATGAAACTCTTTTGAAACTCCAAAACTGGATCTTTTTACATATGCAGTTAGAAAAGCTAGCTTGATAAAATACTGTTTTCAGAATTCTGACCCTGAGAGAACAAAAATATGCCTAAGAAAAGGCTTGAAGTTAACTCTTATCATGTCCTTGAAATACAAACATAGCCCACTTTGCCTGAGACTTCAGCCTTGGGTTAATTAGTAGAACTTCAAAAGATGTTTGGGTTTATTAAACATACAACTTGTGCCACATTAAAGAGAAATTATGCTATGAAAAAAATGTAAGCTTTCAGAGGTTATAAAATATGTTCTTAAGTTTGCCAATCAGTAAATGCTGATATAACAGTTCAATTATTTGTTTCTTGGTTTTGTTAGGGTGTTTAAGGGTTAAAAGTTGTGATACGTAATTAAAGCTACTAAAAATGATAAGAGAAGCATTTTAGTATGTAAAACAAGTAGGATATGTGTTGTCAGCGAGAAAAGGTATAAAAAGTGGAGATATTTTTATTGAAGAAAAATGATAATTTTTTTCTAGACCTGGTTGTTTCTGGATGGGGAAAAATAAGGGATAAATCATGTGAATACAAATAGTGAATAAAATGTTTGAGAAAAAATGTTGGATGTTGTCAGGAGTGATTAAGATTAGATTGGATTTAATTAGGTAAATGAGCTTTGTTATTAATAGTAAGCTGGTACAAGACTGGAGTTTGGTTTTCTTTCTCCCTGTTAAGAGAACAAAATTTTTCTGGAATATCAAGCTGCTTTTTATAACAGATTGTAAGTTTCTTTCTCTAAGTAACTTTGAGTATTCCAAAGGGCCCCTAGGCATCTCAGAAGAAATATTAAAGTAACTAGGATTATTTGGTATGTTAAATTATATGGAAAACATTTGATAACTTTCAGACCATATTGTCTGTGGAAAAACTTTAGCCAAACAATAAGTTTAATCAGAGAAGTGAGAAAATGCAGAAACAAAGGTAAACAGACCAAATAGTAATAGTTTAGTCATTAAGCAAAGACAAGGACCTTTACTGCCTCCTCAAGGGCTATAGATAACATTCTGAGGTATCCTGTGAGCTGTCTTATAGATACGGAAACCCCCGCCAGGTGGAAGAAGTTAACTACATGATGACCAGACTGGAGCCATGACATAAGCTGCCACAATTCTGAGAACTGTTTTCAAAGAAATGGGAACAAACTGACCCTGCAACTAAAGACTGACTGCATTGAAAATAACCAACATGACGCTGATCAGACCACTGCATGACTAATTTCAAGATGACTCTCAGAGCTGACTGTGCTGTTTCTGCATGTAGCCCCCTCCCTCCTTCTACAAAAGGTCTATAAAAGCTCTTGCCCTCTGACCGTCAGTGGGAGGAGTCAGCCTTTGGACAGGAGTCCACACTCCCTCCCCTAGGTTGCTAGCCTCCAAAATAAAGCAAACTTTCCTTTCCACCAACCTTGCTTCTTTATTAGCTTCTGAGCCTCGAGCAGCTGGAACCCCACTTTCAGTAACAATATCATTTGTTAAAACAAGATCTTGGCTAGAAACATTTGGAGAATGAAATGTGCATAGGGAATTCTGAAAACATATTCCTGGGAATTTAGAAGGCTGAATATATATGCCGAGCTACACACATGGTCAAGAGACCTGAGAGGGTACCAATCTCTCACTGCTGTCTAACTTGAGGTCCTGCACAGGAAGTGAAGGCTTAACAGATTTGTGAACTGCCTGAGCACTGAACGCATGCCCCAACACACACACATACACACACATACACACACACACACACACACAGCACGTGGCAAAGGGCGGAAAACTTATTGTTTAAGGCATTTAAGAAAAACTCTAACCAATCATCTGACTCCATTTAGCTAACTGAATGCAGACTTCAGTGACTCACACATCAGGAAATACAGAATCCATCCAGGAAAATCAGTAAACAAAATACAAACAACAATAGCAACAACAACAACAAGTTCTAAGTAGGGGAAATATGATTTCCAGAGCTGCCAACTTACATTATCTAAAATAAACAGTTTTGGCAAAAAGTTATGAGACATACAAAGGATAGTACATGAACACACAGAGAAAAACAAAATTAATAGAAACTATCCCTGAGAGGGCACAGATACTGAACTAAGTAGACAAAAACATTAAAATAGTGATTTTAAATATGCTCAAAGAAATAAAGGTACCTGTGTCTAAAGAATTAATGTATGGCAATGATGTCTCACCAGATACAGAATCAAAGGAACGAAGGAAGGGAGGGAGGGAGGGAGGAGGGAGGAAGGAAGAAAAGAAAGAAGTTGGGGAAAAACAAACAGAATGAAGCAGTATTATTCTCAAATATTTAAACACAAAAATGTTTATTACAGCTTTGCTTATAAGAGAAAAATGATGGAAATAACATTAAAAAAACAAGCAGTTTAATTTCATTGTTTTGATGTGGAGAATTGAGTCAAATATTCTGAAGAAGTTTAATCGTTTAATAAATTTATGCTTGACATCCAGAGGTAAGAGCTGTGAACACACATCTCTGCAGAATTAATGTGAGTTTTAACAGTTAATTTGTTGGTCAAGAGGTTAAGGATTATTCACATATATTACCTGAATTTCGTTAGTGCACCTTTGCATAGCTTTCTTTGTTAAAGATGAGAAAATAATAACTAGTTACAAGAAAATTAATAAAATACTCTAAAGTCAAAGTTTAAAAAAAAGTCAAATTCTGGCTCAAAATGTAATGTGTATTTGTATAAAGTGAACTTGTTCGTTTGGCTTCTGTTTGTTTTGGTAGACAGCTTATAGTTAGGTCTTGCTTTTCTTTTTTAATCCACTCTGACAATTTCTGTCTATAATGGTGTATTTAGACCATTCCCATTTAAGTGAACACTGATATAGCTGGATTAAAATGTACTATGTTTGTAACTGATTCTATCCGTTGTACTTACGTTTTGTTTCTTGGGTTTTTTTCTTCCTTTCTTATTCTCCCCTCTCATTGAATTGAGCATTTACAAGATTCTGTTTTCTCTCCTGCCTTAGCAGATCATTTATATTTCTTTAAAAATATTTTTAGTACTATAAGTTGCCTTACAGTATTTTAGTTGCCCTAGTATTATTGATATGCATGTACAGCCAATCCGTGTCTATATTCAAGAAACACTATATGTACTACTTCAAGGGTAGTTCAGGTACCTTATAACGGAGTATTCCCAATTTCTCCCTTCTGGCCTTTATAAAATCTGTGACATTCATTGAACTTATCCATCTTCTATAACCATGTAATATATAGTTTCTATCATTACTGTGAACATTTATATATTTTATCAGATAAGAATAAGAAAAAGAAAGGGGTTTATTATCCCTTCATTTTATTACTTATCTTGTGCTTTCTTCTTTCTTCTTCCTTTTTTAAAATATAGTTTGAGTTCTGATCTATGTTATTTTCCTTTATGTAAAATGTCTTGAGGGGCAGGTATGCTGTGACGAATTCTCCATGTGTCAGTTTTTTGAATAAAGTCTTTATTTCTCCCTCACTTTGGAGGATAATTTTGCTGTATATGTAATTCCAGATTTATAGTTTTTTTTTCTTCAAATATTTCCCTTTGCTTTTCTTGTTTGTATTGTTTTTGACAAAAGTTGGCTCTAATATGTTTTTTTCTTCTGTGAGTAAGGCATATTCTCCTCTCTCCAATGGCTTCTTTCAGGATTTTCTTTTCATCTTTGGTTTTCGGCAGTTTGAATAGGATATGCAAGTTGTTTTCAAGTGCAATGGTTTCTTTTAATTTTGAAATGGATCCATTGATTTTAGTCTAAGTGGCACAGTTACTTTTAAAACATTATGGGCTTCCTATGTATTAGCTTGAAACTGACTCATTATGAGGGGGGGAGAGGGAGAAACAGTGTCACAAATCTCTGTGAATAGGCCCCTTTCAACTTCAGTCTGTCAGTCAGGGTACTATGGGCCAACACCAGAGTTGTTCTTAGAAGTCCTGTTATAGTGTTCTGAGATTACTGGACATGTTCCGAAGATACTCTGAAGATACTCTGAAGCCATTGTATCTCACTTAGAGGACCTATGAAGCACCACTTAAACCTTTTTGAGATCTTAACAAATGTTTTTATGACCTTGACTATGACACTGTGTTTTACTGTCAGTGTCCTAAATTTGATCCTTATTCTGAGGCCATTTTTATTGGAGAATATTTTTTTTCTGGGAAACAACATGGATGAGAAATAATTTTATTTTCCAACAGAGAAAGTCCTGGCTACTTTATATTTCTTTTATACTCTGTTTGAAAATGCAACATTTCCTTCTCAAGCTCATCTCTCTCCTCCCATACTTAATCATACTTAATTTAGAGGCAGCTAAAGGAAACTATTTGGTAATTTCACAGTCTGCCTGGAAATCTGATTAGCCAGGTCCACCAGTTAATTAAATATCCTGTTGTCCATGTTACCATAGAGGATATCATTAATTTACTAACAGCATATAACTTGGCTCTTTTTCCTCCAGCCTCTCAAAGAAATTTTGCTACTGTTATTCCAGCCTTTCACTAACAATCTCCTCTTCAGGTCTTTGTTAAGTGCCTGATCCCAAAGTTATGGCATGGGTTTGTTGCAAAAGAACTCTACTTTCTACTTCAATTAGTGTTCCCTCTGTAATAATCCAGCCCCCAAATTATTAGCTTGACAAAACAAAGATTTAATTTCTCAGAACTCTTTAATCTGTACTGGGCTTACCTGGTAGTTTGTTTGTTTGTTTTTTGTTTTTTTGCATGTCTTGCCAATGGTTATGTGAACAGCTACAGTTAACTGGCAAGTTGTCTGCAATCTTGGTTCATCTGGGACACTTAGGCGGTTGGATTTCTCTCTCACTCCAAGTAGTTTTGGGGCATCTCTGTCTGAATGTAGTCTCTCCATCTGGTCTTTTCATTTGCAAGTTCCAGAAGAATAGCTAAACTTTGAACATGAAGAATCAGAGAAGCTGCTTGGCCTTCTTAAGGCTCTGGCCCAGTACTGGCACACTGTACAATCTGTCACTTTCAGTTTGGCTAAAGCAAGTCTCTGGCCCAGTACAGATTCTAGAAGAGACAACACAAGAGCATGACTAGTGAATGTCTCTGGTTCATTGATGGTAACCAATGTAATGGACTATCACAATTGCATAATCAGTATAACCAATGGTATAAAATAAGTCTGGAAAAAAATGGCTACAGCATTAAGAAATCCTTAAAAATGTTTTCTGTATTTTTGGTTTTGGTTATGATAGGATTTGGGAGATAAGTAGGGATAAGAATGGGACAAAAAATTATCTGCTGCAATTTATTTACCCACTGAAATGTTATTTCTTTATAACAAAAATGTTTGCTAACACTACACTTTAAATAATAAAATTTCTAAATTGACATCTATAAATCACATTTAGAGCTTGCTGCTACTGTCACAACTACTTTTAATGATAATTTTAATGATTTTTGTTGTTGTTTAAGTGGTCTGATTTGAATTGTTGTTAACTAAAAGAAAAGAACGTGAATTAAATTGCTATTTGGTAAGTAGAAGTGAGACATTTACTGTATAAGTCAGCAATGAAATAAGTCATGTAGTTGACCTCTAAAATGTCAGTTGAAACAAACAAAATCAAAACAAACTGTGACTCCTATAAATAAATACATTAATGGCTTGCATCTTAGTCAACAGGAACATTAAAGTTGAATGGCAACACCTGATTATGCATTTCTAAAATAGAAGAGCCATATCATGTCTTGTTGGGTAAAACAGTGCATTACTCCAATTTGCACAAATATTTTCTCTAGAGGAGTCATACTGTGTTTGCAATGATTTCATAATTTTCTAGCCCAACTGCATGCTGTGACTTAAATATAAGTGTGGGCTAATGGGAAAAAGTAAGGAGGAGAAAAATCACACATTATGACTAAAACCCAGAAATATACAGATGTAAAATTCTACATTATATTCCCAGATTTTCCATTTTACATTTATGTTCATATAACAAAATGTTTATCTGGAGTCTAAATGGATTGTCAGAGTTACATATATTGTAGATACCTTACTCAATCCTGTTTCAGACAACAATAATTCTAGTGTTTAGATAACTCCCAAGAATATGGCAATGTTTAAGAAAAAACATTTTATCACGTATCTATGGAATGCATCCTGTTATGTTTAAGAAAAATATATGACGTATGTATGGAATATGTCCTGTTATGAATTTTATTTATAGGAATAACGTGAAGCAATTAATTAATATTAATTTCAATATAATAGATGGGTTTATCTGAAAACAAAACCAAGATGCTTAACACTAAATTCTAAATGTTTTGTGAGGGTGAAAAAGGAATATATTTTATGTATTTATTTATTTTTAGAGTAAAAGGAAGATTTTGCAATACATGCCATTTTTTATTGAAGTATAGTTGATTTACAATATTGTGTTAGATTTGGGTATACAGCAAAGTGATTCAGTTAGACATATATGTATATATCTATATTCTTTTTTCAATTATTTTCCATTATAGTTTATTAAATACAAGCCATTTTTAAGAGAGAATACCAAGACTACTAAGAAATAAAATGTCCTTTTTTTTGGTGGGGGATCAAGATGTTCTAATTGATAATTATATAGGAGTGTTTCAGAATTGCTACTTGTAGTAGTGAATGTTAATGACATTTACATATAGAAAAAATTAAAGAAAAATCAAGGCAGTGATGGTATAAAGAGACCCACTATTGATGACTGCTTACCTGGGTGTTTTACATGTCTCCTGAATAATGATAAATAAACTTTATTACACGAATTGTATTCATTTTCTCACAAAATAATGAACCTCAGACTTAAGCATTTTTAGTATTTTCCTAATGGCAGATACTGCATTCCTAGTATGCTTCCAACTTTTCTGTCTTGCTAATCATATCTAGTTATAGCTATCAGACCACAGCAACACCACAATGCCAATAACTGGAAGTACCTAAGGCTTAAGATTCCTAAGCAAAATATATTTTCTCATAGTTTATTCTCCAGTTTTCTGGTTAGACAATGTTGAGAAGGAATGGTTTTAAACCCCATTAGTAGTAGATTCTTGCTCTGGACAAACCACTGTTCTTCATGAGGTCTCTCTGGGAAATAAATGTCCAGAATATAAAGTGATGTAAATTAACACAATTTTAGGTGTGAATTTGGCCTCAAGATTTTATATATTCGCCTGGGATAAACTAAGTGACTAAGTGACTAAGTTTCTCTATCTGTGACTCTTTATCTGTGACTTAAAGAAGTGTTAATCTGAACACTCAATCTCAGTTTTTCTAGAGACTATCTTGGATGGCAAGAAGAAACAGGAAGGAAGAAAAGATATAAAAAGAGAGAATAATGGACAACACTTGAGCAAGATTTAACTAGGATGCAGTCATAGCCAAATCAAAATCAATGACTCAACCTTTCAAAGTAATAATGAGAGTTAGTGAGAAATCCACCCAATAGCACAGTGACCAATACATTACAAAAGGACCACTGAAATTCAGATTGCCTACAGGACTTGTCAGCCTACCTCACACAAACATCCCTATCTAAAATAATTTTATTTCATTAGACACCTCTTCTGAGCATCCACATAGTTAAATAAGAAGATTCATCTATTGAAAAATTATTTATCAATGATCTGAATTTCAAAATAATATTGAACATTTACTCTATGAAAAGTATTAGAAGAGGTCCTGTGGTCTACAAGATAAGGTCCCTTTGTTTTCAAAGATTGCACTCTAACAAGGGATGATGCAATATGCATACAACAAAGAAAAAGAATGCACCACTTACTGATTACCCACTACATACCTCAAAATTACTTAAGCATTTTAAATATGTCACTTAATTTAGTTCTCAAGAAAACGGGGTTGGGGGGGATTCAAACTCATGTTTCACTCTAAACTCTTCTTTCTTTTGTGCCACCATTTCTAATAATATGCTTAATATATAATGGTATTCCATGAGCATAAACTTCAGTTTCTGCTATATCTGTTTTTAGGAAATGGAACATATATCCTCAAATGCCAGGAAGTCTCATTAGAGATCATGTAGCATATGGTGCATGATAAATCATTCCACGCCCACATTTGTAAGTGTTCAGCATGCAGAGAAAACTTCTACCTTGAAGCATATGGTCTATTGATAAGAGCTAAGATGTTGTTTTATTACTGTAATAATTTCTGCATATATTTGTAGTGCCTACCATATTTATTATATATAATACAGTTATAATACTAAAGGTAATACTAACGTGTTGTATGGTTATTATGTCCAGGTATTAAGCAACATAATTTTATATCCTTTATTTCATTTAATTCTCATAGCAATCCTAAGATACTAGCATAATTACTTTAAAAATTTCCAAGTAAGAAATGGTGTTTATAGGGCTTCCCTGGGGGCGCAGTGGTTGAGAGTCCACCTGCAAATTCAAGGGACGCGGGTTCATGCCCAGGTCGGGGAAGATCCCACATGCCGCGGAGTGGCTGGGCCCGTGAGCCATGGCCGCTGGGCCTGCGCGTCCAGAGCCTGTGCTCCGCAACGGGATAGGCCACAACAGTGAGAGGCCCACATACCGCAAAAAAAAAGGGAAAAAAAAGAAATGGGGTTTATAGATGTTAAGTAATACATACAAATCACATAAGTGATCAGAACACTGAAAAGATTTCAAGATCTTATTTATCACACAAGCTAATTCACTATGCATAAGAAAAAAATTGTTTTAAATGGAAATGCTCTTGAATTACCTAACTCAGACAAACAAAAAATTTAAATGCTCAAAATGAAGATGAAAATCACAGCTTTCAGTTTCAACAACTTATGGAAGAGGCATCTAAGGTGAAATAACTAATTCTATTGGAATAGTTTAATTCATGGACATATGAATAATAATAAAAAACATTTAATATTTCTTACTTTATGACACTATATCTATACAAATTGAGTTTTCATATTATTCTCCAACAGAAATCAAACATAAGATTGGACTACATGTCTCACTAAACCGGTAGATTGTACTTAGTAGTATATTAATATTAAATTGTTATATAACTTTAAAATAGAATTTATTAAACCGAAACTACCAATTCTATTTTATTTAAATATTTAAAAGCAATGTCCTTTAATTAATTTGACATCTTCTTATCTATTTTTTCCTTATTATGTATGACACAATAAATAGGACTTTTAAATTATCTGCTATTGAAGTTTATTTAGGTAGAATAAAGTAAGATGGCTAGGGAATATGTAAGCAATCTCTCAAGAAATTCCAAAAGCAATTGTCAATGATTATACCCCTTTTCACTGTGAGATCACTATAGTGACAAATATCAACATGAACTTTATACTTATAAAGAAAAATGACACAGAGCCACAGGTTTGCTTATATTAAGCAAATAGAAATTTTCAGTGCAGTCATACTATATATCAGGGATTAGCAATTTTTAGTTGTGACAGATGAAGTGCAACCTTCTGTATTTAGCATTCAGAGAAGGCAGGAGGGCTGAGCAACCCATCTTGACGCACAGGCATATGTGACCTACTCAAGTCTGAAGGCAGAGAGAACTGAAACTAAATTCACAGGCAGTCGGCCATACACTGAAACCAGGCAGCAAGTGTATGCTACTTATAAAGACACAGGAGAGGTGAGAGACTTAGACTCACGTGCAATGCTGTCAGGGAAGATTACTGAGGGAAACGCCACAGGTACTAAGACCTTGTAACAAGTACCTAGCAGTCATCCTTTCTATAATACCATGGGAGAAGTGGACAAGCCCTGAGAAAGGTATCTCTTGCGACTTGATGCCTGATGAATGGTAGAGAAAATGAGTCAAATCCTCCCATCATTCAGATCTCAATCACTGCTAAAGAAAATGTGTAACCCTGGCATCAAATAATTTCATCCTGTGGTGAACCGAATGTAAATGAACCACAACAATTCCAAGAAGCATTCCCCCTAGAGACTTCTTTGACTCAACTGCCCCAAATGAAGACGTGGCAGAAGAAGAGGTATACCCTTTTCCAGACATAAATAATACTTTCATTAGAATCCTGTATATAATTTCAATAAAAAATCACCAGACGTGAAAAAGACAAGAAAATATGATTTATTGTCAAGAGAGGAAAAAAGTCAACAGATCCAAAGAGATTAACCAGATGCTTTAATTTTCAGAAAAAGACTATAAAATAAATGTAAACAAATGTGTTACATAAATTATCTCTGGCTATAATAAACATGTTAAAGAATATAGTGGAAAAGGTGAACAAGTTATATAAACATGTAGGGAATTTCAGCAAAGATATAGAACCGGATATGAATTCTAGAAATAAAAGCTATGATATCAGAAACAAAGAATTCTTATGGGCTTAACAACAGACTGTAGACAGCATGAAAACATTTACTGGTCTTGAAACCAGGACAAGAGAATTATAAAAACATAAAAGAGGATAATGTGAAGAAGAAAATGGAAGAGAACATTCTGAGATCAGTGGGATAATATCAAATAATGTAACATACATGAAATGGGAGTTTAAGAAGGAAAAAGATATAATAGTAAAGAAATATATTTGAAGAGATAATGGCCAAGGTTTTCCAATATTAATGAAAACTATCAACCAACAAATCTAAGAAGTTCAGTATATTCCAAAAAAGAGTAAACACACAAAAGAACTTAAGAATATTAAAGTAAAATTACTGAAAAACAAAGAAAACAAAGACATCTTGAAAGCAGGCAGATAAAGAGGACACATAAACATGTAGGTAACATAATGCAATAGATGGTTGATTTCTCATAAGACACAGTGAAGACCAGAAGACAAAAATGTGACACCTTCAATGTGTTGGAAAAAGGAAATCATCAACTTAGAATTCTCTATTTAGTAAAAAAAATCTTTCAAATATGAAAGTGTAATAAGTTTGGTCTTTGAAAAACAAATAGTGAAAAAAAAATTTATCTCCAGACGTTCACTACCAAAAAAGTTATTTGAGTTGCAGGAAAATTGATGTAAGACAGACGCTTGGCTCTGCAGGAAGGAATGGAAAATTCCAGAAAGAGTGGTCACTAAATATAAAGCACTTTTCTAAGTAGTTATAATTAAAACCATTTCAAAACTATTAATTGTTTAAACTTAAAATAATAAAAATGAAATATGGAGTAATAGTTTATAGAGAAGTAAAATATATGACAAGAGGAGCACAAAGGTGGGATTGTTGAAATTGGAAGTGTAAATGCACCTCTGCAAGGTTCATTTTGTTGTAACAATCACACTGTTCATGAAGCTGTACACACCCACACACACCCACACACACACACACACGTATACACACACTTCCCCAACAAAAACTGCCTTTAAGAGACTTCAATTTTATCAGAGAAATTAGGAAAGTACAAAAAGCAAATGCAGTAAAAACAAAAATAAATGATACAATAGAGCATATGACAAATGTGAAGAGAACAGAGAGAAGACAGAAATTGATTCAAACCAATGGGAAGACAGTTACTGTGGAAGAGACAATATTGCCTTTTCTCTGGTCTTTGAGAGAAAATAGATATGCTAAGTGAAATAAGTCAGGATAATAAGAATATATATTTTTATTAAAGTACAGTTGATTTACAATATTAGTTTTAGGTGTACTATATAATCATTCAATTTTTTTATAGATTATACTCTGTGAAAAGGAAGTAAGACACAAAATGGCATTATTGATAATTAATGAGAGAATATATAGAAAATAGGAAAAAACCCCTTAAAACTAAATTATTATAATAGATTTTATCAAGATATGATTCTACATTTTGTCAAAGTATTGTTCTACTTAGTTAAATAATTGTATGATTTTTCTCTTTTGATTGCAAATATGAATGCCACTGATATATTTTTAAATAGTAAATATTTCCTATTCTTATTCTTTTGTTTTACATGTGAAATTTAATAATTTAATCAAGTATTATCAATAGCCTACTATGGAAAAATTGAAATTAGAGTTAATGTGGAGTAGATAACATACAACAAATGCAAAAATTATGACCTGGGATTCTAAAATTTTAATTCTTATTGATATTATAATTTAATTGTTTATAGTTTGATTTATAAATCTTCATGTTTGTGAAGTACATTGAATATTAATTTTCCAAAGTAGAGACAATATAAACAAAATATCTCTGATTTTTAGTACATGAAAATCTGATTTTTATTATTTGAAAGTTTTTATAGTATTTTTCTTAATGAACTGCCTCTATTACAAACAAAAAAAAATTTTTTTAATGTGTTCTCTCCAGGACAGATCATGGGATTTCTCGTGATGTATTTTATTACTATTAAAGAAGAAAATACAGTTATACAAAACAGACTTCTTAAAATATCCCAATTATTGGCCCTTTCTTGGTTTTATACATTTCACAGCCAGATATAATATGAGTAGAAATTTTGAAATAAGATAAAATATAGAGTTAGGGTTCATGAAACGATTGAGTCTGATGATTCTATCAAATCTCTCAAGGGAAAAAATCAAGTCTGACAAAAATCAGTATCCAATAATTTAATGTAGCACTGCAAACACATTATTGGGACTAGGTATTGTTAGTGTACAAGCTGTAATGCTGACATTTGATTACATATTTATATGGCTGTGAAACTAAATATGACAGGATTTACTTTCCAGTTTGTTTTTCACATTCAAGGTCATTTAAGCCTTTGTGGTATACCAGAAAGAAAGTTCTATGTCATATCAGCATATATTACAAAATAAAATCTTATGGCATAATTAATTTTCTTATCACTTATTGTCTTGTCACTTATTTTTTGATAACATATTGGACCGTAAAAATATACTCATGCTAGTTTGTACATTTTAGGATTAATATATCCAAATATAAAAAAACCATAGCTTGGGGCCTCCCTGGTGGCGCAGTGGTTGAGAGTCCGCCTGCCGATGCAGGGGATGCGGGTTCGTGCCCCGGTCTGGGAGGATCCCATGTGCCGCGGAGCGGCTGGGCCCGTGAGCCGTGGCCGCTGGGCCTGCGCGTCCGGAGCCTGTGCTCCGCGACGGGAGAGGCCACGGCAGTGAGAGGCCCGCATACCGCAAAAAAAAAAAAAAAAAAAACATAGCTTGAAATAGAAAAATATTGAAAATATGTATTCCAACATATGAACACATATACAAAATTACAAATATTTCTCTATGCAGACATAGGTATATATGTACATTTATTTTAAATGCTGACTACATCTCTTAATATTTAATTTTACAAATAGGACAGTATAAAATTTTCCCAGATGATACAGGGTAATTACTAATAATTCAAAGTCTACCCTTTCACTTTTATTTCCATTATTAACATTTTGGTTTGCACTCAAATGACTATGCATTTTTAGTAATCAGGAATAAGGAATAATATTTCCCCACACAAATTATGACAACAAAGAAAGCTAAATAAAATTGTTAAACATTATCAGCATTACGAATATGTAATGTTCTATACCTTACTTGGGAAAAATGTTGTTTAAACTTTCTGATCATGAAACTCTCCAGATATGTTAACATTTTTAATTTTATTTTTAACTTTGGGCATACACATATACTATAAGTATTTGCTTTGCTATAGTTATTCATATTCTGTAACTATACTGTGGCATTCTAAATTAAAATTATACTATTTTTGGGGGAAAATAAAGTATCTGTATGTGATTTTCCAACTTTCAGGTAGTTTTTTTTTTTTGCGTTATGCAGGCCTCTCACTGTTGTGGCCTCTCTCGTTGCAGAGCACAGGCTCCAGACGCGCAGGCTCAGCGGCCATGACTCACGGGCCCAGCCGCTCCACGGCATGTGGGATCTTCCCGGACCGGGGCACGAACCCGTGTACCCTGCATCGGCAGGTGGACTCTCAAACACTGTGCCACCGGGGAAGCCCTTTCAGGTAGATTTTTATGTTTGATTGTTTTGGTTTCTGTAATATATCATCAAGCCTGTCAACTGAAACATAGAGACATTAGGCAAACCTCTGTCAGTAAAGTTCAGTTTATAAAAATTACTGCAGGAAGTGAAAAGAGCACCTTAACAATCTTAGTAGTTTCTCAAATGAAGTGAGTTAGGAAAGGGTGTTCATTAGATTTTGAGATCTGGGCATGACTAAGAGAAACCTTTCAAGGAGGGGTTTAGGAATGGGTAAAGTTTATATAATAATTAGGAATGGCAAAATGTGGGTCTTGATGAGTAATCTGATAAAAGAGCTGTTTGCCCAGCTGTGCAAATTTTTGCATGGGTAAACTTGTTTGAAAGAATCTCCATAAGTAAAGTTATTATTGTTTTTTGTGTCTCATCTTTTGGGTAAGAATTTCCTGGAGCCAACAGTTAAATTATGTTGGCCCAGGTGGTTTCATTCTCCGGCCCCGTAGTTGAGTTGTGTTGAAGCAGGTGTTCTCAGTTCTCACAATTTTGTTCAGTGATCTAGAGGAATTTAAAGGAAATCTCCAGATACACTTCATCCAACAGAGGTAATCCAAACTTCTACTGGGCATGTTTGCCAATTATATATGTCCATGATATAATAAGAGGAGGAGGAGCTGTCGCTAGGACTCCAAATGGTCCAGAAACTCTGGTCCAAGTACAAATTTTAAGCAAAAAAATTGGACAATTCTTATATTCCTATTTAGAACTCTTTGTGGTGACTGTGATCTTTACGTAATCGTCAAACTAAAGTGCTTTTTCTCAGGACTCATTGTCTCTTTGTGTTGCTGAGTGAAGTAATCTATAGGTGGCAATTATATGCAGTTGACTGATGGTGTTGTTGAATTCAGCTATGTTCTTAACTGACTTTTTTACCTGCTAGATCTGTCCATTACTGATAGTGGATACTGGAGTCTTCAACTACACTAGTAGATTCATCTATTTCTTGCCATTATATTAGTTTTTGCCTCTAATATTTTGATCCTCAGTTGTTAGTCACATACACATAAGGATTTTTATGTCTTCTTGAAGAATTGACTTCTTTATCATTATGGAATGTCCCACTTTATCCCTGAAAACTTTTCTCACTCTGAAGTCTTCTCTACCTGAAATTAATATAGCTACTCCTGCTTTCTTTTGATTTGTGTTAGCATGGTATGACTTTCTCCATTATTTTACCTATAACTTATATGTATTTTTATATTTAAAGTAGGCTTATTGTTGACAACATATATTTGGGTCTTGTTTTTTGATCTGCTCTGACAACCTGTCTTTTAATTGGTATATTTAGACCACTGATATTTAGATGATTATTAATATAGTTTGACTAATATCAACCATTTTTATTACTCTTTTAAATTTTACTCTTATTCTTTGTTCCCATTTTTATCTTTCACTCATTTTCTATCTCTTTTCTCAATTAAATTGAGAATTTTATATGATTCAATTTTCTCTCCTTTCTTAGTATATCATTTATACTTCGTTTTTCACTTTCTTAGTGATGCCTTAGAGTTTACAATATACATTTAAGACACATCCAAGTACACTGTCAAATAACACTATGCCACTGAGAGGAGTGAATTACCTAACTACAGCCCACTCCAGTCATCCTGTCCCACTTAAGGGGGGGTGGCAAAAAACTGAGAAACACTTGTGAAGGTCACAGTCCAGAGGCACAGGATCACTGAAAGACTGAGAACTAATCAGAGGATTAAAGAATGCTTCCCCTCCCTCTTCACCTTATGACCACATTACTAAAGCCTATTTACAGAGTTTCGTTTTACCCAGTACCCAGCTGTACCCAATACAGCTTTCAACAACCATCACAAGGTATACTTGTAAAGGTGAAAAAAACAAAACAAAACAGAAAAAAACCCAAAAAACAACAGTTTGCAAAGACAGAGCAACCATCAAAACCGGACATGGCAGGGATGTTGGAGTTACCAACCTGAGATTTTAAAACAGCTATTACTAATATGCTAGGAACTCTAATTGATACTCATAGACAGTATGCAAGAACAGATTTAATCAGAGAGATGGAAACTCTAAGAACTACCAAAAGGAATGCTGCAGATCAAAAACACTGTAACAGAAATGAAAAGTGCCTTCTATGGGCTAATTAGTAGACTGAATTACCTGAAGAAAGAATCTTTGAGCTGAAGTATATTCAATAGAAACTGCCAAAATTTAAAAACAAGGATAAAAAAGACTGGAAAAAAAAAATATACAAGGATTGTGGGACCTCTGCAAAAAGTGTAACAGACACATAATGGGAATATCGGAAGGCAAGTAAGAGAGAAAGGAGCAGAAGTAATATTTGAAGCAATAGTAAGTGAGAATTTTCCAAATGAACGTCAAACACCAAATAAGGGATTCAAGTTCAGGAACACAATGCAATATAAAATCCTCCCCATTCCCCCCTCCCACTTCCCCCCCAACAAAACCTAAGCCTAAGCTTATTATTACCTATAGGTAAGCAAAGATAAAAATTACATCCAACTTCACCTCAGAAACAATGCAACAAGAAGTGAGTAGTGTGAAATAATTAAATTATTTAATTATTAAAATAATCATTTAAGAGAAAAAAGCCCATCTACCTCAAATTTTTATTCAGTGAAATAAACTATCTTACAAAAGTAAAGGACAAATAAATACTTTCTCAAAATTTGAGAGAATTTGTTGCCAGTAGATCTGCCTTGCAATAAATGTTAAATAAGATTTTAAAGGAGAAGGAAAATGATATACATTAGAAACTTGAACCTATATTAAAAAGGAAGGAGTACAAGAGAAAGAGTAAGTAGAGATAATTTTTTTTTTTTTTTCCTGTAAAGCAGCCTGGAGTGTATCTGACTATTGAACCAGAGTCTAACAGTCCCCACTGGGGTAGGCTTTTTTGAGAGGGTTGTATTAGCTTTTAACAGAAGCATTGTGTTGACATGGGTCAAGGTTCAATTCTTTTTTTTTTTATTTTTTACATCTTTATTGGAGTATAATTGCTTAGCAATGGTGTGTTAGTTTCTGCTTTATAACAAAATTAATCAGTTATATATATACATATGTTCCTATACCCCCTCCCTCTTTTTGTGTGTGTGTGTGTCAGTTTCTGCTTTATAACAAAATGGATCAGTTATACATATACATATGTTCCCATATCCCCTCCCTCTTACGTCTCCTCCACCCTCCCTATCCCACCCCTCCAGGCGGTCACAAAGCACTGAGCTGATCTTCCTGTGCTATGCGGCTGCTTCCCACTAGCTATCTACCTTATGTTTGGTAGTGTATATATGTCCATGCCTCTCTTTTGCTTTGTCACAGCTTACCCCTCCCCCTCCCCATATCTTCAAGTCCATTCTCTAGTAGGTCTGTGTCTTTATTCCTGTCTTACCCCTATGTTCTTCATGATAAATTTTTTTTTTAACTTTTATTTTTCTTATCCTTAACTGATCTAAGAGAATCATTTATTCAAAATAGCAACAATGATGTATGCAGTTATGTGTGCTTATGAATAAATGGAATAAATGACAGCAATGATACAAGGAACAGGAAGGAGAAATTAGAATTATTTTATTATGTGGTACTTGGTATTACAGGGAAGAGGTGTAGTGTTATTTGAGAATGGACTTGGCTTTCTTTTAAATATACAGTATATTGCAAACTGTAAGGCACCACTAAAATTTTTTTTAGAAGAAGTATAAATGATATGCTAAGAAAGGAGAGAAAATACACTCATATAAAATTCTCAGTTAAAACCATAAAAGGTAGAAAAAGAGTAGAAGATAAAAATAGGAACAAAGAATAATGTCAATAAACAGAAACATGAATGGGGGGGCACTTCCTATGCTCTACTTCTGCTGCAGATATTCTACTGTAATCCCACAGCTTCTTTAAAATGTTATAATACACCATTCTCATTAACAGATTTGTTTCCCACCTTACATATATAAAAGGTGATTCTTAGAACTTAAAACCAGATGAAGATCCTCCACATTAACTTATGAAAATACTTTGGGAAAGCCTAGCTGCTTTCTTTTACTGTTCTGAATGACATCTTCAGTGAAGTAGAGTGAAGCGGGCTTCCTGGTGGGTTTAGTTTTGTCATACCATGACCATAAGCCACCATGAGCTACAGTCACAAGGACTTTACTTGCTACTGTGAGTTTCTAAACTCAAGCATCCCTCAGGCACTGTGCTTCTTTTTTTTTTTTTTTTTTTTAATTTATTTATTTTTGCTGTGTTGGGTCTTCATTTCTGTGCGAGGGCTTTCTCTAATTGTGGCAAGTGGGGGCCACTCTTCACCGCGGTGCACGGGCCTCTCACTATCGCAGCCTCTCTTGTTGCGGAGCACAGGCTCCAGACGCGCAGGCTCAGCGGTTGTGGCTCACAGGCCTAGTTGCTCCGCGGCATGTGGGATTTTCCCAGACCAGGGCTCGAACCCGTGTCCCCTGCATTGGCAGGCAGATTCTCAACCACTGCGCCACCAGGGAAGCCCAGGCACTGTGCTTCTGCAGGGAGGAGAATTCACCTAGCTTCTGGCAAACCTCACTTCCTTATTCCTTCCTCTCCCATAACCTCACTGCTATAAAGTAGACTATAAATATAATTTACATGTTGAAGATGTCTAATTGTTCCAGAGTTCTCTGAATGCATTCCCTGAACTGCAGATCTGAACTAAGCTCTCTACTTGGTAGCTACTAGGGTTTTCTAAGTTAAAATGCCATGAACCTATGATGTACACAAGATCTTATGTACTAGCTGCTTCTCTTAGTTTTCCCTACCAGTTAAATAATATTTTTTGGCCAGTTGTTTAAACCAAAGTCTAGATGTATAGTGCTTACCTCAAGAACCTACTCCTGTCCACCAGCCTCAAAGTGAACACACTAGTCAACTACCATTCCTCAGCAAAATTCAGTCCACTTAAAGAGTATGGCCCTTGTAGTCCAAGAATGGTAGATATGCCAATGTATTATAATTATTCATATTATAATTTTTAAAACAATCTATAGTTATAAACTCATAATGGAATAATCGTAAGTTCAGGCATACAAAGTGGAGTTGGGCAGCCATTGAGGATCTGGTCTCAGACAACTTCCTACACCAAAGAGAACTTGAACTTTCTGAACTGTACCAAACTACCACCTCACAAGAACACCATGAGCCATTTTTTTAGAAGAACATCTGCTAGCTGCAACCTTGTGGTCTCAAAGTCCCCCTTGCAACTATGTAACCATTTCAGACCTCAACCAATCCTTTCTTAACAAGTACCCTTACTTCTTGCCAGCTCCAATCATAATTTTTGAAAAATAACTCATGTAACTAACTGTGGCCTTGAGATTTTGCCTTTATAAGATTACTCCATTTTGTAGTCTGATGGAAACATTCTTCAGGTGCTTCTAGAATCTGTGTTTCCTGAGCTGCAGTCCTAACAATCACCGAAAAAATGCCTATTTATCTCCATCAAGTCTCTTTTTCTGAAATTTTTGGCTAACAAAAGTATTTCCAATACTAGGAAATACTTGCTATATCATGTAAGCAATATTTTCTTCCATTAATAGGACTTCATAAAGGAAATAACTGGAAGTTAAGTCTTTAGAAATTGTGTTAAAGACAACTGGTAAACTATCTGCATATACAGCTAATTTAACTCTTTTGATCAAATTGTCTAACTAGTCCATTAACAGCACCAAATAGGTTGTTAGTTGAATAATCATTCATAAAAAAGATGCATTTATGAAATATGAAAAATATTAAAAATTTTAGAAACTTAGTGCCTGAGCATTTTTCTGTCATATCTCTATTTTTTATTTAGACAGAGAGATAAAATGAGTTATTTTTGAAGATCTAAAATAAATATAGAGTTAGAGGTACCAACATGCGTAAGAAATGTACATGCCAAACTATTCATAGGCATGCATTGTATAACTTTATTCACCCAACAGATCTTTGAGCACATAGTATATTAAATATGCCCAAATTAGGTATAAGTAAAATAAGACCAGAAAAGTAGATCACCTTGCCCAGCTTCTTTTACGTAGTAACTGGTTTAACATGGAATTTAGCCTAGGCCTCTGACTCTCAATGAACAGTTCCTTCTTCTCTGTTGCAACCATTAACCCAGGCTTCCAAGAAAGAAATGTCTCTGTGAAGTCTTTTCAAAGAAATAACTTAAAGAATTTCACAGTATTAGGCCTGCTGAGAAAGCCATGAGCTCAGAACAGAAATCTGTAGAAGCTAAAACCAAAATAAACAAATAAGTAAAAAGTACTTAGAAAGAGCTATTTAACTTCACACTGTGAAACAATAAAGCAGCAGTTCAGAAATGAAAATAATCAAGTAAATATGCAGGAAGCTTACTAAAAAATTAGGAGTCACTATAGAATGAGTTAAGATGTAAATAGGTTTGGAATCTGTTATAATGTATGAAAACACATAATAAGCAATTTTATGTAGCTCTGATATTACTGCAGGTGTGCAAATCTGGAAAACCTGAGTGTAACACGACCATAAATACAATATAAGTATAAATCAAGAAGTAAATGACTACTATGTGCAATATACTAATAGATTCAAATTCATTTTTAAACTTTTGCCAGTTTTACCTATTATATTTAAACTTTAGAATATCAGACTAAAGTATTCAAGAATGGCACTGTCCCATAGGACTTTCTGCAATGACAAAAACTTCCTAGATCTGAACCTTTCCCAAATGATAGCCACCTGCCTCATGTGACCACTGAGCACTTGAAATGTGACTATTGTTTCTGAGAAGTTTTAAATTATATTTAATTTAAATTAATTTGAAGTTTTAAATAGCCACATGTAGTCAGTGGCTATCATACTGGACAATGCAGTTCTTGTAAAACATGAGGCAAAAATCAAGAATTCCAAATGAAATCATTTGTTTAGGTTTGTTGTTTCCTCCCTATTTTAACAAAATCACAAATAAATACCTTTTTAGAAATTGGAAAAACTTAACAATTTAGTCCCTTTGTAAAGCCACGCATTTTCAGTTTAAGCCAGGCTATATTTGCCAACAAATAGAATTATATGATAGGAATGGTTTCATTTTTGCGTTTCTTAGTTATTGGAAGGAGCTGGTGCACTCCACTGGTACCTGCCATTTCCATATATATGTCCATACATTCATTTCCACATATACATGAACTATAATTTTAGGAATTGGTTGCTAATTATGTTTCTTATGAACTTTGTGAGATTTATCTTAATGTATTGAGACTAGTTCATTTAAGATAAACTGTTTAATTTTCCACAAACTATATTTTTAATTCTCCCATAGCACCTTGAATAGAGGTTATGTCCTACATATATTTAATAACTTATCTTAAATGCTTAGCAGATACTGGCACATAGTTGATGCTCAATAAATATAAGTTTATCTACTATCCACTCCTTATCTTTCTCAATATCAAGCAACACTTTAAAAAATGTAATAGATGTTACAGTATTATAAAGAAAATTATTGACTTGACAAAATTAAATGAATTGAAGACTATAACAAATGCCTAAACATGAAAGAGACTAAAGTAGAAATATGTATTTGTTTCCTTGTTTTTATTTTTGCAAAAGTGAATCCAGTCTAGCTGAGGATAAGCCCTTAGTTCAATCTGATAAAATAAATTGTATGTATATTATGAAAATATAGGGTCTTTCTTATTACAACCATAATCTCTACTTTGGTAGATTTCATCTCAGAGATAGTGGGAAACGCAAAAGCATTCCACTGCTAAATATTTCCTATAGATTTTCAGCAATGATGAATACAAGCTGCCAGAGAGGTTTTCTTTTCTATTATTAGTGATTAGATAGAGCATATTATCTAAAGAAACTTTATGAATAAATTTGAATCACATCTAAAAAAAAATTGGAAACAATATATAAAAACACTTTTCTGTATTTTAGTGAATTTTACCTTTTCTTACAAAACAAAGTTTCTAAATATAAGACAACTTAAAGTCAAATTTTTTAAAGCTTGTGACTCTTTAAAGATGACTAATTTAGGTAGTTATCTAAGACAACCCTGGTTTAGATAAAAGAGGTCAACTTGAAATGTCAATTTTCTTTTTCATCTATCAATGCCGTATGTTGTAAGCATTTCTAAATGATCTTTAAACATGGCTCAGACATCTAAACAATAAAAGCTGTGCATGTTCTGCTTGTTTAATAATGATCTCACTTACACAGAAAGAATATAAAAAGCCAATTCCATTAGGGTTTTAAAAATACCAGCATTTACTCATCTGTAGTTATCTTCCTATTGTAATAACATTTCATTCATCATTATCATCCCCAAATTCTCATATTTAAAGATATTTATGGAGAAGGCAAAGAAGATTCTATTTGACACCAGTACTGATTTTTAGATTGGCACTAGGATCAGATTATTTTTTATTATAGAAGATAAAATAACTTCACTTTCTCCCTTCAATGTATTTTCGAAGTAAAACAAAGCCATAGAAAATTGGTTGATGCGAATTAATGTCTTTTTTTTTAAGCAAACTAATTTTACGTTTTATAAATGACTGATGAGTAATTTTTCACATAACTGGCAGCTGGAGTTCACCCACTAGTAAGCCTTCTGGGATGATGTGAGGAGATTGACTTCCATAGCAGTTCTATGTATAGGACCATCCTTTCTCCTGCATGGTTCTGGGTAATAGAGGGAAAGTATAGAAATTCCAGCTCTCCATTTGGATCTCTAATTGGATATTACAGTTTCAAACGTTTGGTGTTTCAATCTTTTCGTATATCTATTTAAGAGATATAGTTTAACCTCCATCAGCTTTTATTTTGATTCTTATTCTTTTTGTTACACACATGCATAAGAGCATTTTGGAGATGTAAAGAAGAGCTAAACTGCAATATTTACTATATTAACAGAGTAAGTTATATAGTAATTATATCACACAAGACATAGGGGAGAATATATCATTATGTATGCTCTTTTGTCCTAAAGTTAAATGTAATTTTATATTTTATATTAAATAACCCCAGACTAGTAGCTTAACAGATATAAAATACTAAATTACAGCTGATTAACGAAGGTGTTCTTAAAGGAAAAGGATGTGCCTACTCTTCCTGTGCTGCAACATATACAATTTATTGTTGAATAATTATTATAGATACTGAGACATTGAGTAGACACACAAAAGATGTTGAGGCCTTTAGGGTTTTTTTATTTATTTTTTTTTGGCTGTGTTGGGTCTTCGTTTCTGTGCGAGGGCTTTCTCCAGTTGCGGCGAGCGGGGGCCTCTCACTATCGCGGCCTCTCTTGTTGCGGAGCACAAGCTCCAGACGCGCAGGCTCAGTAACTGTGGCTCACGGACCCAGTTGCTCCGCGGCATGCGGGATTTTCACAGACCAGGGCTCGAACCCATGTCCCCTGCATTAGCAGGAAGACTCTCAACCACTGCGCCACCAGGGAAGCCCAGGGTTTTTAATCTTTAGGAGGAAAATTGGCAGAAATTGTAGGCATATTGTGATAGGTAAGGAAAAAATAAACTGTTATCCAGAAACCTTTTGTATATTAAGATTGGCTCTGGTAGTTTAACATAGGTGAACAGAAAAAACTGTGTTTTCTTTGTCTCACATAGTGTCTAAGCATTACCATATATTAAGAACTTTTTATTATTATTATTTAATTATAATGATAGCACATAAACATAATTTAAAGATTCCACCAAAACAAATGCTATAAAACACAAAGTAATTTGTCCTCCTAAATTGTCTTAGATTGATCTATCTATGTAACTTTAAATGTTATGAGATAGATGGAACTTCATGACACTCAATTACATAAAATTTACATTCATCCTATTTCAGAGGGGAAGGGGACATATAATCCCTGGTGTTTCAAATTTTGATGACTTCCCTATATCATTATATCTTTATATTTCATATTATCACACAGAGCTCTGCTTCATAATTGATAATGATTTTTGAGGTACTACAAAGGGTCCATTCATTAAATCAGATTCACAAGAATCTTATACAATATAAAGCTTTATTAAGAATTTCAAGGATGAAATTCATCTCAAGGCACAGGTGAAGCAGAGATTAATTCAGGATTGTCAACATCACTTCAGAGGCACTTTCTTACTGCATTAGGATGCAATCCCACCCAGGTTTACCTTATAATATCATGAAGTGATGCATGCAATTTTATCACTTATGCAGGAAACTATAACCCATAAATCCATAAATTTTTCAGGAAACTATAATCCACAAATCCATAAATTCCTGTTAGTTTTATTATTAATATTAATATTATTATTATATGCAAGCCTAGCCAAGCCAGATACATCTGGTCAAAATTATTCCATGGTAAAGGATTCTCCTGCTGGCAAATACCATCACTATGTTGGTCAGAAGGTCTGTCATTAGCATGTATGTAAGGATATCTGAACAAGTCATATTCCTTATTAATTTACCATTGGTTTATAGATTAAAAAATACAAAAAAGATTGAAAATTTTCAGAAATATGATGACTATATAATGCCTGTATGGCGTAGGGCACAATTGGATGGAATTTTAGAGATTTCGTAGACTATTAAAAACTTAATGCAACTGAAGCTGTTTTTCCCTGTGTGATATCTTTACTGGAGCAAAGAAGCAGAGTTCATGGCAATTTATAGGAAACTACTTATCTGGAAAACACTGTGTTTTTTGTTGATGTTATTTCTTTTTTTTTTTTTTTTAATGGGAATGAGATAGGGCATCAGATCATGAGATTTTTTTAAATTAATTAATTTATTTTTGCTGTATTGGGTCTTCATTTCTGTGCGAGGGCTTTCTCTAGTTGTGGCAAGTGGGAGCCACTCTTCATCACAGTGTGCGGGCCTCTCACTATCGCGGCCTCTCTTGTTGCGGATCACAGGCTCCAGATGTGCAGGCTCAGCAGTTGTGGCTCACGGGCCTAGTTGCTCCGCCACATGTGGGATCTTCCCAGACCAGGGCTCGAACCTGTGTCCCCTGCATTGGCAGGCAGACTCTCAACCACTGCGCCACCAGGGAAGCCCTGTTGATGTTATTTCTATATAACAATTTTCAAAAACCACCACAAAGTAATTTTTTAATTGATATAGCCAATAATACACTTGTTTTATTTTGTTTCAGTTCCATGCCAACTTTTTGCTCTCTGACATTCTAGTTGAAAAGATCATGATGCATCACATAAAATATCACAATGGTACACTATATTAATGGCATAATGCTGAATAATCCAGATGAGCACAAGTTATCAAACATCTTAGAAGTATCTGAGAAACATTCCTTGAAAATAAAGAATTGAATACAACAAATCTGTTAAGCTCTCAATGAAGAAATAAACAATCAAAAAGTAATGAATATAAAAAAATTTTAATAATTAAAAATAAAAAATAAGTAGTGAATAGGTAAATGCCAAAGTAATACCTGAAGAAGCAGCTTCTGCCTCTGGGATTGTAGGAAACCAAGAGGAGGAGGAAGATTGGAGTTGTTAGAACTTAAAATCTTAGAATAAATTTCCTGGGATCTGGGATTCCAAACTCTGAGAATGATATTTTGCCAGTATCTCAACAAATTTTAGAATGTGTGTGTCAGATGTTGCTAGGATGCAGAAATCTGAGAAAGGGTTTCTAACCAATTGGTGCAGGAATCTCTGAAGGGACATGATGAAGTTGGTTCTATAAATGCCAAAGGAAAGTAGATACTAGTATGAATAGAATCAACTGTCACATGCATTACTCAAACAATAATAACATCGCAAAAGAATCAAGTTCCTTTTCTCCTACTCACACCCTCCAATCTCCCTCTACTGCCCTCAATTAGTTGAACCCAGAGGATCAACAGGTAAAGAGAAATGTGGTTTTCAGAGTCTCAGCCCCAGTATTTCTAAGCAGAATATAAAAGGATAGGTTTAAGAATGAGAGACAAAAGCATAATGATTAGTACTTCATTAAAAATTGGATTACTGATTTTTGACTTCTGGCAATGAGGGATTAATATCCTACTGGGTGACTACCCTCATAAAACAATCATATAATCTGAATACAAAGCAAAAAGCAAGTGCCTGAAGTTGCAGGAGAGCGAACATGAACTGACAAGTTCTGGTAAGGAGTACACACTCAAAGGATGTGAGGGGGAGAGCTGTATGAAGTAAGTTTCCATTTTTGCAGCCTTCAGCCTTGCCTATATGCAATTAACCAGATACAGGTGATGAGATGTTGATGCCAACAGTAAAAAAAAAAAAAAAAAAAACAATCTTTCTGGACAAGGAAACAAGAAACTGAAGTTGGAAAACATTGGCCACTAAAGAGAATGGGGAAAGTCCATAAAGGAAAGAACCAGAAATGAGATCCCCATATTCTGTCTACCCTCATTTCTGACTGATAGCTTAATGTGTGAAATACACTGAAGCTATGATAAAGAGAGAAGGTCTAACTGTTACTGAAGCTGCTGCCCAAGAAAAAGAGTTTTCAGTTAGTATAACTGCCTGATAAATGTCAACACTTATAAGAAGAAAAAGAACAGAATCTGGAATCTCCACAATTTAACATTCATAATATCCAAGAAACAATTCCAAGTTAACCAACCCATGAAGAACAAAGAAAATAAAACATATTCTCAAACAAAAAATTTTAAATTCAACTAAGAGTGATTCTGCTATGAACCCAATGTTGAATTCAGCAAACAAACAAAAAAGTATTTTAAAGACGCTCTTACACTTACCTTCAGTTAAGTTAAACAAAGTAAGAATGTAATGAAATTATATGTATATATTCATAAATATAATATTTTTATGTGTGTTTGTATATGTTGGAATTCTATAGAAAATATAAAAATTACCAAAAAAATAGAAATTCTAGAAGTGAAAATTAAAATAATTGAAATAAGATAATCACAAGATAATCTCAATAGCTGAATAGAGATAACATAGGAATGAATAAGTGAATTTGAAGACAGATCAATGAAAATAAGTCAATCAGATAAAGAGAAAAGAAAAAAGAAAAAAAGTGAAAAAAGATAAACTGACCCCCAGGACCTGTTAAAGAATGCCAAATGACCCCAAATTGGAAGGGTCATATCACATCTATGTGATACATCATATCCAAACTATTGAAAGCCAAAGATAAAGAAATAAAATTGTTAAAGTTGGATTAGAAAAAAAAAACTCACTGCAAACAAGGGTATAGTGATGAAACAAATGACTGAATTCACATAAGCAACCGTGAAAGCTGTAAGAAAGTTGTACAACATCTTTAAAATGCTTAAAGGGAAAATAAAATAAACCAAAAATTAAGCAACCCCCCTCCCCAAAGTCTGGTCTCACTAGCCAAAGGAACAGGAAAAGGGTGGCTGGCAAGACAGGAAATTTTCACACACGACTGTTCTATTTCAGCTAAACACCATGGAAAAAAACTGTGGTCACATGCCCCCTCACTCCATAAAAGGCTATGTAGGATGCCTAGAGTCCCAAAATAGCAAGGCTGTGTTGAGGTCTCTCAACACTCTTGCCAAGGTAGTATCAGAAAAGGCCAAGTTGGAAGCTGGACCTTTCATTCCCAATGACCATTAATGAAACTGTACCCTAAAATGGCTTCAATAAAGACCATGCTGTGATCCTGAATTCCACCCAAACCCAGAAATAAGAGGCTGCCCTCCCTATGTCTGCTGTGATAGTGTCAGAGGAGGAAATTCAGGAATGGTACCCTGGCCCATTAGTAAGGAGCTCAGTCCCCTCATGGCATCAGTGGAGAGACCATGTGGTTAGCCAGACCTGTTACCTCCACCCAGACATAAAGAGGAGCCCCCTGCTCTGGTGTCAATGGAAGCCAAGTGGGGATCCTGGACCTTTATCTTAATGAGGTAATAATGAGGTAGAGACCCTCTTCTCCTGCCAGAGGAATGTCACAAAAAGCCAGTTTATATGAAAACTTTAAAAATATCTAGTCTTACAACATGATATAAAAAATATACAAATTCCAATTGGAAATCACCTGCCATACTAAAACCAGGAATCTCTCAAACTGAGTATAAGACAATTATTAGATATTAAATATAATAATTGCAGTGCAGTTGCATAAATGAAGAAGAACCTAACTCAGGCTTTTAGAAAATTGAGTCTTATATCTGACTAGAAATTTAAATGGCACAAAAGAGGATTAGGAGAAGGAAACTTCACTCGAAGCACCATAAACATGAGTGAATGAACATGAATGAGAGGAAGAGAAGAGAATAGAAAACTAATAAGTTTTACTTTGTTTATTAAAAATTTTTTTTCACCTGACTAGACATTTTTGGAGATTAGGTGTAAGTGATTAAAATTAAACTGGGAAAATAGGATGGAATCAGTTGTGGATAGATTGAAGGCCATATTTAGGAAAACCTAAGGGAAATAGTGAACCATCAAATTGTTTTAAGCAGGACGGGAGTTCATTATACAAATGAATGTCTTAGAAAGATTACTCTGGCAAGAATATGGAAGATGGATTGGAGGGGCAACACATTGGGGTCTATAAGGGCAGTTTTATTTTGCTAATATAGTGAGAGCTGATAAGTGGAAAAGCTATGGGGATGGTGTTGGGAGTGGAAAAGAGGAAAATTGTTCAATTATGTTTTAATTAAGCTTTTTGTGCATAGTGCCTAAAATATAGATCAAGCAGAGATTGATCATTTGGGGAGATACATGCTTTTACATAGACATGATACACTTCCAAGGAAACTATGTTTTCTCCATGAGCTCTTCAGTAGTTATCAGCACATTGCCCCATCCATGTCCATCTAGGCAAATATGCACCACTCCGCCTTGGGGTGTAGAGCCCCTGTGAAGAGAGGATTCTTATATCTAGGGAATCAGTTGGCTTTCACCTGGCACAGAGGTTAAATAAGGAGACAGCCATCTCATTTCAGGCAGCTTGAGCTGTTCTCTTCTTGATAGCTTTTGCCTGTGATGAGAAGTCTCTTGATTTATTGGAAATAACACACCACACTAGCCCTTTGCCAATTCCACTTCTCATATGTTCTCTAGAGTTTGAAAAATGAATAGCAAAGTGTTTTATGTTTAAGGCATCAACACTAGAACCCTTTGCCTGAGAAAACAGCTGCAGCAGCTTTTAAGTTCATAGCTTAGGACTTACATAAAGTGGACTTGGCAGGATTTTGCTTAGGAGCTGAGGAATCAAACTTACTGGTCTGTGTGAAAGTTGATTAACTGAAATCTCATCAGTCCTCTCACTGACCGCATCCCCTAAGACAGGCAGCTGGGCTCCTGGGTAGCTATGTGACCAAGCAGAACTGAGCCAGCTGTCAGCTTGCTCATGGAGGGGAGCCTCCAGAGTAGAGGACAGCTCTCTCAGCAAAAGCAGCAGTGTCTTGGAATGCACATCCAGCTTTAACCATTCCACGAGCTGGCATCTCTTTGATCTCCTATTCAATGCTTAAACATCTAATGAGGATATTTTGATCTGGAAAAGGAGATTGACAGTGTTGGCTTAATTTTCAGATATTTGGAATAGTCACACCTTCTTTCAGAGTCTGAAGATGTTACATGTGCAAATCAGACACAAAGAGGCCTGATAATAACTTCTTATCCTACTCAGAATGGTCTCAGAGAGACTCGTCTGAACCTGCACTTCATTCTGACAGCCAAATTGTGGGCACAAATAATTGAACTGGGGATGTGGATACATGGCATCCAGCAGTGTTTGTCAAAGGCCTTTAAAAGGATGACTGTTTCAAATTAGAGCTCATTTTTTTAAACATCTTTATTGGAGTATAATTGCTTTACAATAGTGTATTAGTTTCTGCTGTATAACAAAGTGAATCAGCTACACATATACATATATCCCCATATCTCTTCCCTCTTGCATCTCCCTCCCTCCCACCCTCCCTATCTCACCCCTCTAGGTGGTCACAAAGCACCGAGCTGATCTCCCTCTTCTATGCTGCTGCTTCCCACTAGCTATCTATTTTACGTTTGGTAGTATATATAAGTCCATGCCACTCTCTCACTTTGTCCCAGCTTACCCTTCCCCCTCCCCGTATCCTCAAGTCCATTCTCTACATCTGCATCTTTATTCCTGTCCTGTCCCTAGGTTCTTCAGAACCTTTTTTTTTTTAAGATTCCATATTAGCATATGGTATTTATTTTTCTCCTTCTGACTTACTTCACTCCATATGACAGTCTCTAGGTCCATCCACCTCACTACAAATAACTCAGTTTCATTTCTTTTTATGGCTAAGTAATATTCCATTGTATATATGTGCCACATCCTATTTCCTTAAAAAACTAGAAATAGAACTACCATACGACCCAGCAATCCCACTACTGGGCATATACCCTGACAAAACCAGAATTCAAAAAAAGTCATTTACCACAATGTTCATTGCAGCTCTATTTACAGTAGCCAGAACATGAAAGTAACCTAGGTGTCCGTCGACAGATGAATGGATAATCAAAGCTCATTTGAATAGTTAGTCAACAATTAAAAGATAATTTTAAAGACAGTTAAACTTAACCCCTAAAGTCACAATTTTCAATTACCATGGCTTATTTGGAGGAAAAGAAATTATTCAGTGTGAGTCATTATCTTTATTTCAATAAGACTTTTTTCCCCCCTGAATCTAATCAAGTCTCTTAAAAACTCCAGCATAAAACACATAAAACTAGTAGAGGATTAAACTTCATGGAGTTTTCACTACTGGTTTTTATGATAAGTAGTTTCCGTATTATATTTAAATTGGTTTGCATTTCTTTAAGGTATCATTAACATGCTGAGAGCCAAATCACGTGGCTATAAACAGTCACTGTGACTTTTACTAGCTGCTAATGCAACCATTATAAAATTTTTCTAATCAACACTTGGAAGGAAAAGACATTATCATAAACTCAAAACAAGCTGATTTAATAATTATTTTGACATGAAATATAACAAAAATATCATTTCATATACTTTATGTAATGACATAGTATGTTGCCTCTTATTCAGAGATCACTGAAACAAAATTAATAATCAGACTTGATCTATTCATTAAGGATTCACTTGTATAACTTATAAAAACATAAAAAACAGGAAGCAAGCTAAAAGATAAGGTTCCAACTCTAATATTAAATATTATTTCATATTTTTACTAATTTAAAAATTAATTAGTATAGTGTACCTGTTATAAATTTGCAAATGTAAGATGGTAGGAAAATATTTGTTTTTTCCCCTTTTTTACTTAGGTCAAATTTCAAATATTATGTCATATATTCAGAATATTCCTAGCTTAGGGCATCCATTTTGTATATGTTTTGTACCACCAGTTTAGTGGGCACTTGTATGCTGCCAAAGTACATGGTTCTCTAATTAATTATACATCTTTTAAACAACAATATTAAAAGCTAACCCATGTTGACCACTTACCTCACACCAAGCACTATTCAACATTTTGAGTGTGTACCTTCGTGTGTGTGTATGTGTGTGTATTAAGCAAATTTAATCCTCATAAAAACCTTATAAGGAAGGTCTTGGTCTTGCTATTATTCTAATTTTTTTCTTTTTTTTTTTTTTTTGCGGTACACGGGCCTCTTACTGTTGTGGCCTCTCCCGTTGCGGAGCACAAGCTCCGGAAGTGCAGGCTCAGCGGCCATGGCTCACGGGCCCAGCCGCTCCGCAGCATGTGGGAACTTCCCAAACCGGGGCACGAACCCGTGTCCCCTGCATCGGCAGGCGGACTCTCAACCACTGCGCCACCAGAGAAGCCTTATTATTCTAATTTTATAGAATGAAAAACTGAGATACAGAAAGGTTATGTAACTTGCCGACCACTTCACAACTAGTGGTTGGTAGAGCCGTCGGTAGGGCCAAACAGCCAATTATGCAGGTCTGACTACAGCTAATGTGCCTTCTCATGAAGCTCATTGAAGAGTCGAAATTTTCTTCCTTCTCCACAGCAACTTGGTTATCAGTGAGAATGTGTGGGAGAGTCAAATTTAGACTCCCACCAGAAATTTCCTCCTTTTGCTTTTACTCTCTTACAAGCAAACCTCTGAGCATAATTTGCATTTTGGGGAATGGAAATTCTCTATTTGAAGCAATATTATCATTTCAATACAATTCAACCTAATTATTACTTGTAAAATGAATGCATTAAAATATATTAAATAATAAATATCTGAGGAACTTCAGAAGAAATAAAAGTCATATGAAATACCCAAACTCATGTATAATAGTTAGAAGTGGGCCACCAATTTGGCAGATTTTCCAAAGACAGAGTCAAGCATAATCAGATATAAGATTCTCAGTTAATAGGATGAACAAAAACAAGTGTGCAGAAGAAAGTTGTTTTTTACTAGAACTGAACAATTTCTTCCACTACCTTGTAAATATAGTAAAGTATCATGTTCATGGTAACACATGTACTTTAAAAACAATATGGTTTATTCAACTAGTTGTCACAAAGTTAGTTACTATAGAACTTCCAAGTACAGTTCCATCAAATCCATCCCACAAAGGAAGAAAGTAATTCATAGCTTTCTTTTTCAATCCTGTAGTTATAAGCATGTAAGATATAATTTAAACTATCTTTCAAAAAATATTCCAGTAATATGATTCTTAAACTTATAATAAGAATTGGTCACTGGAGTATTAGGTGTCTAAAATGTCTATGAAGAACCTGAGGAGGAGATAGTTTTCATTATTAACTAGGGAAAGATATAAATGTTTTGACAGTTAACAGAGGAGGGCTGGTGTGTCATTTTATGCAAATAAATAGATGGGTTAAGGGCATCTCTCTCAGTATATGGCTGCTGCTCCATCTCACATAAATTTGTGAGATACAATAATGTGGGAAAAGGCAACACATGGCTGGGAAATAGTTGTTCATCTAATTCAACACAGAGGAAGATAGATACCCTTTTTTATCAAAGCATCAATAGAATAACTTTGCCTAGACATTTTGAAAAACAGTGTGCTACAAATTACTGTCCATGCCAGTACATTGTTTCTTCATTTATTGTACACTATATAATTTAATAAGATGAACTTTTTAATACTATATCACCTTCTTTTAGGTATGGTTGGTGAAAACTGATAAGAGTGTCTGAGCAACTTAGAGATTACTATTTGCATTTAGTTTCCTGAGCTGCAAAGTTCAAACTTTTCTTCAATTGTGATCCTACAAAAAATAGTGACCTAGTAATGAAATTTTGCTTGGGGATTTAGCTGAATAAACTTACGGCCTATTTCTTGTAACTTTGTGTATTTGTCCTTTCTAACTATTTACCTGAAAGTTGGGAAAAGATAGCCTCTATACACAGCTTGCTTGAATGGTAATTCTTACTTGAAAAGCTATTAGCTTTTATTAGATATTAGTTGCTTGTCTTAGGAAAACATGAAAGAGAGTAAAAGGAAAAAGCAAAGATTAAAGTTATTCAGTTTTTGAAAAACTTAAAAAGACATATCATAGATGAAAGTATTTCTAAAATATGTTAAATTATAAGAAGTAGACTTCAGAAAATGTGAATATATTTGGTAAAATTTCAATTTAGTTAATTTTTAATTTAACTTATTTTTACATCATTGAATTAATCAAATGTTTCTTATATAAAAGTATTCTTTTAGATTTTCACAAAACATAATCCCACTTTTCACAAGATTGGAGTTTATAGAAGAAAGTGTCAAGTGAACAAATAATTTTGATGTAATAGAGTAAGTACTACTTGAGAAGTATTCACAGAATAGGACTGCATACAAGGGACATGCAATCAACCAGGAGGAGATGGTGTCTGCATTTAGCATAGTAAATAGTACTCACATAAGGAGAACCCAAAACTGGCCTCTAAGAGTTGTGCACCCTCTCATTTTGCAAATGAATAAAATGAACAAATATGTAATTGTTTCCCCTGAAGATCATATATTTAGTTAAAAACAAAACCACAATTAAAAACCAGATTATCTGTCATGTCCAGTTCTTTCTCCTTCCTTCATTTAAAAGTTGGAAAATAATTTAATATAATCACATTGTTTTATAAGCAGACTTTTTTCAGGAATTTTGTCTGAACAGCCTTAAAAAAAAAAAGCAAAGAAGGCTATTTGATTCAATTGACCTTAACTTTGATTGGTGTAGCCAATTTAGTCACACATTTCAAAATAATTTTGCCTGCAGACAAAATTTAAAAGAGCTATTTAAGGATTCAACAACTCTCTCACTCAACGTGTCCCAAAGTATTGGTGGTTATTTTTTTCTGTATATCATGAACCAATGATTTGCTACAATACAATAAAAATAAATGTCTAGAAATTCTACTTTCTCTGTGAGTGTGTGAGGAGCTCTATGGACCCACCCCCTGGTGAAAATTACAAAAATAAAAACAGTCTCTGGAAATGGCCCTGAGGACATATAGCAAATAAAGAAAAATTTATTCAAGATAAACTACTAAAATTTGTTAAGAACTGTTAGAGTCTGTGATATTTGAACCAAGAATCATGCCTTCACACCCCGCTCCTAGCTCAGTGAGATAAAAACACTAGTCCAGCCAAGAACGTGGGGCTTCCTTTCCCAAATTCCCTGTCATAGGTAATGTGCTTCTGTTTGCTCTGTAATTGTCTGACATGCTAAAAATATTTAACACAAAATTGCTTCAACTAGAGAAAGGGAATATAAAAAGAGCTGGGTTAAAATAATTTTTAGTACCTTTTTATGTTGTATTTTAAATTAAAAAAAGAAAATAAAAGCCTCTAAAGGCAAAATAAGGTTGCTATGGGTATAAGATTTAGCTAATTTTATATGAAGATGGGACTGAACCAAGAATCAAATTTTTGGTAATGCACTCCTATAAAACATATTCTGTGAGAGAAATAATATAGAATGGCAAATTTCATACATTGGAGCAACATAGTTTAAGCTGTCCAAGGGTGCTTTAGTTGTCTAGAAATAGAAGTAATTCTAAAGAATATAGTAAGAAGTCACAATAGAGAAAATGTGATCAGTTTCCTAATTGGTTAACAGTGTTTAAGTCTGGCAAGTAGTAGCAATGGGAATTAGGGATATTAAAAAAGGGGGAACATTATTAAAATACAGGTAAGGAGTGGTTATCAAATTTAGATGGTGGTAGCAAAAACAGAAAAAACACATCTACATCCAAGAGATATTTTGAAGAACAAAATACGTACAGTCAACATGGGCAAATATCTCAAAGAGTATTTAAAATACGATTTCATCCAGAACACTTAAAATTTATAGACCAAAAATAAGATTAGAACCATCTTTAAATGTTGGTTTCTTTGCAGGCCTAGCTAAAGGATTTCTCAGAAATTTTATTTTCTGTCAGGTTAATAGGGAGGATAATAGAAAGATGAGTTCTTGTAATTCAAATCCTAAAACATTTGATAATTTGGAACAAAACATTTTCAACTCTCAAAAAGAGCTAAAGGCCATTTTAGACTTCTTTCTCAAAGAAAATTATTAATGCTAACCTAAAATATCATGGTTTTACAGAGCTCTTATGGAATACAAATTTAAAGTAAACTTTAATCAAATTATGCTGATGTTACAAATTTATTTTTAGAAATGGTGTTATCATGACAATTATGATTCGTTTAGATTAACTTTGATTTTATATTAGTATTTGCATAGTTTATATGCAGAGTTTTCATGCTATTTTACTTTCTGAGAAGGAACTGTATTATGTAAATGTCTTTTAATCTAGATTAATAGGGTCATTCATGTGTGATTTAGAAAGTAATTATATGTTACACTGAATTTAGATAAAATATTACTTTTAAACTTCCCTATTATATACCCCACATAAACATATCTTACTGACTTTTGGAGATAATGGTCAAAATGATTGTAAAAGTTTGCTGCTGCTGTAGATAATATTTCTGGAAAAGTGATATATAGATATATATATCATATTCATTATTAGTTAAAAGTTTCTGTTTAGTTACACATTCCTTTAATACAGCAGAAAATTGTCCTTTCAATAATAATTCAAGATGGAATAACAAGAGAAAGATATAGAAAGCCATTATCTTTATTTTTAGATGTATTATCTTGTCATTTTTATATTGAGTTGACTTCAGAGGTATCTCCGAATATTCCACTATCTACTTGTCCATGATGTCTGTTGTTATTCCTGGCTTGTGGCCCCATCTAATTACTTCTGAAGCGAACTGCTATAAGGTAGTAAGTGAAATATAAAAATAGCCAAATCCCCCGATAACTCCCCAAAGCAATCTAATTTGTAAATACAGCATTGATTCAGCTCTCAAAGAGTTCCTTAAGGACTAAGTAAACGTTTTTGAGAAGGGTGTTTCAGAGTTCGTGGAAGCATGATAATTAGGGAAGGAAAGAAAGAAACAGAAGTGCTGTTGTAGGAGGCTATAGTGAATTGTATACATATATGTGTGTTTTTAAATAGCTTGCTGCAATTATATTTTGCTTTAATGATATTTCTTTCTTCTCTATGTGTCCAGCACATAGAACTAAAGTAAGGCTTAGCTGTGAAGGCTCTTGGGGAGCAAAAACTAAAATTATGCAATTATTTCTCTATGTGTTCTAGTGCAGTGTATCTAATGCAACCAGGCTCTTAATAGCTGCTTTATGATCTTGATTACTCCTTTAAGTTTCAGAGAAAGTTTTTGCTTGTAAAATTCCAGTTTCTTTAAGATATAGCAGCATGATTTTCTAGCAATTTGATTTAACATAAGAAGCAATGACAGCCTGCATTTCTTGGAATTTAAATTATGCTTCATCTAGAAACAACAAGACTTTAAATCTTAATCTCTTCAATTAGTATTAATGTGATATAATGACAAAATTAGTCCAGAGGATGTTCAAAATTTTAGAAATAAATCATGCTAGAAGGAGTTTCACACTTAAGAATACCAATTCATCCCTTTTATCCACTCTTGAAGCAAATACAAGAAAAATCACAGAGCAAAATCATGCTCTCAATAATTGATTACAAACTCAGGTCAAATATATGTTTCACAACGTGAAAAATAATTAGTAATGTGATCAGTGAGATTATTTTTCTTCATGTTTAACTAACCAATTCCAAAATGCTGATAATCAAATGAAATACAGGGTGAAAGTATTTTGCCTTAAAAGTTAACAGTGACCATGAACTGTTTGCAATCTAAATTTAGGGAAACAAAAAATAAAAGTTAGTTAAAACTTTGATAATCAAAACTCACTAATTCAATTAATGATATGGGTCTTTGTCTCATAAGTCAATCAACAAATATTTAATAAGTGTATATTGTGTGCTCTTTCATTTTCTTACTCAATAAGCATAGTATAAAATCTTTTCAACTCTTCAGTCCCCAAATCATGGCAATGTGTTCATATTTATAACCTCTATTCTGGCCTAATTTTCTTCACTACTGAGCCATAATTACAAGAGCCATCACATTACTTACTCTCTGCTTACCTGAAATGGCTTTCTATCTTGTTTTTTTTCATTACATATGCTCTGCAAAATCACTACAGCCACAAGTAATCTAACCTGTATAAATTCCCAGCACTTTTCTCAAGCCACTGGAAAAGAAAACAAAAACAAAAAACAAAAAACCCCAGAAATCTATGTACTGGGTTCACTACAACTGCCCTCTCTACATTCTAACTTGGCCCTAAATGTTGCCTATAAACTTTTCATACCTCCTTGCCAACTCTCTTCCATTATCCTTAACTTTTACTTAAAGTTCACCTCTCTCTTTGAGCTGCTTACATCCTCTTCAATCCAAGAAGAGAAACTTATGTTGGAAATCATTGAAATAAATCTTACCCATTTGATAAAAACTCTCTCAACTTCCTTCTATACTACCTCTAAATTTATTTATATCACTGCTTTTACATTTATAATTATAAATACCCTTTTTTTTGGTTTCTTGTCAAAATCAGGATAACACCTGATAGCTTAAGTGTACTTCTAAAAACACTATTTGAACCATTTAAATATAATTTTAGTTGGTTCCTCAGTTCCTATAAGAGCAGATTATATAAATGTAAAAATGGAGATGGGTGGAGGGACGTGAAGTAGGCTAGGTGTCAATGTGCAGGACACATTCATCTCTAACTCTCCAAATAATTTTTCAATTATAATAGTTGGAAAAAACCTGTTTTACATTGGGAGATTAATTTTTGGAAATTAGGTTATTTGAACCAATCCATCCACAAAAAAGCAAGTAAGAATACTGAGTAAAATATATTTTTTTAAATCCTCAAAAGTATCAAATACCTGGAAAAATAGGAAGTCCTACCAAGTCAAACTAACAAATGCAGGAGCCCACAGTAGCAAGACAAATAATTACTGAAGTCACTTTTATCCCAAAGGTCTTTATTGATACAGGTGAACTTAAGCTTGAATTTTGAGGGCTGCATGAAGTAAAGTAAAATAGGTCCAGGGTCCACAGTGCAGTCAAGCAGCAGCCTTACCTAGAAAATTGGACCCCCCCAAAAAAAGCGATATCCTCAGGGTAAAGGTAAGTAGGAATTGTTCTATCCTCATCCCTCTAGACCTCCAGATAAATGCAAATATATTTGCCTCAATCCTGAGCCAAAAAAGAGAGAATTAAAAACTTTCTGAGGGGCCTCCTTGGTGGCGCAGTGGTTGAGAGTCTGTCTGCCGATGCAGGGGACACGGGTTCGTGCCCCGGTCTGGGAAGATCCCACATGCCGCAGAGCGGCTGGGCCCGTGAGCCATGGCCGCTGAGCCTGCGTGTCTGGAGCCTGTGCTCCACAACAGGAGAGGCCACAACAGTGAGAGGCCTGCGTACTGCAAAAAAAAAAAAAAAAAAAAAAACTTCCTGAGAAGTAGCAACCATGTGCCAACTCTCTTATCAATCTGTAGCACTACTTGTGACAAATTATTGATAAAAACCTTAAACTATGAATTTAATTATTTTTATAATTTTTTTCCTCAGAGCAACATTTTATTGCTTATATGAACCCTATAATAATATTATTAATGTTAATATTTATAATACTTAATATTATTAATATTATATATTAAATTAGTTATTCTAAAGTCCACTTGACTTTGCATTTTATTGTTTTTATTTTTCACAGCATTTTGAAGGTGTTTCTGAATTGCCTCTAGTTTTTTAGTGTTGGGGATACGCGGAGTCTGATGCCAGTATGACTCTGCTTTCTTTAGGGATAATCGTTTACTTTTTCTTTATCAAAATTATGTGATTTTGTTGTTGGTGGTTTTATCCAGTGGTTTTCTGAAACTTCATTAAATTGTGTGTATTCATCTTTCTTTTTTTATACTTTTTTATGGACACTTGGGGACACTACTATATATGAAGACTTGGGATCTTCTGATTTATTCTCATCCGTCATTTCCTTGTTGATGTATTTTTCAACTTCCACTTTGCTTTATTTTGTTTTCAAAAATTCTTATTAGGTATATGATGTAATTCCTGGAATGTACTATCTATGAATGTTATCTTTTCATGTTTTCAATTGAGTGATATTTGCCCTAATTTTGGAGAGTTTTATCAATATTTTCTTTTGATCATACCTATTTCAGGAACTGTATTTTTTCATATTATTATTAACTAAAGTCCTTATTTTTTTCAACCTAATGCCAGATTTCTCTTGCAGTATCCCATCCAGGACACTACATTATTTTTAGTCATTATGTTTCCTCAGTCTCTTCTTGGCTGTGGCAATTTCTCAGACTTTCCTTGTTTTGATGACCTTGGTAGTTTTGTGGAATACTGGTCAGGTATTTTGCAGAATATCCCTCTATTGTAATTTATCTAATATTTTTTCTCATAATCAGACTTGGATCACTTTACCACCGAGGTAAAGTGCCTTTCATCACATCATATCAAGGGTACAAACTATGAACATGACTTATCACTATTGATATTAACCTTGATCAGTGGAATTATTAATGTTTGTGAGGTTTCTGCACTATAAAATTAAGTTATTACCATCCCCTCCTTCCATACTGTACTCAGGAGATTTGTCTGTCTGTCTGTCTGTCTGTCTGTCTCTCTCTCTCTCTCTCCATATATATATATATATATATATATATATATATATATATATATATATATATACTTATTTATTCACTTGATCATTTATTTATACCAGTATAGCTTCATGATGTTGCTTCCATCTTTGGTTGATTAAGAAAAAGTCTGCTTGCTATAAATATATGTGTGCAGGTTTTTTCATGGACATAAATTTTCAAGTTAATTCAGGAAATATTTAGAAAATTGAGGTAATAATGAGATATCCAAGGAAAGATGCCATTCTATAACCAGAGATTTGTCTCAAGATTTCATCAGCTGGATCAGGTCTAAAAATATATTTCTTCATAGAGGCAATACTTGAAAATCTTGAAGTGATAGGACTTAAATCAGAAAGCTAATAGTTATCTGCAATAAATTCAGAATGGAGAACTGTGAAAAAATAGTGATGGAATGGGGAGGAGGGTTAAGAGTAATTGTAGATGAATTTGTATTCACTATTATTTCATTCCCTTAGTAAAAAAAATCTACAGGTTAGCTTTTATTTTCTCTGCAAGCTAATAATGAAATAATTTTAAGATTGTTAAGTAACTTACCTCTATTTGCACAACAAATGAATGGAATAAATAGACCTGTTATAGACAAACCTTTGTTCTTTCCACTAAAACTCACTGCCTTTACAGTATGTATAGAAAGAGTTTCGAGATGGCTATATCAATGGTTGACTTTTGAAACTTCTTGTTTTTTTCTTCCAAATTTTCCTAGTATTCCTAGCCATTAAATATATTAAAGACAATCAAGGACAAATAAATGTAGTGATTACTAGTAACACCAATTATTATACTGATAGTTTATAAAAATTCTAGATTGTACTTCCACTTTTTATTTTCATGGACAAAATTTAAAATAACAATAAAATTGAATATTTTGTTTTGTAAGTTTCAGTTAAGTATTTCCTCAATAATTATAAACTTATGTTTAAATAAGTAGAAAGCTTTTATATGTTCCCTGTGGTGTTTCAGCGTGCATCAGTCATCTAATATGGAAGTGCTGTTATGGAAACATTTTGCTGATAAATAAGCATGTGATTGTCAGGAAACACTGGGTGTAAATTGTATAATTTACTCTTCAGTAAAAGGTCTGTCAGCATTTTCTTTGTAATTCTCATTGTTTAATAATTTAATTTACAGTAGCCTGAAACTTGGTGTTCAAATGCTTCAGGCAAATATTTTCACACTTAATGACTTTAGCTCACCTCCACCACATTCTAGACAAAGAACAGAAGGAAGTAAAATGGCATACAATGTCTTATTCATCTTAAGTAACTTAAATGTCTAGCTCACAACATGAAGATTATATATCATTTAAAATAACTCAACCACTTTCTTCAGACAATAAAGAAAACAATCAGAATTATGTGGATGTTATGAGAGATGAAAAGGAATAAGATAGAAAGAAAAAAGAAAGGAAGTAGAGCTAAAAAAAGTGGGAAAAAGAAAGATCACTGCCTATGTGACCTTTAATAACAGTATGGGGTAAAATTGAGAATGATGGCTTTCTCATTTCCCTCCAGTATAATCTCCCTATTTAAAGTTCACTTTGCTTCATGTGAATAATGTATGTGGGCTGACATTCCAGGAGAGGAAGAAATAACATGAGCCATAGTTTAATAAGCTTTAAGTGAACAATACCATCTCTTAATATACTAGAGAAGGGGAAGTAGAGTTCATGAAATCGAGCCACAGTAATCATTAAGCTTTTAAAAATATCAGTACTTAGATGAAATAGAGCCAACATTTTGCTGTTGTATTTAAGTATGAGAAAAGATATAAAATATTATTCTTTAAATGTCCATTTTTGTTTTATTTCTTTTCAAAGTACTATTTTGTCTAGCACATGCAGCAAAAACTGCATCAGTTACAGAAATCCTGTGCTATAGGTAAAATTGATGATTAACAACACAGAAAAAAAAGTCACAGGATTGTCTTGAATATCAAAGACCATTAGGAAAGTAGAACTGTAACACCGCATGTATCAAGTACTATAAAGCAGTAGGAATATTTAACACAGACAAATTTTCTAAATAACTGAGATTTCTACTTGAAGATAAATTACACTCCGATACACATATCTTTATGTGTCTTAATACTTGTGTTTTATATTAAGTTTTGTATCTTACTTATATTCCTGCACCTCCACCTCTTCTTCAGATTATTAGCTAGTCTTGACAATTGAATTTCCATATATATTTCAAAGTCAGCTGTCTTATTTCCACTAAAAACACGCTGTCATTTTTATTGTGATAGCATTTAGTCTATGCATAAATTTGGAGGAAATTGACATTTTTATAGTATTGAGTCTTTCAGTATGTGAATGCATACAAATATATCGAATAATTTAGACAATTCATAACTTATGTCTATAATATTTCATTGTTCTCTGTATAGATGCCTTTTATATCTTTCATTTGATGTAAAATGAGAAAAATGTTTTGTTTATCACCTTGCTAGACTTATCGTTTAAAAAGGCCTTGCAGTGAGATCCCACGAAGCCTTCAGATGTAGATATTTCCCTATCTACGTGAAGGTGCATGTTGAACATTGGAAAAGGAGAACAGATCATAGTACCATCTCTCTTTCCCCATCTCACCAAAAAAACGCTATTCTAGTAGTTACATATCGAGGAATCACATGGACTAAGGCCACCTTGATAAAACCCAGATATTTGAAATAAATCAGAAACAATGGTTCTTGAACCTTCAATGCTTGATTTAAACCTAGTTTTTTGAATATTCCTTGCTGCTCTTATGTACAATATTATATTAAAATTTCACTTCTGACATTTTATGACAAACTGTTACTACTTTATGTTTAAAATTGATATTTTATTAATGTTAAGAATCTATCTTATACTCTTTTCTTTTTTTTCTTCTTTTTTTTTTTTTTTGGTGGTACACGGGCCTCTCACTGCTGTGGCCTCTCCTGTTGTGGAGCACAGGCTCCAGATGCGCAAGCTCAGCGGCCATGGCTCACGGGCCCAGCCGCTCCACGGCATGCGGGATCCTCCCAGACCGGGGCACGAACCCGTGTCCCCTGCATCGGCAGGCGGACTCTCAACCACTGCGCCACCAGGGAAGCCCCTCTATTTTTTATGAATAAAAATTTCTGGTCCTATGTGACCACCAGGTATTGTTACTTCTAATCCTTTCAGAGATTCTTGACATGCTCACTAGCTTCTTCACCTATGTTTTCTGATCAGTATTAAACTCAATACTTAAGGGGACCCTCTGAAGACCTCCAGAATTCTCTTATTGTTTGCTTTCTCCTTTATGGTGCTCTGTCATGTAAACTCCAACTACCTTGTTTACTCAGACTCTAAGCTTTGGTCCCTAGGCTCATGGTGTCCCCTGGGTTCTGCCTGGTTTCCCATTCCCTACCACCTGGTCTGCAAACTCTTTTGCAGTAGTAACCAGAGAACAAACCTTGGTTACCAGAGGGAAAAGGGGAGGAGGTAAGGGCAGGTATGTGAAGGGGATTAAGAGGTACAAACTACTAAATGTAAAATAAATAAGTTACAAGGATATAATGTACAGCATAGGGACTATAGACAATATATTATAATAACTTTAAATTGAATATAATCCATAAAAAATATTAAATCACTAAGCTGTACACCTGAAACTAATATACTATTGTAATGCAACTATACTTCAATGTAAAAATTACCTTATAAATATTTTTAACATTTGTGATTATCTTATCGAGGATTGTAAGGTAAAAGCCAATCTTAGGTTTGTTTATATTCTAGAGCAAGTTTCTAAAATACATATTACTAACATGAAATAACATGATATCCTAAAATATATGCTAATAATATTATAAACATTATGTGACTAATTATTCATACACAAAAATATAGTGGTGGTATTCCTAAAATCTTTAAGGACAAAAAATAAGGATAGTTCAGAGACAGGATGGCCTTGATTGATAACTCTATTCTATAACTGTGTAAAGGTAGAACTTTAATGAGCCTATGGTTTCACACAATAAATAAGGAAAAATGGCAATATTACCAAAGTATGAATATTGTATTATTTGCAGTGTTTAGTACCCAAAGAAAGTGATTAAAACTCTTGTAATAGGGACTTCCTTTGTGGTGCAGTGGTTACGAATCTGCCTGCCAATGCAGGGGACACGGTTCAATCCCTGGTCCAGGAAGATCTCACATGCCGCGGAGCAACTAAGCCCATGCACCACAACTACTGAGCCTGCGCTCTAGAGCCCACAGGCCACAACTACTGAGCCAGTGTGCTGCAACTACCAAAGCCCGCATGCCTAGAGACCACGCTCCACAACAAGATAAGCTACTGCAATGAGAAGCCTGTGTACTGCAACAAAGACCCAAAGCAGCTAAAAATAATTAAATTAAATTAAAAGAAAACACTGTAATATATACAGTGATGTCTGTGCTATGAATTAAACAAAGGCCTAATTATATCTTTTGAAATTCTTTATTACTCTTTTAATTTAACTGTTTTGAAAGTAATTATTGAAATTGATAATGAACTCGTTTCTTAATAAGTTTTTTAAACTTACTCATGTTTATTTAAATTCAGTATCAGAAAAGTTCCTCCCTTATGTCATTCCCCAAACCGTCGTCACCCTGGGAATGTGGGAAGATTAATGGATTTGAGAATGTATTGATATAATTTGGTTATGGCTCAAGGCACAAAACAGAGAAGAGGTGCAGAACACAGGAGGAACAGAATATAACTGGAGGAGAAGCAGGTGAAAATTGGGTGGATGTCATCTACACAAAGGGAAAAGAGTGGCAGAATGAGAGGTAGGGAGTGAGAAGGGAGAGCACCAGATGGTGAGAGAGTAAGCAGGTGAAATGCAGAAATAACCAACACTCAACAGATTGAATAAGGATGATACCAAAATACAGGAACAAAAGTTGAGAAGGGAATATACTCTAGCCAATATTATGAGGTGGAAATGATACCTGATAAATCATTAAACTGATAAATTATCTGATAAATAATTTATTACCTGATAAATCATTTAAACAGTAAAATGTTACAGGAAAGTGTAATGGTGGAAGGAAACTAACAATTTTTAAAAGTAAGCAAGAATTAAACATTTTATGAAAACCATCTCTCCTCTAGTTGAGTCCAATAAGAATAAGATACCTATTAAATAGAGACATTTATTTAAACAAAAACGAAACTGCATACCTTACAGAGTGGGTTAAGTCTAAAACCTTTATATTTACATCTATGGTAACTAAAGCCAAATGTGAATAAAATTATACATTACACACATTTTGACTTTTCAGTTCCATTTTTTTACTCTAGAGAAGTAAACATATTTAACACCTCTTTTAGTTCAACAAACTGTATATTGACCCATAAAACTTGAAGGAAATTTAAAGGCCAATGTAAATGCTCTCTTATTTAAATATTGAATATATTAATCATAATACACTGTATAATTCCTCATGAAAATTAAATGGTACTAAAAATCCCTAATGAGGCAAAGGGATTATTAATATTCCCACTCTTCATTATTTATGCAGTTACCAATGAAGTGTTTCTACACTTTTTAATTGCTTTATCTTTTGTCCCCCACAGTAATTTTTTAATCTATTTTATACATATTAGTGTATATATGTCATCTCAATATCCCAATTCATCCCATCCGCCATCCCACAGTAATTATTTACATTTATAAAAGTATACTTATTTTATGCATATTTAATTTTATTGGCAGTGTTACTATTCATTTTAAATAAAATAAATTTCATTAAAAAATAATTTGAAAATTGGAAAAATTATCAAAATACAATGGACCTCACAATATTCTTTATAGCATAAAGGCAAAGTTAAATGAGGTGAACCAGTATATTTATAGTATAAGTAAATTGTTTTTTCTAAGTAATCTCTGAGTTTCCCTATGATTTTGTACTTTGTGGAAAATAGTCCTAGCTTATGAGTGGCTTACAACTTAAAGCAATTTATACTGCCTTTATATAGAACTAAAATTTTCATGACAACACCCTTTCCTATCTCTAGATCAGATCTACACAGTGTCTGCATATAGTCTCCACATTCAAAGCAGGTCTGTGAATTCCAACTAATTAAATGTCTCATTTCAGATATCACTTCAACTAATGTTTATTGATAATTTGAACATTTGTAGTTTAAAGAATTATCATTTACACATATATTGTGTATTTTTTCAATTACAGCAATTGGACAAAAATTAAGACCCAGATGGATTTGAGAGGTATTGATAGAACAGTCAATTATGAATCACACACCAACCAGGTCAATATAGTTGACTTCATTTACTTAGGTAGCTCACTAGGCTTCTGGGTTTTCCAGTTTTTGTTTGTTCTCTGAGGTTTTCAGGTATTTAAATTCCCTACTTTTTACCTGATTTATACTTTTCTGTTATTCTAAGAAAGACCTTATATGCCCAGTGGTTTCCTTGGCCTCACATACAATATACTCAATACAATATACTTAGGCCTCTCCTTCTTTAGACACTATTTATTGATTTTTCTACAGAAAATAATAATAAGCTTGTATCCTCTGCTTTCTCCATGATTTTCCCTTATTCACAACTTGATTTTGTCCATAGCATTGTTTTAATAGTATTCATTTATATTCCTTAAATACACATAATTCGATTGATTTTTCCATTTAAATAACATCTCTGATATCCAGTTTTTGCAGAACAGGAATCAACAGGCTTATTGTTCTTTCCAACTTATCTCTATCTTCTCCTGTTTTCGTTTAGTTGGGCTATTTCCTAAATTGTCAGACGTTATATCAATTACATTCTCTTTTGTCACACTTATCCTCACCAAAATAATTTTCTCATATCTAAAATTACCTATATTCAATGTTAATGACCAGTCTGTTGATGGAAATGTCATCTTTTAGTTTGTCTTACAGAGATCTGCACCCCCATGTTCATGGTTGCATTATTCACAATAGCCAAGACATAGAAACAAACTGTCTGTTGATGGATGAATGGATAAAAGCAATATAGTGTCTACTTACATATACAATGGAACATTATTCAGCCATAAAAAGGAGGGAAGCCTACCATTTGTGACAACATGGATAAACCTTGAGGGCATTATGCTAAGTTAAATAAGTGAGACAGAAAAAAAACAAATACTGTATGACCTCATTTAAAGGAGGAATCTAAGAAAGTCAAACTCATAGAAATAGAGAGTAGATTGGTGGATATCAGGGGGTGGTAGCTGAAGGAAATGGGGAGACACTGGTCAAAGTGTATACACTTTCAGTTATAAGATGAATATGTTCTGGGGATCTAATGTATAGCATGGTGATTAGAGCGAACAGTACTGTATTGTTTACTTGAAATTTGCTAAGAGAGTAGCTCTTAACTGTTTTCACACTCTTCCAAATAATGGTAACTATGTGAGGTGATGGATGTGTAATCACTTCACAGTATATACATATATCAAACCATCATGTTGTACACCTTAACTTACAAAATGTTATTTGTCACTTATATCTTAATAGAGCTAGGCAAAAATGAATAGAAGTTTCCTGGTGAATGGAGAGAAGGGACAGGAGAATTTTATAGCTTCTCTGCTCCAGAACTCTGCCTTTTATATCTAACATGATGGGCAGTTTTTTTGTTGTTGTTTTTAAATCTCTTTTGTGTCTCACACATAATCACTCCAAGAATGTTTCTACAGCCAACTCTGAGCTCCAAAAGTCCCTTCACCTGAAATTGCTATATCAGTACAGAGTTCCTGCTTTCTAAGTGTGCCCCTCCTTTGTGGCAGGTGCTGCTTTTTTGAGATTTGTCATTCTTGTGCTCCATACCCTACTCCCAGCAAATACTTTCTTGCTTTATCTATCTGCTTTTTCTATTGAAGCAGGCAAGATTGATCTTAGTCCTATCTGCAGTGTCTTGTACTCAGGGTGGACCCTACTGTTCTGGGAGTGGGTATGTCCAGCAGATTTCTGCCGTTATCTGACCTGCTTCACTTCCTCCAGAATTCTCTGACATTGGGCCACAACACTGAGGCTTCTCAGGCATGTTCTGATATTGTCAGTTGCTTTAGTCCACAGTGAGATGTAATTTGGAGTCTGTGGAGTTTTGCTGTCTACTATTTCATAGAAAAGATTTTTGTTTTGATGTTTTCTCCTGGTTATTAGCTAGGATTTCAAACATGAAAAGTAAAAAGATTTGGTCCTAGGCTTCAGCTATATTTCTAGCATATTGTTATTTGTCTATAGATAATTAAGTAGCAATAACTAAAAATAACAATATTGGGTCAGTAGAAATGAAGGATTCAAGAGCAATAAATGTGTTGAATGGATAATAAAATCCCAAAAGAAGTAAAAACAATATCACATAATTCAGGAAAATTAGCAGCTTATTTTATATCTGCTGCTTTATCTTTCACTTTTCCTTGATAAAGGGGTTCAGAGGTTCATATACTATGAAGTTAAACTATTAAGGTGAGATTTGTTTAATGTCGGTTGCCTTCATTAGAAAGTTGGCTTCAAGAAATCAGAGGCTTTCTCCATTCCTCCCTCCCTTTCTTCCTTCCTTTCTTTCTTCTTTCCTTTCTCTCTTTTCATCAAGTAACATTTCTCCAGCAGTAATGCATTGTCTTAATGAATGAATACATAAATGAATAAAAATAAAATGTAAAGTTCAATTGATTTTCTTTTTTAAACGACATGTCTAGTAAATCTAATGAATGTTATAATTCTAGTCCACTTTTTTTCCTTCATTTTTTAATATTACATTAATGTTAGCTGTGAATACTAATTTAATTTTTTTCTCCACTATTTCTATTTTCTTTTCTTTACTTAACATGCTGGCTAGGATTTTAATGGTGGAGCCAAACCCCTATGTGGCTGAATTAGAAGTACAATAGCTTGTTTAAAGAGTGGTCCCCATACAACCCGGTTTCCTAGGGACCTGGGACATAGCTTTGCCTCCCATAATCTTGAACATGTTTTATCCAATAAGGAAATCCTGGAGCTGACTGAACTTCAGAAGACTAGAAGAGATCTTTCATCTCTGAATATTTTGCCAGAAATAATCTGTGCTTAGAATTTCCCAGGACTTTTCTTAGGCCTTGTATCAGTTGACTCCGATCTTGGACCACACATCTTAACTAAACAGAGGTCCTGTTGTAATTTTTTTTTATTATTAATAGTAATCTTTTATTTATTTATATATTTATTTTTATAGTTATTTTTGGCTGTGTTGGGTCTTTGTTTCTGTGCGAGGGCTTTCTCTAGTTGCAGCAGGCGGGGGCCACTCTTCATTGCAGTGTGCAAGCCTCTTCACTATGGCGGCCTATCTTGTTGCAGAGCACAGGCTCCAGACACGCAGGCTCAGTGGTTGTGGCTCACGGGCCCAGTTGCTCCACGGCATGTGGGATCCTCCCAGACCAGGTCTCGAACCCGTGTCCCCTGCATTAGCAGGCAGATTCTCAACCACTGCGCCACCAGGGAAGCCCCTGTTCTAATGTTTTGAAGTCTGATTTTTTTCTAGTCTACTTCTCTAGAGATTGCATTCAATTCCAACTGCTTTTTAAAATAATTCTCTAACATTTATGCTCTATGCATGGTACTTTTGTTATTTACAGTGCTGCTACTATTTAATTTACTTTCATTTTAGAGCATTTTGTGTGGAAGTAGATGTAGGTATGGCCTTTATTCTTTCATAGTGAGTCAGTTCTCACAATGTACTCTTAAAATCACTGAAGTATAGTAGTCAGTCCATAGATAGAACAGACTATGCTGACAGAGGAAATAATTTCTCAGGGGCATGCAATCTGAAAGCCTCCAAGATTATTAGTAAAAGTTGTCACCAGAACAAAATTTTAACAAACATAGAATTTGAAACCGAAAGATATCTTCATGTTCTTTGGATATTACTAGGTACCATAAATTTTGAATTGTCAATGATAATAGTTTTATTGAGAAATTATTAGATGCTTAGCACTTTACTAAGTATACTACATAATACTATCTCAGTTCTCACAAAAACATTAAGAGGCAGGTATTACAATTATTCCCACTTTTCAAATGACAAAATGAAACAAAAGTGTTAACATAATTTGCCCAGGGCATATCCTTTAGTTCAGCGTTCTCATTTTCCTAAAAATGTGGTGGCATACCAGAAAAACTAGTATTGCGTCCATGGTCACAGCAGCAGGAAAGAGCTCCTGATATTGCATTCAATAAGCTTTACATGACATCACCCAGCCCTAGGATTACACAGTATGGTCTGTGGAGAAATAAGCCTCATTTTCCCCATCCCACTTCCCTTATTGTGCTGAATATCCTTCCTGGTATTCTCCATAATATAAATAACACTGTATGTAGGCAATGGTGACACGTCCACCATTCTTTCACAAATGGGAATTCTGTATGTTTCAGTTCTAATTTAAAGCATGAAGAGCATATACCATAAGTATATCAGTGCCTAGTGTTGTTTTTCTTCCATGAAACGATGCAGACTTAGAGTTTCAAGCATTACAAAATAAGATGTTTCTGTTTTCATTTCTTTGTGAAAAGGAGTCTAAACTGAGATTTTCTGAGATTTGGCTTTTGTTTTACCTCTTAAGATAAGCCTTCCTTCTACCTGCATGCCAAGTTATATTGCATACCTCCCTTCTAATACCCAGCAATCACCTCTCATTTATTACCACAATCACAAGATTGGGTTATATGCATTTATTATTATGCCTACCATTCCCATTAAATTTGTATTATTTTTAAAATAAATTATATTTATATTGAATCCCTGTTGCCTAGGATAGTACTTAATATTTGGCAAGTGTACAATACATGTTTGTTGATAAAGTAAATTCATGAAATTTATCAATTTTTGGTAGATTCTTTATTCAGTCACTTATTTAATATTTACTAAATACCTATTACTTTAGAAAGAAAAACTGGGTGCTTGGAGGTAAAGATGAAGTGAGACTATAAGCTGGTTTGGGGAAAATGAACAAAAAAAAACCTGACCTTAGTGAACAACCTATGAAAATAGTAAACTAACCAAATCCAGAACATATAATTATAAATGTACTCATTTAAATAGATTTTTATATAAAACCTTCAGTTTTTAAGGTGGCCTTACATTTGTAGAAACTTTAGGAAGTATACAAATGTTTAACTCCATGATTTTAAATTTAAAAATAATCTTTTAAGTTCTCTGAATTCTTAGTGCTTTATGGTAAATGAACTCAGTTTATATTTATATGTACAAAGCATAAGTACTTTGGGGAATTGATTTTATACTTAAATTGCACTAAAAATTGATTTACAAGGGTAAGTGGTCTTCAATGGGCCATTAAGATTGATGACATTCATCAGTGTGTTGCTGGAATAAATAGAGATTTATATTTTTCTTAATAATGAAAAATTACTTCCATTTCCAATAGATATGACAAAAGATTATGGATTAGCACATGCAAACATATACAGACATGTAATTTTTATAACCCTGCTTGATTATTCTTTTTAATGTCTCAATGTGTAATGAGTAACTTTGTTCTTTCAATAAACAAAGCAACCTGGGGGGTCTAAAATCAAGGAAACCACATGTAAAGTCCAGTTATTGTATAAAATAGAATTAATAAACTCAGTATTATCTTTTACAGTTTATCATTTATTTATTACTTCCTCAATTTATTTCACTGATAAATCTGAGAAATAATTGTTTTTCTCTGTCTGAAGTAATAAATAGGAAACTGCTCTTACACTTTAATTTCCTTCACCTTCCCCATACTCTTAAAAGCAAGAAAAGATATTCAGAAGTTTTATGAACTTGTCCATTTTAATATTTATGTAAATTGTATTCCTGCTGAAGATCATTATACAATTCTCAAAGTACATGCTTGCACATTGAAAAGAGGGTTCCTAGGAGCTTTAAACTATTATCTTACACAGAGAATCATTGTATTCTCTTGATATAAAATTTACATTATTTAAGTCACTTATAATTTTATTTTATTTTCAAATGAAATATATAAATAAAGTCCATTGCTAAATGAGGTTAAGAAAATGTCAGTAGTTGTTACAGAATAGTTATTCTATACCTTTGTAAAAAGGAATAATGAACGGTATTTTGAATGTTATACACAAAAGCCAGTGAAAATGGAGTGACTCAACATTTTTAGAGCAATAGTAACCCTGTCATAAATGTAAAAGAATATTAACCAGAGCACTGTTAAGCATAAACTTCTAATCTAAAAAATGCAACATGAGAATAACTCTGGGGCCGTTAAAGAAAAACTAAAACTCAATAGAAGTTAAAGTGGTAAAAGTAGATTTTATTTAGGAACACTTACAGTTACTGGAAAGAAACCTCAATATAGAACTGGCTCAATTTCAAATACAACTGTAACAAGTGAGGATTTATAGTGAAGGAGCAGGTTGGAGGGATGAGAATCAGTGGATGGAAAATTCTGAAGAGGAGACATCAAGAGTAGGGATATTTCTTGCTAAAGTGACTTAACAGGATTCTTACTGAAGGTAGGACAGGGTGATCAATTACTGAGGGTGATCAGATGTCTGTGCTGGGGGATTCTTTCTAAACTGACTTAGTAGGATTCTTGCTAACACCATAGAATGCATACCCCACAAAGATGGACACCAAAGCCCAAGGTTGAAGGCTAGTTGAAAAGAGGGCTTAGAGGAGCCTAACTAAAGTTTGATCAAGGGAAATAAGTGTCTTTGTCAAGGGGTGTTCTACCTTGGGGAAGGAAAGACACGTTTTTACAGAGACTTAGCAGCAAGAGTCCAGCTGGTTTCATGAACAGCTGGGCAAAAACAGTTCTCAGAAGACGAAATTTTTCTTGGGGCTTCGGAGCCATTTTGTTAGGCAATTTTTGTTTAACAAGAAAGCTGGAAGAAAGTTGGGGGTTAAGTTCATGCAAGGGTTACAGTGGAAGATGCTTTTCAGGGCCTCTCACATGAAACGTCCATGAAAATAATAAAAGAAATAATCAGATATTTCTTTGTAAACTCTAAACTGTTCTTAAATTACATTATTAAAAGATTAAGTTATGAGTGCAAGGTTTGCAAAGTAAAAGAGGTTGCATCTTGAATATAGATAGAGGAATGATGTTTACAGAGAGAGGGTGGAGTAAGAGAAAATATGAAATCATGTAGGGAGAAGATATGCAGACAATTACATGGACAAGGGAATTCACGATGAACTCTCTATCTTTGTGTGGGAAAGCTTGGTAAAGTTGGGCATTTGAACAGAAAAGTTGAGAGTACTAGCATTCAAAATAAATATCCTATATTTATTTCATTTTTACAAATATTTGGTTTAAATTACCCAATTTTATGCATTATATTGTTTATGAAAGATTTAAGGTTTTGAATATTTTACCTTATTATTTCAAGTTGGTGCCTGTATCTACAAACAATATCTAAACTTTTAAATTGTGCAACATTGTGCAACTAAATAGGTATTTAAAACTAATCTGGGTTTGTTTGTTTTTATATATTATAAGGGGAAATTATTTAGTCATTATTGAAATTATTTATGGATAGGAAAAAATCATCAAACTCTATTTTTCCACTTTTGTGAAGGTAAATAATTTATCTATCTGCCATTTAGAATCAATGTTCTGTACTCTAAAAAAAATAAAGGCTAAACAATTTTGCATTTAAATGGCAAGATGTAACTATTTTACATGATAATGATGCAGCAGAAAAGGTCATTTTAAATAGATTGGTATTAAAATAAATATACACAAATATAATACTTGATTAGAAAATAGATCTTTAAAGTTAAAAGTATGTATGCAAAAATTCCAGTATGTATTCGTCAAATTAGAGTTTGTAAAGTGTCCCTAAGTCAGGATACCTAAAGTTGAGAGACCAGGAGTTAAATTTTGATAGTGTTTTAATTCAAAATTATCAAATATTTGCAATCAGTAATGGTTCAGATTGGTGAGTCCAATAAATCATTTAAATATATTCTAAGTATGAGATTCAGATCCTTATTCACTGACCTCAGAGCAACTTGTCTGCACACAAAGTTTTCTATCCACTATAACAACTTACTGTGTCATTTAATTTTGGTTTCAGTTTTTTAAATATTTAGATGTCAGTCTTCTATTAGTAAAATGGTTTAATTAATTAAAGTGAAAACTGAATAATTTCAAGTGCATAATTTGAGTAGATCATTATTTATCTTTTTGGAAATATTTCATTTAAATAATACTGAACAAAGAAAAATATATTTATATGGTAAATACAAACTCAATAGTTGCACAAGTGAATATAAAGACCAGTATTTGTTTATGTTTTAGGATTTTGAAATATGGAACAAAAAGCAAACTTGTGTTAAAGAAAATCACACCAGACAAGATGAGAATACAGAAATTGATTTTGTTCCAATACTATTGCGAGTCATGTCACATGCACAGTTGAATGAGCTAAAGTGTTTATGGTTCTTAACGCTATTTCCTCACATATCAGGCTCCCAGAAAATCTCCCTATAGACACTTTTTGCCCTTTGGTAGGATATAAAACATAAAGTAATAATGCATGCTTAAATAAATTAAATGCAATAAACAGTGGCAAATAAATGAACTTGAAAAAACTAGCTTCAATAATTTAGATTAATATGTACACCTGCTGTTTTTTTCTAAGATGCATTTTTCATATAGTAGCTTTAAGTACTGCGGATAGAAGTTTAGAAAATTGTTATGAGTACCTATTTATTGATTTCTGTTCAGCCTAGGGCTACTCTAATGCAGGAACTAGAAAAATTCTGATAAAAAGTCAGTAAGAAAGGAAACATGCATCTTTACTGCTTGAAACTCAAATTTCCTGAAATTATAGTCTTGCATAACTTTTAAATGATATCATGTATATGCTTGCTGAAATGTATTACAATATACAAAATGTGTTCTAATATCTCCTTCACCTGCAAATTTACCTGCTAAATAAGCCTTCTTTGTATCCCTAGGCCAAGGAAATCCATTTAAATATGGCACTGTGTTGTATAAATTTCCATACTTAAAAAAATTCTTTAACAGTTTGTTTCTTGATTAAGTAAGATATGTAATAATAATATCTATAATGTATTAGATGCTTATTGAATACATGTCAGCCACCACCACTATGTTATTTATTATTTTTCATATTAATTTCATGCATACCATACCAATGAGAAATATCATCATTAACATTTCACCAGTGGGAAAACTAAGTACTAGGCCACATAGTATGAGGTACCCAAATGAAGATCTGAGCCCAAGACTATTTGAAATCTTTACTCTTACACTGTCCAATTGAAAAAAAAAAAAAGCCCAGACTCAGATGGCTCACTGGTAAATGCTATCAAACATTTAAAGAATAATTAATACAAATCCTTCCAAAACTCTTCCACAAATAAAATTAAAAAGATCACGTATACACAAATGTTTTTAGCGGCATTATCCATAATAGCCAAAAGGTGTAAAGAACCCAAATATTCATCAACTAATGAGTAGATAAACAACATGTGATTTATGAACACAATGAAATATTATTTGGCAAATAATAATGAATACTGATGAAAATTTGTAGCCTTATGCTAAGCAGAAAAAAAAACCACCCACAAATGGCCACATATTGTATTAATCCACTTGTATGAACTGTTCAGAATAGAAAAGTCTATAGAGACAGAAATTAATTTACTTCTTGCCTAGTGTTTTTTGTAGGGGTAGGCAGGAGGGAATGGAGAGTAACTCCTTAATGGGTACAGAGCTTCTTTTGGGGGTGATAAAAATGTTCTAAAATTATATTGTGTTGATGGTCAGACATTTGTGTGAATATACAAAAAAAACTGAACTGTGCACTTTAAATGGGTGAATTTCTTTAATGTGAATTTTTTTAAAAAGCAAAGCAACCTCTTTTCATAGACGACATGACTTTGAAAACAGAAAATCTTAATGAATCTATAAAGTATATTCGAACTAATAATTAAATTTAGAGAAAAGATGCTCACCATCACTAGTTATTAGGAAAATGCAAATTAAAATCACAATGAGTTAATGTTACACACTTATTATAATGGCTAAAATTAAATAGATGGACCATACCAAATATTAGAGAGGATGTGGAGCAATTTTATCTTTAACACACTGCTGGTAGGAATGTAAAATGGTACAACTACTTTGGAATATTTTTTTAAATGGTAAACATACATATAGTATATGTGTATAGACTAAATATAGAAGAAAGCAAATGTCCTTAAAATAATTTTCCACAAATGTCTATAGTACTTTTGCAAAAGTCAAAAATTAGAAAAAAGTTAAAATGTCCACAAATGAATAGATTAAAAGTAGTATATCCACACAGTGGAATACTATTCATCAACAAAAATGAATGAACTTTTGATATCCATAACAACACAGATAACTCTCAAAAATAGTGTGTTGGTGGAAAGAAGTCAGGCAAAAAGGACCATAAATTGTATGATTCCATTTACATAAAACTCCAGAAAATATAAACTTATTTATGAAAATATAAACTTATTTATGAAATAGATAACTGATAGCTTTGAAATGGGCAGGAAGGGATAGGAATAATGAGAGATTACAAAGGGGCACAAGGAAACTTTGGGTGGACGGGTACTTCATTATCTTGATTCTAGTGATGGTTTTGCAAGTTATACATATATCAAAATGTATGAAAATTTACACTCTGTGCAGTATTTTGTGTGTTAATCATGCTTCAATAAAGTGTTTTAAAAGAACAAAATATACCACAATAAATCTGTTTAGAAAAAAAAAAACACTTGTCAAGTGGGAAGGTATAGGCAGAGAAAGTCCTAAAAAAACCCAAAAACTAACAATACAAAATGTATTTGAGGACATGGAGCACTCAGAACATTCATACATTTATAATTTTAAATGGTACAATTATGGATAACCATTTGACATTTCTTTCAAAATTAATCATTCTCCTCTTGTATGATTCAACATTTAAATAAACTCTTAGGTGTTTACCCAATAGAAGGAAAACATGTGTCTCTAAAAATAAAAACTGAAAAAGATTACTTATAGTAACCTTATTCATGCTAGCCAAAATATTAAAAATAATTCCAATAATCATCAACAAAAAGTAAGGAAATTTTGGTATATTTATACAATAGAATGCTACTCAACAATTTAAAAAAGACATTACAGATAAACACAATAATATAATGAATCTCAAAAACATTATGTGTAGTAAAAGAAGCCAGAACATCATATGAAATACAATGAAAACAAAACAAATCCATGGTTTGTTTTGGGACGGGGTGGGGACTTGAATGGGAAGGTACAATAATGAATTTTCTGGGATGATAGATTTGTTCTTTACCCATTTGGTGTACAGGTTACAAGGATTTATGCAATTTTCAAAATTCAATGAATTAATTAAGGTCATTATATTTTACTTTATGCAAATTATATCTCCATATAAAAGAATTATAACCTATATACTATATAAAGTTAACGGTATAAATTTAACTGCATATATGCAAGTATACACTAATTTTCATAGTTTCTATTTTGAGAAGAAACTTTTCCATTATAGAAGACACATCAATCTATTTACTCTGCATCCCTTCCCTTTCTCTTAGGTTCATCTGTATTTTGGATTTAAAGTGTTTCACTGTACTGGTTTCAAAGGCCCTTCCACTACTTATTTGCTTCTTTGTTACTGTAGAAGCACTACAATTATTCTTTTCCTGTGCCATCCTAGGTCTTGTAAACTTCTGTGAGGCTAAGTCTCCTTTTCTAAATATGCCACACAGCTATCTTTCCTCTGGGTCTGCTAGCTTTTTCAGGTTTTTTTTAAGGAAATTGAGCATATATCTTTTCTGGGTACAGATTAACAAACATACCTACCCTGCTACCTCCCTGAAACATGAATCATGAAGCCAGCTACATGTTTCCTCCCCTTGTAAGCCACCCCTCACCCAAACATGCACACATAGATACACAAAAATTTATGTTCTCCTAAGATAGTTATAATGACTATCTTAACCCATAGGCTGCTGTAACAAAATACCATAGACTGGGTGGCTTATAAACAATGGAAATTTTTTTCTCACAGTCTGGAGGTTGGAAAGTCCAAGATCAAGGCACAAGCCAATTTAGTGTCTGATGAGAGCCCACTTCCTGGTTCAAAAACAGCTGTGTCCTCATATGGTGGAAGGGACAAGGGATCTCTCTGGGTCTCTTTTATAAGGGTACTAATACCATTCATGGGGGCTCCACCCTTATGCCCTAATCACCTCCCAAAGCCCCCACCTCCAACTGCCACTACATAAAGGATTAGGTTTCAACATATAAATTTTGAGGGAACACAAACATTCAGTCTATAACAATGGCTTTCCTTCATCCACAAAAGTATAACAATTTCTTACTGCCATAACAGAGAGTTGGAAATTACCTCTTATTAATTATATTTTGCCTAAAACTTTTCTGTCTGCCATGAGCCCTTTCCATTTTCTGACTGAGAATCACAGACGGTATCTACAAATGTCTTGACCTAAGGCCCATAATAGCTCTTATAATATTGCACTTTAATTGTGTATTTACTTATCTGTCTCTCCCATTAGAAACTTGAGGGCAAATACTATCTCATTTTTTGTAGTATTCCTAATATTTTTAAATAACATTCATAATTAGTGTTTCATAATACTTGTTGAAGGAATGAATGAATAAGAAAAATATTAATAAATGGGGATAGAAGTTAGAAGTCAAGGTTATTTTTATCATATAGACTTCAATAGGTATAAGACTATATATTAAAGCATGACAGTGTGCCTTTTCTGATTATATTGCAAGACAATTTAAGTATTTGCTTTATATATATGCACTTTTAACTTTAATCACATCGGTATATTGTAAAGGTTTTTGATAATTTAACATGCATAATTCCATGTTTCAACTTATAGATTATTCTCTACTAAGGACTGATTGTTATAAGAGCAATGTTGAGTTGCTCTGTTACAAGGAGACACAGATGGACCACTTGTGGTGGATTGATTTAAGTTACCATTATCCAGAACATAGTGTGAATCTCCCTACACCCACCTAAAAAAATATATGTGTAATCACAGAGTGCCTTATATTGTTACCCATTAAAAAAACATATAAATATTATTCTTACAAATTTTTTACTATATAGATTCAACTGATTGAATTCTTTTCATTTCAATTAAATTACTGTTAAATGTAAAATAGGATTTGACACAGTTGTTTGAGATGTCATTCAGATTTAAGTCAGATAATTTTATAAAGGCAACAAAATAACTTCAGTACAAATTTAGCCAAAAGAAAAGTATGCTGTTTTTTTTTTAACTGCCATGACTGAATTTTGCCTTTGGTTTCATGACCTAAGGCAAACCTCTCATTTTGCATATTTACCATAAGGTTGATGGATGAACAGATGGATCAAGTACACCATGGGGTGTCCTATCAGCTGTCTGCAGTTCTCTGAATGGTGATGGACAATGGAGTGAAATGAGAAAACATGTTTCATGAAAATGGAAATGTTCGAGTTTTGTGCATCCAGCTTAAGCAATGCCTTATTCTACCTCTTTAGAAGTTAACTTTAAGAAGTCCTACTGCAAATTCTTATACTTTGATATACTTGTAGATATATCATTAGGCCTCTTTTGTATCTAATCATGTATAGATCAAAGCACCTCAGAATAACCCAAATGTCATATGGATATATGCCAGCTATTTATTTAAATAGTTTTAAATGTCTGCATAGAAAGTTGACATTGAATGACTTAATTATCTTAATTATTGATTTGAATCTTTAAAATATCACGGCAATCAGCAATATGAGACTGAGACTACTTATTGCTCTTAATGTATCCACCTGTTATTAAACGTTGATTGGGCAAAATGAATCATCAACAGAACCAAGTTTAACTTTTGTCGTAACTGGAATTAACAGTCCCACAACTCCCTCTGTCATTAATCATATATCATTAATGTCAACGCCAGTCTTCACTTTCAGAACTAAAATTGCTGATATGCAAACTTACAAAACCATTTCCAGGGACAATGCTATCATAGTATAGAAGACACAAAAAATTACTTTTATGTATTATACTAGATGCCTTAGTCCCTATATCAGATATTTCCATTATTTCTTCCAATTTATATAAGATTTTCTTATGCATCAATTCATTGTTCATATGGAATGCATAATATTTATGTATATTTGTAAATATATCATTTGGCAACTTTTTAATATAATCACATATAGATGGTATACTACATGTTTTGAATAAGCAGTAATCACAGTCTTTCAAAAAGGTTAGAAAATTACAAAAAGGGAGGACAAACAAACCTGAGTTCTATATTGTTCTGCCACTTAATAACTATGACCTTAAGCAAGTTACTTGACACCTATATAAATTTATATAAACATATATGCATATACAGATGTAGATGTAGATGAAGACATAGCTATAAATAGAGGTATGATATAGATATAAATATAGAATAGAGATATGCTAATACAATCTTCTCTGTGAACTTACGTTTTACTTACTTATTTTTAATTGGGATTATAATCTTTGCAGCTCTGACCTTCCCTGGTGTATTGCAGAAATTTGCCTGGAACTCATGGGAACCTTACTTGTCCCAACAATATACCCCATTCACATGTTGGACCAGAAGATTTAAACATTCCTCATGATCAGATTGTTAAAAAAATAAACAATTGATCAAACAGGTAAATGACTTTTGCTCTTTTCTATACATTTTCCATCACCAGGACCAAAGGTAGGTACACTCATTTCTTGATTTTCCTAAGTGGTTAATTTTGCACTGGGTATATGGAAGTGTCTATTGCACACTAAGAACTGACCTTGCTGTGTTCTGCCTCAAATAGTCCTATCAGGAAAGTTTCATCAACAGAGCTCATTCATCTAAAACAAGGAAACTTGATTGGTCACATGACCTGTGGAGCAGTCTTGCATGCATTTCATTTTCTGCTCTTGTTATTTAGAAGCAATTTTGTTGATGTAAAAAGGCATTTCCTTCTATCATCATCATGGGAAGACTTTGTCATTGCTGTTTCCATTTCCTGATTTACTCTGGGAGGATCCTTTGGTTACTCTTTGTTTTTGCGAGGTAGAACAAGAGCTGATCAGTTTGTGGGTAGGGTAGCTAGTACCAGAGATACATATGAGCATCCAGAGGTCTCAATTGTGTGTGTGTGTGTGTGAGAGAGAGAGAGAGAGACAGACAGACAGACAGTCAGACTGAGCAAATTCTGAACAAATCAATTAGAAAAATATCTCTGGGAAATGTGAAGGTGAGCTTGTATTAAGTGAGCTTGGTAAGAATGATAGACTGAGAAGTTTGATATTTGTCAGGAATCAGAGATAAGTCAGAGAAGCACTTTAAGCAGTACAGTCTTGATTAGATTAACATCTTATCATGTTAACTTTAGTATCAGCAAGGACGATTGACTGGAAGAGGGATGGGAGGTGTGCAGGCTATGGTGCTGATATTAAATAGGAAGTTTTTAGAATAATACTTAGGTGACAGTAAGAACAATGAGAAGAAATAAAGTTGAGAGCTCTATTTTCTCATTTCAAATTTTGATTTGGTTTGTTTCCATAGTGAGAGGAAGGAGTAACACTCTCTGAACACTCTCCAAGAAGTAGTTTTCCTGTGTCCCAGTGTTTCTAACTCTAGGATATGCAGCCTTTGGAGGCTTCCTTATGTTGCCTTTATCCTATATTAAACTATGATAATCTTTATTCTTTGTTGTATATGATACGCAACAATTCCTTTGTAGAGCAAGTAGAATCAGTTTGCAGTTTTCAGCTTTAGATGGATAAAGCTAACTTCTTGGTCATGTATTCTGACATTGCCTGAAAGGGTTTACCCCATCATCTTCATTTTGAGGCCATTTGTAAATAACTTTAGTAGGTGCTGGTCCTTTCTGATTCTTGCACATCCAGGTCAACAACACTAAACTCTCTCAGCTACAGCCCATGCGTTTCCGAACTAAAGCTTCCTTCTTCCTACTGATGCTTCCCAACTCTATCCTCTCTAAATTTTCTCTTTCTCTGTCTGATTATACCCTCCTCAGCTGAACTGTTTCCTGTACTCCATGACTTTATTGAGTATTGCATGTGAAACCCCTAGACATAGGACAGTATAGAGATTTACATTCAAAATCCAGAAGGTCAAAAATATTTTTATAATAGTATTAAGATATTATTTTCTTTACTCATGTTTATTCTCTTGTGAATGTATAGGGGAGTCTTCCACAGGCTACGTACGATAGTCACAATTACCTGTGTGAGGCTGGAATTCTTCTATGTATTTCAAACAAAACATCATATTGCATCAGACTGAATGCAGAGGCAAAAATGAAAATTCAGCTTTCCTCTAGTAAGCAAGACTCTAAAAGTATTGCAAAACTCTAAAGCAATGTGACTTTTCTATTAAACTTTTTGAAAATATTATTATTTTTCATAAAATATTTATGACAGCTTATAGCAAACTTTTGCAATAATTTTAAAATTAGTACATAAGGATTTAAATCTGTTAACTAGGTATACTACGGTGATCATTTCACAATATATACAAATATCTAATATTATGTTGTACACTTGAAACTACTATATTATAAGTCAATTATACCTCAATAAAAATAAAGGACAGTAATTATTTTAAAAGCTGTTCTTAGATATAATTTCTAATACAGGAAAAATTAATAGTTACAACACATATAATCAAACTCTTTCTAGGTTCCTCAATAATTTCTAATAGTATTAAAGGGCCCCACATCCATAAAGTTTGAGAACTCCTGTCTGAAGCACACTTAGAACTCTTAGAAAGATTTAGCATCTTCGTTACAGACATTGGTACCTTCAAAGTGCACAATGGGACGTCCTTGGAATAAACTATTGTAAAATATGACCCAGCATAAACATTCCCTCATCAACTGCTATTCAATTAACTAAGCAACATATCTTCTCTGCAGGGTATCAATACACCAATCACCTCAGAAGGCATCATAGGAATTGCTAGACAGAAAAGTGCGCCTGTATGTGATTCTCATAATTTACAGAGCACCATCTAGTTAGACTTTTAAAAAAATTTTTTACTAGAGTATAGTTGCTTTACAATGTTGTGTTAGTTTCTACTGTGCAACAAACTGAATCAGCTATACGTATACATATATCCCCTCTTTTTTGGATTCCCTTCCCATTTAGGTCACCACAGAGCACTGATTAAAGTTCCCTGTGCTATACAGTAGGTTCTCGTTAGTTATCTGTTTTATACATAATAGTGTATATATGTCAATCCCCATCTCCCAATTCATCCCACCTCCCCTTTCCCCACCTTGGCCTCCACAGGTTTGCTCTCTATGTCTGTGTCTCTATTTCTGCTTTGCAAATAGGTTCATCTGTACCATTTAAAGATAACCCAAACAGTGGGAAGAATCCTAACCATACTAACCAAAGGTATCTACAGATTCAGTGCACTCCCTATCAAATTACCAATGGCATTTTTCACAGAATTAGAACAAAAAATTTTACAATTTGTATGGAAACACAAAGGACCCTGAATAGCTAAAGCAATCTTGAGAAAGAAAAATGGAGTTGGAGGAATCAGGCTCCCTGACTTCAGACTATACTACATAGCTAGACTTTTTAACTCAGAAATCTGTAAATGTTGCTTCATAACATCAGCCAATGACAATTAGGAATTTCATACTGAGCTGGTGCAACCTTGATTTTAACAGATAAATTTGGTTAAGAACAAACTGCATGATGTGGTCATCCTGATAAGCCCATCATAAGTTGAAAATAGTGTAAGTCAAAAATGCGTTTCATAACTTAATGTATGAACATCATAGCTTAGCCTGGTCTACCTGCTCAGAACACTTACATTAGCCTACAGTTGAGGAAAATCATCTAACACAAAGCCTATTTTATAATAAAGTGTTGACTATCTCATGTAACTTATTGAATATTGTACTGAAAGGGAAAAACAGAATGGTTATATGGGAACAGAATGGTTGTAAGTGTACTGGTTGTTTATCCTTGTGATCCCCTAGCTGTCTGGGAGCTTCAGCTCACTGCCTTTGCCCAGCATCACAAGCGTATTGTATTGCATATTGATAGCCCAAGAAAAAAAATCAAAATTCACAATTGGAAGCACAGTTTCTACAGAATGCATGTCATTTTTGCACCATTATAAAGTTGGAAAATCTTAAGTCGAACCAAAATTAGTCAGAGATTGTCTGTACAGTAAAAACATCTCCATGACAATGGGGCTCCTTTTCTTTCTACCTTGACTCCTATAATCATTTTTGGTGATTTTAAAATCTGCACAAAATATTAACACTCTGTTCTCTCAGTTCCTTGACCACCCCAGCTTCAGATATCATGTCTTTCATAGCAAGCATTCTCATTGGCATGCTGTAGGCTTGTGCTATTACCTTTTCCACACTATCTTTAAAACATAATTTCAACTATCTTAATAAGTGAATAAATTTTACATTAGGAGACTAATTACAAGTGTAGCTGGATAATTATCCTAAATCCCCTTGATATTTTCCACATCCTCTAAAACATATCAACATAATATCTTCTAATTACATGTTCAGTCTATCAGCCTTACTTCTATAGCAAATCATTTTAAAAAGCTGTATCATCTGTTCATACTTTTGGTCCCTGAACCTGGGTCACTACTCAGCTGAGTGTTATATGTTCTCAAAATCTCTGTCTCTTCTCTAAGGAATGTAGCCTTTTAATCCCTCTTTCCCTCCACATGGAGAAATTTCTTATTCCTTAGGTAGCTGAAAGTCATATTCTTTTCCACCTTCAATCCTTTTACATCCACTCCTTTGTTTTTGATTCTCATAGATCTGAAACAAGGTCTTATGAAAATGCGTCTTGATTGTGCTTACTCATCTCAGTAACGTCATGAGTCATTTTTTCTTTTTCAAAATTCTAATTGTTAGAATGGGTTGCTTCCAATGACCTCCAACATCCTTTATTCCTTGCATCTGCTTTTGCCCTTAGTTTTCAGTGCTGTATTTGATCTAGATGAGCATCCCTGTATTCATATTTTTTTTGCTTGTCGTTTCCATTGATTTGGTGTTTACCTGGCATCACCATGCTTTCCCTTCATTTCCTCACTGCTTCCTCTTTTTTTCTGCCCTTCAATGATAGGAAATTTCCTACCCTATATACATTTGTGCTTTCTAGCCATATCTATGTCTGTATCAATATCAATATCCATACCTATCTACCATCTATGTTTTTTCTTAAGTATAGTGAGTCTGAATTCTCTATCTCAATTTCTGACCTCATCAACAGCTGCTTGATTTTTTTTCTCATCTCAGCATTTCTTTAAGGTCCCCTATACACTGTTTCATTTTAGATCTCAGTGGGCCATTTTATCTTCTACTTCAAAGAGAAAAGAGAAGTTAGAAGTTAAGTGACAGCAAGTAGTTGACTCCTTGCTTTACTCTATTTTCAAACTTTTCCCTTCAACTTTCTTTCTTACTCCCTTTTCATTCCTTTCCCAGAGTATGAGGAGTTCTTTCTCATTTACCCTAGTGATTTATTATACATATTTTTTCTTCTATCAAAACATACTTATTAGAAGTTTGTAAAAACAGATACATATAAAAAATAAATTGAATAAGCGTCTCTACCAACCTAGAAATAACTGGTATTTACAATTTTATCAGTTCCTTTTCAGGGTTTACTAAAATACCTGTTTTAATAGTAAATTTAATTATAAGTTTTATACATGCTTTTCTGTCCTGTTATTGTCATTTAAGATAATTGTCTTATGTTCTAGAGACCATTCACTCTGGCCAGAACTTCTCCAAGCATATATTCATTTATTCCCTTCATTATTTAATTTTCACAAGAACCCTGTGTGATAACTACCACAGATGAGTGTCTTGAGGTTCAATGAGGGAAGTGACTTGTCCAAGGTAACAGAATTTTGAAGTAGCTGAGCTAGCATTCAAATTCTGGATCTCACTACTGGTTAGCATTCTTAGCACTATTCCATACATAACAAAGAGCAGGGGGAGTGGTGGTAAAAAAAAAAAAAAAGAAACAAGAAAACTATAAGCCATGAGATCATTGGGAAGTGAAAGTTCAGAGCTGAGCTTGAGAATCAGTATACGACATCACTGACACATGGTATGACACTGGAAACAAAGGATGGAACATCAACAGTTTAATATACCACTGCTAATGTAGTAAAATAAATTATATTTTTGTAGTACTTTATAAAATTCATGTGTGTGTGTGTGTGTGCATGTGTGGGTGTGACATCACATGGCAATTGCCAATTGCCAGTCTGAGTCAACAATCAGAAATACATGGTAATAGGTCAAGTGACTATATATGAAAGTACGTAGTAAGAAAGTCTGACAGAGAAACAACTTCACTCATCAACCTCTTTATACAAATGTCCTGGTAATCTCTCTTTCTTTCTCTCTCCCCCTCCTTCTCTCCTTCCCTCCATCCTATATCTTGTCCTGGAACATTACCCTTATTCGCATTCCTTTTTTGGTGGTGTGTGTGTTTGTGATATATTTATATAAACTTTATAATGTAAACTAAAGCTTCAAGATTTCATAATTAACTCTTTCAAATTTTAGTATTGCTAAATCCAGAGCACTGAGGTAGAAATTACAGCTTTTCTTTTCTAAATCGAGTGTCCAGTGTTCCAGGTACCACAGAGCCACAGAAATCGAGCAGATGGCACTTTGCAATTAATATGAATTTTAAAAGCCAAATGCTGAGTGTATAATAACATTTGCTTTACTTATTATTAGGTATTGAATTTCACTCATGTACTGCTTTAAAAAAATTATTCTACACTCTGCTACCTTTGACCTTACAGGAGATTAGGAAATTGAGAAGTTATTGAGTGAGGAGATCCAACAAAATTACAATTACAGAAACCTCTGAATGTTGCATGTAATTGAATTTATCCACAAGCCAAAAATCAATGCAGTCATCCAGAAACACACCAAATGTGACATTCGGCTTTTTCTGCTTTATCAAGTCTAATTGATGTTAGAGGAAATAAGTGGGAGAAATAGGCAGTCTTATAGTGGCGGTCTCTAAGGAATGGCAAGTAGCCATTCACAGGAGCTAAGGGCAATTCATATTTCTGAATGCGCATTGATGTCAGCAATTGAGACTAACTCCTTTCCTATCTTAGGCTCCAGCTCTTACAATTTCTCTCTGCCTTTCTATGAGGAGCAATAAAAGGAAGACTTCTATGTAGAGGCTGGACATTGATATATGATAATTATTGATATATCTGCTTTGGGGCTAAAAGTAAGAAAAAATGTGACAGCTAATGGATCAAAATGAGTTTTTTTACATTTTTAAAAAGATTTAGGGATATATTGACATCTATATTACAACAAAATAACTTTGTATTTTAAAAAACTCTAAGGAGGGCTTCCCTGGTGGCACAGTGGTTGAGAGTCCGCCTGCCGATGCAGGGGACACTGGTTTGTGCCCCGGTCTGGGAAGATCCCGCATGCTGCAGAGCGGCTGGGCCCATGAGCCATGGCCGCTGAGCCTGCGCGTCCGGAGCCTGTGCTCCGCAACGGGAGAGGCCACAACAGTGAGAGGCCTGCGTACCGCAAAAGAAAAAAAAGAAAACTCTAAGGATATCAGAAGTCATAACATCTTATTTCTTTGCTTTGTTGATATAATACTTTTGCTCTTGTTTCCTACCCAAATAGACTATCACTTTTTATACACACATCTGCACCTGTATAAATAGTCATACATTTCCACGCTGTATCAGTGCTAAAAGGCTTTTACCCAGTCCACCAGGCTGGCTATTTCCTCAGGAACAATCTGCTTTGTTTAACAGAAGTTTAATTTTCAGGTGAGGTATTCCAGAGAGCATTTTCTCAGTCTTTAAGAGCATATATGTAAGGGAGATAATCAAGTCTCCTTGCAGGCATTGACTTTTTTATGTCAATTCTACATTTTTTTTAAACTCCCAGAAATTTTAATAAAATGTAAGATCAGCCTTTCAGAGAGCATTCATATATATCAACAGAAGTAGATTGAAAGGCTTCTTGAAGCAAAAATCTGCCATATTATCACTGCTTATAAATTTCATAGTGCATTTGAAGAAAGTAAGAGCCTGGAAAGTTACTAAAATCTTACTCATATTGTTGATATCTATTGCTGTCAAAGCCCCAAAGATTCTTACTTGAAAGAAACAAAATGTTCACAAGTTTCTTCTCTAAGAATTTGGAATACAATGCTGTAATTTAGAGAAGTGTGTTGTTAAGGAGTGATCAGCTGAAACTACACAGGAAGATGATGAACAAATGATAACTTTCTAGAACTTGTGGAATTTGAAATGTACTTCCTAAGACTCACTGTTTTAGCTTCCTAATACTAATAAGGTCTTAGGAGCATGAATCATCCTATTAAAATTACACTCACATAAAGTGTTAAGATTTAGACATGTCTTTTTGGGGATGTACAGTCCAATTCACTACAATATGTAACTGGCATGTACTCTCAATGCAAAGTAATGGATAACACTGAACATGCCATTTACATGTAACTACACATTGATTTATTTAAAAAGAAGATATATATTGAACAAAAATTAAAGATTATCTTTATAAATATAAACACTAAATTTTTGTTTGTTTTTAAGTAAATGGTTTAATGGTTAAGATATGCTGGTTAAAAAAATTGGTACCCAGGAAACAATTCCATTTTTCTTAATAACTTGATTTGTTTTAAATAGACTACTTTTTAGAGCAGTTTTAGGTTCATAGTAAAGGAGCAGAAAGTACAGGGATTCCCATATACCCACTGGCCCCTTGGGTTCTCTATTCTGTTCCATTGGTTAATTTGTCTACTCTTTCACCAATACCACAATGTCTTGATTACTTCAGCTTAAGTAAGTCTTGAAGTCAGGTATTGTCAGCTCTCCAACTTGGTTCTCGTCAGTATTGTGTTAGTTAGTCTGGGTCTTTTGTCTCTCCATACAAACTTTAGTATCAGTTTCTCACATCTGTGAAATAAATTGCTCGGATCTTGAGTGGGATTGTGTTGATTCTATAGATCATGTTAAGAAGAAATGACAACTTGACAATGTATGACGTTCATACCTATAACATGTATGTTATATGTATGAACATGGAATGTATTTTTATGTATGAACATGGAATATCTCTCCATTTATTTAGCCATCAGTGCTGTAGCTTTCCTCATATAGATCTTGAACATATATTTTGTTAGATTTATACCTAAATGTTTCATTTATTTGGGTGCTAATGTAAATGGTATTTTGATTTTTCATTTCAAATTCTACTTATTCCCTGATGGTATATAGGAAAGTAATTGATTTTTGTATATTAACCTTGTATCTTGCAAATTTTCTATATCACTAATTAGTTTAGGAGTTTTATTGAGGACTTTTTCACGTTCTACATAAATAACCACATTCAATCTGCAAACAAAAACAGTTTTATTCCTTCCTTCCCATATGCATCCCTTTTCCCTTTTTATTTACTTATCTTGCTTTATTGCATTAGCTAGGACCTACAGTATAATGTTGCAAAGCAGTGGTGAGAGATGATATCCTTGCCGTGTTCCTAGTCTTAATAGGAATGCTTCTTTTGCTTCTTTTTCTTTCTCCCTTTATTCTCCTTCTGGTATTCTCATTATATGTATGTAATACAGCTGTATTTGTTCCACAGTTCTTGTATATTCTATTTCATTTTTTACATCCTTTTTTCTCTTTGTGTTCTATTTTGGAATTTTCCATTAACATGTCCTCAAGCTCAGAGATATTTTTCCTCATTCATGTCCAGTGTATGAGTAAGCCCATCAAAAGCATTCTTTATTTCTGTAACAGTGGTTTTAATCACCAATATTTCTTTCTAATTCTCTCTTAGAATTTCCATCTCTCTACTTACATTACCCATCTGTTCTTGCATGCTGTCTACTTCTTCCATTAGAGCTCTTAGCATACTAATCATATTGTTTTTCAAATTCCCAGTCTGATAATTCCAACATCACTTCCTTATATGAGTCTTCTTCTGATGCTTGGCTTGCTCTGTTTCTTCTAACTGTGTTTTTCACTTTTTGGTATGTCTTGTAATTTTTTCTTGATAGCCGGTCATGGTGTGATTGGTAAAAACACTGCTGTAAACAGGCTTTTTGTAATGTGGTGGCAAAGTGTGGAGTGAGGGGAAGAGTATATAGACCTATTTTTAGGTCTCAATCTTTTAGTAAGCCTATGCCCCTAGGTTGTGAACTTCATAAGTGCCACTCAGGTTTTTCTCCTGCTTTAGGTAGGACAGGATGGCTGGAGGTGTCTGGAGTTGGGTATTTTCCTTTGCTTCAAGGGAAGGCTAGAGTGGGATGAAATTTCCCCCCAAGTCAGTTAGGGTCTGTTAAAATTCCAACAGGTTAGGTTTTGATAAACATTTACTCTGGAGAGCAGGATTTATTAAGAACAGAATGCTCTCATATATTGCAAAATGGTTACTTTTCCCCTTCTGCCAGAAGCCCCACAGGATTTTTATCTGATACTCACTGTGAGAACCTTGTAGAACTCCAGGAGATAAAACTCACAAAAGTATAGGGGTTCCCTATGACTGGTTCCCCCAGAGTGTTTTGTTTATTAGTTTTTTTGGCGTATAGTTGATTTACAATATTGTGTTAGTGTCTGCTGTACAGCAAAGGGAATCAGTTATACATATGCATATATCCACTTTTTAAAAAAATTAATTTAATTTATTTATTTTTAAACAGCAGGTTCTTATTAGTTATCAATTTTATACATAACAATGTATATATGTCAATCACAATCTCCCAATTTATCCCCCCCAGCACTTTCCCCCTGGTAACCATAAGTTTGTTTTCTGCATCTGTTACGTTATTTTTGTTTTGTAAATAAATTTCATGTGTACCAGTTTTTAGATTCCACATATACGTGATATCATACATTTGTATTTCTCCCCTGGAGTTTTAAACTCACATATTTTCCCATACTGAGTCTCCAGCAATTCCTTAGTTACAGTTCAGGTTTTCCTACAATGGCACTGGTTCCCAAGGAGATTTATGCTTGGGGATTTCTGCTATAGTAAGTTGTGATTTTCTGTATCTGCCTGTCTTTCTCTCTAATCTCGGGACCAGCAGTTTGTTGTGACATCACTGCTCTTTTGTATTTACAAAGAGATGTTGATTTTTCAGATGTTAAGCCTTATGCTTGTGAGGACAGAGTGTCCACTTCTAAGCTCCTTACCTGTTGGACTTCAAACTGGAAGTAATAAGTTGAGTTTTGTTGCATTGCCTTTTTCTCATTTATTTATTTACTTCTTTGAAAGTTACTTGTTTACATATTTCTATGTAACTAAAATTAGACTTTTATTTATTCTCAAAGTTACCAGTTAATTTGGATGTATTTTTTTCTCAAGATTTTAAAGCTTCAAAGAATTTTTCTTATTAAGTATTTTGTAGACTACATTTGTCTTTTTAATTGGTTCTTTGTGAAAAATAAAGCAATAAAATTGTTTAATTAAAATTGAACTTTAAATACAAAGTTAATGATCAATGATTTTTTTAATTAAAAAAAATTTAAGCATCCCATTACTTTCTAGTAAATGTTTTGTAAGCTGCACATGCACCACAAGATCTTATTAGTATCTTATTTTATCCATTTTATTTTATTTTATTATTTATGCAATGTATATATTATCCTTATTATCACTTATAGCTTATCATTTATATTTAAATTCGCTGAACTACTGTTTGAATCTAGGTCCTAGCAAGAAGAAATTTCATTCAGATTATTAATTAAAGAAGTGCTAGTAAAGAATCACTTATAAAAGTATGGCCATCCAAAAAGATCAAATAAAGGAAGATAAAATATTCAAGTATTAGCAATGTGAGGAAGTGGGAACAAAGTTCCAGAAGAATAAGGAGATAGTATTAGTGGGGCAATGCAAGAATAGAAAAATGTACATCAGTCTGGATCTGAGGTATAGAGGAACTCAGCTTCTGCAAGGAAAGTAAGAAGGAATATGCTGATCTCTTTCTCTCTTCCTACTCTTTAATCTCTTACTGTTTAATCTTTGCCTGCTGCCTTCTACTTGCTAAACTCAACCAGTATCCTCCTCCTAACAGAGTGGCTCAGGTGATGCATTCCATAGAGGCAGAAAGCAGGACAGGGAAAGGCTGGTAATGGATCTGGCGTGGGAGTAGGGAACAAAGAAGATAATAGACACAATTATTCTGCTTTTGGAGAGATTCAATTCATAAAAATGATGAGTGTCCAAAAAGTGATCCATGGACTGAAAAAACACTTAGATATTAAATAGTAACACAAATATAATCTAGAAAGATGCCACATTATTTCAGAATGAAAAGAACTCCAATTCTAGATGTTATTGACACATAGTAGCATGAAACCATAAAAGCTTTCACTTTATTTTCCAGAACAATACGGATTTTTCTGGGAAACCAATAGAGTCTTTAACACAAAAACCTCAACGTAATGTTTGAAAGTATGAAATAGAAAAATTTTGTAGATAAAGACTTAGAAGGGGACAAAAAAACATAAATATTTCTTTCAACGTTGATGGAATCCTCACAATAAAAACAGGAAGATATCACATTAGACATAAAATTGTAAAATCACAATAAATTTAGAGGCAATTATTATACTCTGAGATAAGAGGGAATGTATAGATAAGAGGGAATGTGTTTTATTCACACTTCCATATGGAGGGCCTATTCCACATTATATGTCACTGGTCCTAAAAGTATCAGAACAGTTATGATCTCATGTATTGACATACCCTGCTGTACATTTCAAGAAAGTATTTAATGTGCTGAATTGAATCAATGCTCATTGTATATACTATTCACACATATATGGGACAATAGGAAGGCAACTTTTAATTTTGCCCTAATAATTCATGCACCAGAAAAGTACATGTTTTTGGTTTAGGTGATGATTATGCTATAGGTCATAATATAGACTAGAAAATGCACTGGTATCAGTTCTGATAATGTTTCAGCTCTCTGTGTACAATAAAGTAAGTCATTTGTATACGAGAAAAAGAAACCGTATCTGAATTCCAATAATACCTAGTTTTATTCTCAGAGAGAAATAAATGGCCATCACTGATACACTTCCTCTTTCTTCATCAGTGTTGAAAAAAATAATGAATGTTGTGACTGAATTCAATTCTTAGTCACTGAGGAATACTTCCAGCACTCTGAGCATAAATTTGATTTATGTGTATACTTCTCTGCTACTAACTACTTTTTCCCACTAAAAATTCTTAGAAATTCAATGAGAGATTTGAAATTGAGAAGTGAGATGAAAAGATCTCTTCCTGACATGAGTAATGCCACTGAAAACCAGTTCTATGATTTTCAAGTGTTTCTCGAGTGGCAAAGCTCAATGATACATTCATTATCTGTATTTGCCTGAATTCTCAGGCCTGAAATATCAGGACTTCTTAATGTTGATAAGACAGCAAGATAATATCTTCAAAAGACTGAACTGGGGTCTAAACAGATTGATAGCCAACAGTTTTATTCTTTCTCAAGATGTCTTCTCTTATTGGTAAAAGAAACTGATGAAGTATTAAGTATATTTTAAAATCACTCCAAAGGCTGCCAGAGATTGTGAAGAAATACATTTCAGAAGCCAGGGCAAGAGGAGTGGATTGGAAATACTAATTTTGTCTGCCAAGTTAAAAGTTCTCAACATTCCAGCTTTTGAAAGAAATTTAATTTCAATTTTTTTTGTCTGCTGGAGACAGGAAACAGTTTTCAGAAAGAAAACGCATTATCATTTCTGGTTCTGTTTGTTGAATATATGTAAATATCTGACACATTCATTCCAATCCTGAATGCCATTTTCAATGACTTGTAATTACATTTAGAAAAGACATTTAGGAGATGAAACTGACAGTGGAATTCAACCATACCTCATGGTCTTTACAAATCACCTTGAATAGATAACTTTGTTAAAGTTTACAAAACAACAACCATTTTATTCATGTGATACAATTATTATAATAAATTAAAATAATAATTAAATATTATTAGATAAGACCAGTGATAACATGACTTTTTAAAAAACTTGGTGATTCGTAGTACTTAAAAGATGACACATTTGAGAAATATTGCTGTAAAGACATAACCTAAAATTTTTAAATGCCATCACAAGGTATAAAGAATTTAACTAGGTGGAAATTTGAGGAAACTACTACCACATGGATTGATTACTTGATCAATAAAGCCTGTAAGTGATGACTGGATAAAGAAGATGTGACACATATATAAAATGGAATATTACTCGCCATAAAAAGAAATGAAATTGAGTTATTTGTAGTGAGGTGGATGGACCTAGAGTCTGTCAACAGAGTGAAGTAAGTCAGAAAGAGAAATACAGATACCGTATGCTAACACATATATATGGAATCTAAGAAAAACAAAAATGGTTCTGAAGAAACTAGGGACAGGACAGGAATAAAGACGCAGATGTAGAGAATGGACTTGAGGACACGGGGAGGGGGAAGGGTAAGCTGGTCCGAAGTGAGAGAGTGACATGGACTTATATATACTCCAAATGTAAAATAGATAGCTAGTGGGAAACAGCCGCATAGCACAGGGAGATCAGTGGGATAGAGAGGGTGAGAGGGAGATGCAAGAGGGAGGAGATATGGGGATATATGTATATGTATAGCTGATTCACTTTGTTATAAAGCAGAAACCAACACACCATTGTAAAGCAATTATACTCCAATAAAGATGCTTAAAAAAAAAAAGGCTGTAAATGAATGAAATCTAGGTTAGTATATCCCAAAATATGTTCCAAGGAGCTCTGGTTCTCTGATTAACTAAGTTTGGGAAATTCTGCATCATGCAACCCCCACATAAAGAGTTAAAGTATGGAGAAACAGACATGATAAAGACTTCAGTTAATAAACATCATAATTTCATTTAGCTAAGGATTTTCAAAATGTATCTGATGTTTTTATTACATGTCATACTTTATTAGTAGAATTGATGTTCAGTAGAAGATAGTTTAGGAAAAATGGTCTAGATCAACGATTTCCTAATAATGGAATTTATAAAAGTGTATAATTTAAAACAAAACAGATTATACAAGCCATTCTTACAGACAATATGGCAGTAATTATTAGGTCATTAAATACTAGCATTTGTTTATTTGTCAGTCTATGCATCTTCTTAATTCAATCCACTGAATAAATGAGTTAGCATAATAAAACTAAACTACTAATTAGAGCATAACTATTCAGCATATTTATTTATTTTATATAACATTTGAAATATAGTCCTTTATCTTCCTTGTCATTGCTTCTTAAAGTGCAATCACATTCCATCCTCTAGACTTTTGGAAATGCTTTCATAAGGGCAGAAAACAACCTTGTTAAAAATATCATATATAAGTTAAAGTGAAAAACTTATTTCACCTTTATTTTCCCTCCCTATAATTAGCAGCTAATCTTATCTACACATAGTTGCAGGCTCAGAACCAGTAAATGCTTCTTGACTATAGGATTGATTGGGGAACTTTACTTTCTAATAATTACAAGATATAATTACTTTGGAGCTTTCAAAGACCTTTCAGTGATTAGAAAAGCTTTTCTAATTCAGTCATAACATTTGTATTACTAATAAACTAAGAAGTCCTACATTCTAATAGCTGACAAATATGAAAGAAACACCAATTCTAAAAATGGAATTTCAGGCTAGAGGGAAATTATTTAAGTAGTTAAAATATTACATTTTTCAGAATCTAACTTCATAATTTTTCTTTTATAAATAACAATTAAGATGTATAAAGTCAATGTTATGGGCGTCTTTTGGGGATACTGTATCTAGGAAATAGAGAATAATTAATATGAAAACGTTAAAAAATTTAGAAGAAAATGCTTTCTTTCTTGGCAGCACTCAATATCCTGAAACAACCAAAAGAGAGGAGTATTAGAGAACTGACTTCCAGGGTAATTCACACAAGAATCTGTCACTAACGATTTGAACGCCTTAAGAAGGTAGGAGCAATTTTAATTTTTTATATGACAGTGAAATTGTTGCTGACTTGTAATATGAATATAAGAAAAACTAGAAGTGGAAAACTCATGCTTAAAAGTTGGGGAAAAAGTAATTTGCTAAAATTTCAATTCAGGTCTACTTTATGCTGAAAGCAGGGTTTTTGATTTTTGTTTTTTGAGTTTTTTTTAGGTTTTCATTGTCACTACTACTCATATGTGTATATAAATGACAGTGAGATGGGCTACGCTAAAGTAAAGTAAGGTGTGATGAAAAACAATTCACTTTGAGAAGCTGGAATATATATGTCAGTTAGTGTTCTTTCCTGTAGAAGCATGAGATAAAAATTGTCATGCATATTTTATTACCACTCCACAAACCTGTGTAACTAGAATATGTTTACATGTACAAGAACCTCAGCCAATTTGTATGGAAGAATTCTTCTGGAGAGACACTGAGATACTTGACATTAAAAAAAAATTAGAACTTACACAAAGATGTGAAAGTTCTCAAGATACCCTCAGATAACAAGTTCTTTTACTATATTACAAATATTGCATGTTATGTACTTCCTATGAGTAGTCCTGTATTTTGTTAATTGAAACATACATGTCTAAATCTACACCAATGCTTCTATAAGGAGAGAAATTATGTTGAGAATTAGATATCTTCAAAAATGCATAGTAGAAAGGTCTTTGGGCTTGAATTCTCCCTGAGTCTCTGCCCTCCTTTCCCTAACTTAGGAGTTTTGTGACCTTATTATCAGCACATACCAATTGTATGTGAAGCAGTCTTCCAAGAAAGATATATGTTATCTGTACTCTTTATAGGAATTGTCAATATACAAATCATCCTCATTTTCTTGAACTTGAAGTTCAAGAAGTTCAATTACTTGCTCAAGATGACAAAGTTATTGGCAGAAGCAGGACTCAAACATACATTTAACTAATTCTAAAGGCTGATGAATCAAGCTGTGACCTTCAGATTTAGTCATTAAATTGTTTAAATTGATTGTGTCTTAAATTTCTTAAACCCTCTGATTTCTAAAATTAATTTCTTAATTCCTCTGAATTTGAATGTCTTTATGTACAAAAGAAGGTAAACCATTTTCTGTGTACCTTATCCAGTTGTTGGATTAATTAAAAAGCATATAAGAAGGTGAATATGTTTTCTAAGTCAAGGTATTGAACAAATACCTCATTTTTTTCATCCTAATTCTAGGTTCTTTTATGTAGAAATAATACTTGGTTTTCATCAGTTTACTAAAAAATAATACTGGGAGTATGAAATACCAGTTTTATTGTCTAAAAGAAATCCTCATGAAACTACTGTATCATAAATTTGAACTGAAACAAGTGCTTTTACGATTCTACTACAAAATACAAGATGCTGTTGTTCTTGAAGATGACTAATTTTGAGACTAATTACATATAAAAATATTCCTAAAAACAAATAGTATTTGATCTAAATTAAGACTACCCTGAAAATGTTAATTTTTAATGAAAGTCATTTCAATAGAAATTCTTGACTGTATTCATAGATAATGACAAAATTCCACATTCTCACATCACTAGATATAGTCAAGCCTATATCCTCAATATACATAAGTAAAGCAGTAACATAAAATAGGAACTAATTCTTTCTTACACTTCAGTATTGTAAACCTGACATTTATATTACTGTTTTAATAATTCCATACACTTGTCTTTAATTTATAAAAAAATCTAAAAGTTTATACAAATAGAATATAGAAGAAGCAATAAGGACTACTACTGAAATTTCTGTGTTTGAAGCAAAAATTGGAATAAGACTAGTGTTTAGCAGAAGGTCAATACAATGAGCCACTCTTTGTATTTCTGAAATATGAGCTATAATGTCCAATTACCTACATAAAGAAAAGAGCATGAACTTGGCAGTCACAGATATTATTTCAGTACTGTCTTTGTAACTTATTAGCTGGGAAATCTGAATTCTGAATAAATTTAGTACTTTACTCCTAGGTTTGCTCTGAGGAAAATGATTTTATGCATAAGGAGCATTTAGCACAGTTTCAGAAAGGTATTAAGCACTAATTATGTATAAAAATTTTAGGTCACTCAGAAAGCATTCTAAATAAAATTTATGTTAAAGTGAATATTTGTTTTTTTCTAAACTGTAAATTGTGGCATGTGTGAATATGAGCTTGCTTTATATTTTTGTAAGATACTAAATATTCATAAAATGTATCTTTTGATATGCTAATAAGTATTGATGGAATATGTCTTCCTCATTTTTATATAAAATTAACAAATATATCATTAAAGAGTTATAAACTTCTGGACATTATATTACTACAGCTTTTGAAACATTGTTTCTCGAGCCAACCCTAAAAAGAATTGGGATCTGTGGATTCACCTACTCAAGTATATTTTCATCATCAAAGACAAATTGACCCACTCACTTCTAGGACATTTCCTGAATACCCTGTTAAATGCACACATCACTATTAGAAAATATATAAACTGGCTCAGGGACTTCCCTGGCGGTCCAGTGGTTAAGACTTTGCACTCCCAATGCAGGGGGCGATGGGTTTGATCCCTGGTTGGGGAACTAGGGTCCTGCATGCCGCAAGCCATGGCCAGAAAAAAAAAAAAAAAAGCTATAAATTGGCTCAAAAGCAGACTTAGGGGTGATTACTTCAACAAATATGGAGATGGGACTCTGATTTTGGATTTTATTCTAAGTAGATTGGGAAGCCATTGGAAGACTTCAAGCAAGAGCACTGCATTGTGTCATTCATGGTGGAACAGCTCTAAGCTGGCTGCCAGGTGGGGAAGAGATTTTAGAGAGGCAAGAGGGACGGTTCAGGGGCAATTGTGGGAACAGAGGCAAGAAATGAACACAGTGATATAGGCCTTTTGTAGTAGTATCGGTAGTTACAGTTAAGCAGTAGTATAGGTAGTTAGTATAATTTAGTAGTATAGATAGTTATTAGTAAGCAGATTCATATACAGGGAAGGATGGATAACCATTATGGATGCATTAAGTGCAGTCTGAATGTTCCCTGCAGCAAGCAAGCATCACCCTCCTCCATTAAATTCAGAACACAACAGGAAGAGAGTGCAAGACACAAAGACACTCACTGTACTGATTAAAAATTTTCAGTAATGACGGTAACTTCTTAGGATGATTGTAGTGACACTGTGGTGCTCCACCTATATTTCCCTTCAGGAATAAAGGATTTATTTAGCCAGCTGCTCAGAGAACTTCCAGAAGACAGCCCTCAACTGTCAGTTCTCTGCTAAAGAAAATGATCATGATCACAACTGCTTCCAGGGCAGCCTGCTTCTAATGACTGATCAATATGGGGGATATAAAGGCACAGTCTGCTTCCTTAACTCACGATAATTTTAAAGGGCTATCTTAACTCCATACTTCTAGTGAAGTTGGCGGAGGCCTTCACTGAGATTGCCCTGCAGCTCGATTGCCAGTGCTTGCTACTTTCTCTCCCCTTCTGTAGGTACACTTCCAAGAGCACTTTTTAATCAATGTTCTGACCATTAACTGACTTCAGTTTAGCTTCACAGCCTCACCTCCCACTTGTTTCATACACATCCTGCCACACTCAACTTGCCCTTCTCAGCACTTCTCATGCTTTCTCTCATTTGGGGGAATTTGAGTACTCTGATGCTTCTATTTAAACCACCCTTACCATCATTGTTCCATTCAGTGCTTGCCTACTCACACGTTAACCCAATTCCAAATTGGTCACTTCTGAGAGACTTTCCCAAAACCCTTTACCCTGAAGTAAAGGCTTTGCTCTGAGCTCCCCTCTTACTATTTAAAAATTAATCTGTTATTACATATTTCCCCAAAGTAGTATTATTTTTTCTTATTTACACTTCAGTTGAAAATAAAACCTTTGAATGAAGAAAATCTCAAATTTCTTCTGCTTCTTCAAATTTATAGCATACTGCCTGACACAAAATTGGTTTTTAATATATACTTTCCAATTGCATAAAGCAAAGAAGAAGTGAATGCATGAAATAATAAATGAAGCTGAGAAAAAGTGATTCAAAACACTGGAGCTATATTCCAGAACTTTTTTCTACCTATCATTTTTATGCAGTTGGTCAAACATTAATTCTAGTAACAATAATAATTATATAATAATAAATTGCAACAATAAGAATATTAATATCTAACATTAATAAAGTTCCAACTAAGTGTCAGGAGATATGCTAAGTGATTTAAATGGATTATGTATTTTCTCCCAATAGCATTGCTGTGTGTTATTACTGCCACATTCAACCTCATTTTACAGATAAGATAGAGAAATAATTTGTCCTGGGTTTCAAAGGAAAAAAGATGGAGAAGTTAAATTTATCTATCTAAAATGCATGCCAGTTCAAGGAAGCCATTTCCAATATGTTATTCTTTACTGCATCTTTTTTTATTATATTTATAAAACTAAGGAACTAAACTGGAGAAAAAAATCAAGGATTAAGAATCAGACTTTGGAATAACTAGCTGAATGCCTGAGCAAATAATAAAAACTCTCATTTTCTTATTTCCCATATTTGCAAAAATTCAAAATCAGTGTCTGATAGAAGTTGGCACAATTAAATAAGACATTTCATGAATATGCAGTAAATATTCATTTTCCCTCTCTTCCTCTCCTCTTATACTCCATAATGACTTATCTTTCTCATAAATTATTAATTTGGGAATATGTTTTGGCTTTGACACTAAAACAATGTAGATGACTAGTTATATCCTTTGATATAAATCATCATGCTTTGTCCTTACTAAATGCTAAATAAAACTTAAAATTAAAGGTAACTTTAAACTTCATCTAAAGTTGTCTTTCACATTACATGATTTTTTATCTTTTTGTAAACGATTTCAAACCATATCACTGCAAAAAATCATGCCTAAATAAAGGCATTAAGGCTCTAAAAAAGAGAGAGAAAGAGAGAGAAATTGGAGTGACATATAGCACAGATTCTTCTGTGTAATGAGCCTGGAAGATCAAAGCATCCTCTGTTTTTTTCTTATAACCAAACACAAAGAAAATTCACAGGGAAAGTTCAGCTAAAATTGTCCAGGTCATAGGTTACAATTAACTTGTGAAAAAAGTTTAATATTGACCTATTAGAAAAGAAACATCAAGGAAGCCATTAAAAGCATTCTAAAAGTTGCACTGGACATATCTTCAAATGGTACATTATCATATTACCTAAAATGTCATCACTGATGAATAGCTTTTGTGATAGATAGACCTTCTTAGTAATATGCTCACCCCAACTGGCTCAATATTCACCTAAGAATTTAGGAAGATGGCTACTCTCTTAGCCAACAATATTTTGGGAATACACTCTAGGATCTTCACCATTCTTTATATCATCATTCTGGTACTCAGTGAGACTGATTCTACAGGGAGTGAGCAAATAGTGACTCACTGTTAGTACATATTCTAACTTAAAATTCCATATTATATCACTATTAGGAAAATAGGGAAAATCACATAAGATTATTTCAGCAAAAAGTGGAACTTGTAGATATAATACAGATCTAGAAAATGAAGGAAAATAACTCCACAGCCACAATCTTGGACTAAGTACAGTGTGATTATTATAGCTAAAATTTATGAGGAGAGATATTACTTCTAAAGATTGGAATGATAATGTGGTGAGCAGAACATACAGTTAAGACAAGCTCAGAACTCATCTCTATATTAGGAAATAAGAACAGTTTGCAGAAACTTTCATAATTTTGCTTTTCCATTTCATATAATATTGATTCTTTGGGTTTTCATGTTTGAGGAAAAAGATAATTTTTAATACTTTAAAACTATTATTTCGGGCTTCCCTGGTGGCGCAGTGGTTGAGAGTCCGCCTGCTGATGCAGGGGACACGGGTTCGTACCCCAGGCTGGGAAGACCCTGCATGCCGTGGAGCGGCTGGGCCCGTGAGCCATGGCCGCTGAGCCTGCGTGTCAGGAGCCTGTGCTCTGCAACGGGAGAGGCCACAGCAGTGAGAGGCCCGCGTACCGCAAAAACAAACAAACAACCCAAAACCTATTATTTCATCAAAGTACATAAGCAACAAAAGTAGTACCATTTTTTCCTACCCAACTTCAAATTTTAAATAACCAGTAGGCAACACTGACAGATATTGTTTTAATTTATGTATGCATATTTACATGTATGTATTGCAAAACTAATGCCAGTATTATAAATTTTTTCTAAAGAAAGTATTTATTTTTTATTGTAGTAAGAACACTCAATATGAGATCTACAATCTTAACAAATTTTTAAGTACACATATATAGCAATCATATAGTATTGTTAACTATAGGCTAAGTGTGATACAGATGATCTCAGTTGTTAAGAGCATGCGCAGTAAGGATTGTAATGCTTTTTTGGAAAAATAAACCCTTTTAATTATGTTAAGCCCCCTCTATCCCTGATCATTTTCCTTGCTGTGAAATCTGATCTGTCTGAAATTACTATAGTTACTCCAGTCCTTTTGATTAGTGTCAGCTTGGTATAGCTCTATCTACCATTTTGCTCTTAATCTATATATTTCTTTATGTTTTGTTGTAGACAATATATAGTTAGGTCATGTTTTTTGATCCATCTTGACAATATCTTTTAATTACTGTCTTCAGATCATAATGTTTAAATTGATTATTGATATATTTGGATTCATATCTACCAAATTTGTTACTGTTTTCTGTTTGTTGCCTTTGTTTTGTGTTCCTATTTTTGCATTCCACTCCTTTTTGCCATTTGGTTTTAATTGATCATTTTATATGGTTCTGTTTTCTTTCTTAGCATATCAATTATACTTCTTTTTTAAAAAAATCAGGTTGTTTTTTGTTATTGAGTTATATGAGTTTCTTATATATTTGGGATACTAACCCCTTACTGGATATATGGTTTGCAAATATTTTCTTCTAGTCCATAGGTTGCCTTTTCACTCTATTGTTTCTTTTGCTGAGCAGAAGCATTTTAGTTTGATGTAGTCCCCTTGTCTATTTTTATTTCTGTTGCTTGTATTTATACAAGAAATCATTTCCAAGAACAATGTCATGAAACTTATCCTCTATGTTTTCTCCTAGCAGTTTACAGTTTCAGACTACTTCAAAACAAAAACTAGTCTATTTTAATATTAGGATTCAAATGTGCCAATATAATAACTGTATTCAATACAAGAAAACAATTTATTGCTTTTTTTTAAGACCTACAACTTAAATAATCTTTTAAATAATATGAACCAAATGCAATCGTTTATTCACATTTTACTTCATCAATATCTATCAAGCCCCCTCTGTATATAAAACACTACCAGGTGCAAGTAATATAGAAGTAAGATAATTGAAATGTTCCTATAAACATGTAACTTACTTTTTATAAAGTAATGAGTACATTTTTAAATGATGACTGTTTTATTAAAAACAAACAAGCTAAATGAACAATAATGATTTGCATATTTAAACTGTCAATAATATCCCAATCACATACTTAACTCCTCATCAACTGTCTCAAATTTTCATAGGAGATTTTTTAAGTACTGAAGTTGGTAAAGTTTTTGACAGGTACAAATATTATAAAGATAAAACAAGAACATTAATTCATTATCTAGTCACACTTATATTGTTTAAGTGCTAATTGTGATGACCCAACAAAAGACCCAGATGAACTTCATGACCAAAATTTTGAGTGTGTGAAAAATGATGAATGTCTACAATGATGTTCTATTTCTGCCCAAATGAATTTGGAAGCACTGAATCCCACTTCTTCTCTGACAGTATATCATAGCATTGGGCAAAATATTTCAAAGATTAATAGCTTGTCAAGGAAAGCTCAAACTGATAAGAATTATCTATAAAATTAGATATCCCTATGTTTGAAATTATTTCATGCAAAAATGTGAAGAACTGCATAAGGTGCATATAATATTTTAAATGAATATAGAAAGTGTCAATATTTCATTTAAAGCTTTCCTGAAGAATGACGATGGAAATTTAAAATAGAACTCTACATGCAAGTAATATTTTAAAGATTGCAAGTCAAGTGTAGCAGTTTGGAATCACCAACTGACAAACTGGCATGAAGAATCGAAGGAGATCTTAGAGGAAGTATGACAACCTTGCAGACTGGTTAAATTAAAATCTATCAACATGTAAAAATGAAGGGAAGAGGAAGATTTTTCTTGACTCTAAAACCTACAGGTGAATTTCAGAAATTAAAAATGTTGATATAAGCAGAAAATCTCACAAACTGCTATAGAACATTGACCCAGATTGCTTGGAATTTGAGAAATATACCCAGGCACTAGAATATTTTATAAGAACGTGAAAAACAACAATACTAATTTTATTCACTCCAACTTTACAGGGGCAGGGTAGGGCTTCAGAATAGTGTTCTTAGCTCAGTCTTGTAACCTCTTATTGGGAGAAAGAAGTTGCTGCATCTGGAGACAGTGGAAATATAAGCATAATAAGTGCAGAACTAAGAAATGAGTTCAACATTCTCTATATTCATGAGTTGTAAACTAAGTATATGAGATAACCCAAAGTCAAAGAAAAGTGTTCTTAATTATCCTCCAAAATATCTTCTGAATGTTCTTCTTTCTCTTTACTTTTTCAACACCATGATTACTGCAAACCCAAAGTTGATACAGAGCAAGCTACAATTCAAAATATACCAGTTGTCTTAGTTTGAGCTGCTATAACAAAAATAATATAAATCGGATGACTTAAACAACAGAAATGTATGTCTCACAGTTCTGGAGACTGAGAAGTCCAAGGTCAAGGCACCAGCAGATCTGGTGTCTGGTGAGGTCACTCTTCATGGTTTTTGGAGGGTCACTTCCCAAAGTGTCCTCACCTGGTCGAGAGAGAAAGAGAGAGAGAGAGAGAGAGAGAGAGAGAGAGAGAGACAGGTACTGGAGAGGGACAGAGACAAAGAGAGAGAGAAACAGAGAGGCAGGGACACAGGGCCAGAGGACAAGGAGAGGGAAACGGAGTCAGAGGAAACACACATGAAACAGCAAATATCTTCAAGTTCTCCCAAACCTTTTGTGAGGAATCAAAGAAGAAACCTGCAAATAAGACAAAGGGGAAGACATGTTTTTAAATTGATGAGATTGCCTAAAACTGAAGAAACAAATTGGTGTGCATGTTAAAAAAGTCTACAGAAAATCAAACAAAATAAGTGAAGGGAAAAATTACATGATTTCCTCTTCATGCAATCAAAAAGCAACTTACAAAAACCCACTCAACAAAAATTAGTCCTAACAACTAGATAAAATTTTTAAAAGCTTGATTGGATTGCACGTTTCTACGTAGATGTACAAAGAGCTGGAATGAGTGTCACAGTTTTACCACCATAACAAAGCACCAGGCAAATAGCACATTCACAACCTTGCTTGAACCTATCAACAAGCTGAGGTGGCAGTACAACCAAACAGTCATTAATATATGGAGAGGTAAGCCCCTTATGAGATATGGGATGTAAACATTTGCTTACCTGTAACAGACAGAGCCAGGCTCAGGAATGAATAGTTCAGACAGGATACTCTGGTGAAGTCCTGGAATGGGTCTTCCTTTTGTGTTGCCCTTCTATTAGAAATGGCTATGGAGACCACCACGTACTCCCAGAGGTACCTAATGGTGGGGACGAGGGGCATCTGCCTTATTAAACCTCAGTCTTATGCAGGCACTATTGTGTTCCTGTGTCTCAAAGGACTGAAGGTTTCTGGACAGAAGAAATATTGCAGGGTAATTTCCTTCACCAAAGGCCTTGCGGAAACTCAGGGCTGTGGGTTTTCTGTTTACTCAGTCATTACAATTTAAAATATACTTTTGATTTTCTCAAATTCCCAAACACTCATCACATGTCACAGTGTTGTATAAACTAATTGTTATTTCTCCCAAACTTTGACCATCTTAACAAAATAAACACTACTATTATAAATTTTTTAAGATTATTACATTTCTAATGTATTCTACTTCTATAGCATCAGGGCAATTGCTGTTTATGCACCACAATTTTTCTTAGTACATATTTAGTATTATATTGGTATGATATGTCAGAAACTTATAATTCCAATTTCAAAAATCTTGGGCCCAACTATATTTAAAAATTCAGCAATTTTCAGATTTTGGAAACATAATACAATGTATTAACATATGCTTTTATTATATAATTTCCAGAGAGGTTTGGGCCACCATCATAGTCAAGTATATTAAAATCACTGTATCAAAATCTTATGAATATTTAGTGGTGTAAATAAAGATTATAAATGAATATGTCAGTTGAGGTAGGATCTCATTTTTCACCAAACAAAATCAATACAGCTGTTTTCCAAACATTTTTGATTTCTGAATTGTGAATGAAACACTTCATATTAAATAGCACTTTTTATTTTATCAAGCATAATACGCAGTTTTGTATTTCTTTGCAAATATTTCCCCTCTATCTAAAAACCTGTGCCTTCACATATATAGCTATGCTAAAGCATAAAGAAAACACCCTTTTCCTTCAAGAGTTCAAAGTTCAGTTCCTCATGGAATTATTTCCTAGTCTCTAGAAAAATCAGTTACATTAACTAATAAACAATATAATCAGCGATGCCCACGTATTGTTCCCTATTTAGAAAACATGTTATCTCTCCCTCCAAGTTCTTCCATTTTAAAAGTGATCCATTTTTGCAAACCAAGCATTTAAATTAATACATATTTAACATAGTACATTGTAGTTGTTGAATATCTATATATGGAGAGAATGAGTTAACACATTTAATTAAATATTCTAAATAAATATTTTAGAATGTTCCAAACGGTTTCAGAAAATGTAATTAATATGTTTGATATCACTTTCTTGAAAAGTAGCAGATGGATATCAAACTAAGGATCTAGAACTGTAATACGATCTTCCTTCCAATTAAACCTGAGAACCTGACAGCTCAATTAATAACATTTCTACATAATTGCACAGACTTTTCTAGAGAAGAAAATAATACTTAGCCAAATAGCATAATAAGATATTTAACTAAAATGCTAATATTTTTGAAATGGTTTATATTTAAATAATATGTCATTGAAAAGCCAAAAAATAACTACTGTCAATATTATTATATTTAAATTCCTTGTAAATATCTGAATTTATTTTTCAATGCAATAAACATTATGGATAAAAGTAATACAGTTTATCCCAAAGGAAAAGTAGTATACATGTAGATTTTTATTCTTTCCTTCAAAGTCTTAAATATAAATAACATTCCCAAGCTCTTAATACTTTTATCTTTTAAATATGTAAAAATATAATAATGGCATGGAAATTATAGGATAAGAAGGTAGAATGAAATATTAGAAATTATACTTGAAATATAATTTTAAAACAATATTTAAAATATTGTTTTCTTCTTAAATAATCTAAATTGCTTGAATAACATTCTCCAAGCATAAATGTCACTTTCTGAAGAAAAACTATCTAGAAGTTTGAGTAGATAGTGTCTCAAAACATGAATAAATCAATTCAGAGATTCATACACATTGTTAAAAAGAGAGAAATGTAACTTTATCTTAAACACATTTTTTTTAATTAGTTTCTGCTTTATAACAAAGTGAATCAGTCATACACATACATCTGTTCCCACATCCCTTCCCTCATGCATCTCCCTCCCTCCCACCCTCCCCATCCCACCCCTCCAGGCGGTCACAAAGCACCGAGCTGATCTCCCTGTGCCATGCGGCCGCTTCCCACCATCTATCTACCCCACGTTTGGTAGTGTATATATGTCCATGCCTCTCTTTCGCTTTGTCACAGCTTACCCTTCCCCCTCCCCATATCCTCAAGTCCATTCTCAAGTAGGTCTGTGTCTTTATTCCCGTTTTACCCCTAGGTTCTTCATGCCATTTTTTTTTTTTTTAATTCCGTATATGTGTGTTAGCATACGGTATTTGTCTTTCTCTTTCTGACTTACTTCACTCTGTATGACAGACTCTAGGTCTATCCACCTCATTACAAATAGCTCAGTTTCGTTTCTTTTTATGGCTGAGTAATATTCCATTGTATATATGTGCCACATCTTCTTTATCCATTCATCTGTCGATGGACACTTAGGTTGTTTCCAGCTCCGGGCTATTGTGAATAGAGCTGCAATGAACATTTTGGTACATGTCTCTTTTTGAATTATGGTTTTCTCAGGGTATATGCCTAGTAGTGGGATTGCTGGGTCATATGGTAGTTCTATTTTTAGTTTTTTAAGGAACCTCCATACTGTTCTCCATAGTGGCTGTACCAATTCACATTCCCACCAGCAGTGCAAGAGTGTTCCCTTTTCTCCACACCCTCTCCAGCATTTATTGTTTCTAGATTTCTTGATGATGGCCATTCTGACTGGTGTGAGATGATATCTCATTGTAGTTTTGATTTGCATTTCTCTGATGATTAATGATGTTGAGCATTCTTTCATGTGATCTTAAACACATATTTTTTAATGCTACTCAGAGATTGAATTTAACATTGTTTTAAGAAATGCTTTTTACTTCACACAATGAAGACTATAATGGAAATTCAGAAAAGTTGTTTTTATAACCCGGTCCAAAAAATATTTATATATCAATTCATATACATATAATTTCCATTTCTAAGTTACCTAAGGGTAAACACACACCACACACACATGCACAGACACTTCAAAGTGTAAAAGCAACCAAAGTCAGTTCAAATCAGATTGATACAATATCAAGTTATCCTTCCAATATAAATAAATATATCTGAATTAAACTATACAGAAACAATAAATAGAAATATCTTGTCTTAGACCATTCCTAAATTAAATATTTTTCACCTTTCAGTGAAAGTAGGCTAATGTTAATTGTGTGTTTTATGTGTGACTCTAATTGTATCCATATAAATCAATGTACATTTTTGAGGAATTTTGTGAGTAGCATAATCAGACAATGTGGCTAGAGAAGCACTTTGTGTAAGAAGATAATACATTCAGTATTGTTTTAAATGACAGAATGACATTTTAATTAAAAGTACAAATTACATCTTGATATTCATATTCATGGAGTAATAGTTGAAAAAACTATGTTAATGGAATTTATCCCTGAAGGAGAAACTATATAATGATAAAAGAAAGCTCTGACAGAATAACTTATGGGTCATCAAATTTTGTTTGGTTGGTGAGCAGATGGTAACTAGAGAAGAGTATTTAGCATGATCCAAAATGAAGATGATATAAAGTTAAGATAAAGAGAGGATATCTTTACTGAGGAAATACATAAATACTGTTACATGATGTTAGGGTTTTCATGTTAATCATATGTCTCTTCTACCAAAACAAAGAGCAGAAAAACATAGAATGAAACTCTCCCAATACTGTCGTCTAAAGACTAGAAAACTCCATATGTTAATAGGTGGTATTTCTATAACTACATCATTGATGGAAAACAGATATGAGTACATTCTTTTAGTGCTCTAATAGCTGAATCTATATAGGATTGATGATTCTAATATGGTAAGCTGCTGAAAAAAAAACAAATATCTTGATTTGCTTCTGTACTTAATCATAAGAATTGATGTTTAAAAAATAATATATGTCAGTCCAGCAGTTCACAATAAATGGCTGCCTGCTAGGCATTATAAAATTTATGCCAATTTATCATATATATTCAAGTCTGAGCGGGGCTGATCTCATACTGCAACTCTTAATTTTGAACAAGCGGACTCAAATTTTTATTTTGCACTGAGCCCACCAATTATGTAGCCAGTCCTAGATTAATAAATCATACCTCCTTACACTAAAGATGAAATTGATAAAAATAGAAAATACCAAAACAACATAAGAAAGGTTATATCATTAAATATGTGTGCCCATTTCTCTTTTTGAAGCGTGGTATTCCCAACGATAAATCAACAGTAGAGACTTTTGTGGAATCTAACTCAAGCCTGGAGAGGAACAGATCAAGTAAAATAGGATCATGCAATATATGAAGTTCTCTCTCTCCCAGATATCAGGAAGAGTCTTCATAAAATCTTTAGAAAGCATTCAAGAGTAGCTCCTGAAACAAATGAAACCTTAGTTCTCTCCTCATTTTTGGTGAATGGCCTTTAGCCAGAAGCAGGGGATTTAATATAATAGCAAAAACAAGAATAGGAAATAGCCCCATTTCCACGTTGCCAGCTTGTCATTGAAAAATAAGAAAGTGGACTTCCCTGGTGGCACAGTGGTTGAGAGTCTGCCTGCCGATGCAGGGGACACGGGTTTGTGCCTCGGTCCGGGAAGATCCCACATGCCTCGGATTGGCTGGGCCCCGTGAGCCATGGCCGATGAGCCTGCACGTCCGGAGCCTGTGTTCCACAACGGGAGAGGCCACAACAGGAGAGGCCACAACAGTGAGAGGCCCGCGTACCGCAAAAAAAAAAAAAAAAAAAAAAAAGAAAGTAACTCAGAACAAAAGCAGAAAATACCTAGAAAAAAATTGATGGCTTTACAGATTAAACAGCTAGATGTTCCTACACACTGGAGAGAGCCTCTTAAAAATGACACTTGTAGATACAATGTGTTAAAAAAGATATTGGAAAAAAATTTGGTCTGCATTAACTGAGAAACTGATGGAAAAAAATGTGGATGGACAATAAAGGTGCTTCCAGTAGAAAACAACTGCTCATCCTCTTTAACTCCCAAGAAGAAATTTCCCTATATATTAGAAAAGGTTTGCTATTTTTGATTGATACGTGCTACAATATCAACCTTAAACTCTACCAGTTACAAAAATCCATCCCATAGTGTCAAGAGACTATTCAGATGGAATTAATAAACTATCCTCCAGTTTGAGTTGAAGAATAATGAAAGAATTGGAAATTGAGGCCACACGTGCGATTTAAATGTTAAAACTGGGGCCTAAAATCATTTGTGTCAAGTACTTGACACTTATTTGTTTCAAGATTTTTCTTTTGGGGAGCAGGAAGAGAGGGCTATGAAACAAAACAACAACCACAACAGCAAAAACTTTATTGTTTCCTAAAGAAATTTTTAAAAAATGCAAACTGGTTTTGTATCAAAATATCAGCTTGTTTACTTAAGCAAAAGGTCATTTTTAAATTAAAATTTGTTTTCCAAACTTCCATTCAAATTTTTTGCCAAGCAATGTACACAAAATCTAAATTACCATTTCACAAACTAGAGCCTGCCCCATGTATTCGTTTGTTCTTTTTGAATAGTATATTTTGAGATACCTGGAGGACCTATACTTTAGTATGCTGGTAACTGGTTGATGATATCTTAAGGGGCTCCTTCTAACTCTCCTACCCAAGTTTTGTTGTTGAAAAATGTATGTAGGGAAGTGGCCAAAATGGCAGAGTAGGAAGACCCTAACCTCACCTCCTCCCCTGAGCACACCAAAATTATAACTACTTACAGAGCAACTATCAATGAGAATGGCCTACAAACTAGCAGAAAAGAACTTCTAAATTAAAGATATAAAGAAGGAACCACGATGATATGGGTGGGAGGAGCAAAGACATAGTACAGTCAAGACCCATACCCCCAGGTTGGTGACCCAAAAAGGAGAGGATAATTACAGTTGCAGTGATTCTCCCCAAGGGAGCAAGGGGACCAAGCCCCACATCAGGCTCCCCAGCTCAGGGATCCTACACTGGGAAGATAAACCCCCAGAAATATAGCTTTGAAGGCCAGTGAGGTCTTACTTTCAGGAGACCCAGAGGGCTGTGGGAAATAGACACTCTACTCTTTTTTTTTTTTTTTTTTTTTTTTCTTTTTGCGGTATGCGGGCCTCTCACTGTTGTGGCCTCTCCCGTTGCGGAGCACAGGCTCCGGACGCGCCGGCCCAGCGGCTGTGGCTCACGGGCCCAGCCGCTCCGCGGCATATGGGATCCTCCCAGACCGGGGCACGAACCCGTATCCCCTGCATCGGCAGGCGGACTCTCAACCACTGCGCCACCAGGGAGGCCCAGACACTCTACTCTTAATGGGCTCACACAAAATCTTACATGCTCCAGGACACAGGACAGAGGCAATAATTTGAAAGGAGCCTGGGTCAGACCCACCTGCTTGTCCCAAGAGTCTCCGCAAGAGGCAGGAGGCAACTGGAGCTCACCCAGGGGATGCAGACACTGGCAGCAGGCATTTTGGGGAGCTTGTTCTACCATGTGGACACTGGTGTTAGCAAACACCATTGTGGAGTTCTCCCTCTAGCCTATTAGCACCAGGACCCAGCTGGGCAGAAGCAGTAATTTGAAAGGAGCCTGAGTCAGACCCACTTGCTGATCTTGGAGAGCCTCCCAGAGACAGAGAAAAATACCATATGATTTCCCTTTCATTATTATTATCATTATTATTAAAAACAAAACAAATGAAGAAATATAACAAAACAGAAACAAAGTTATAGATACAGACATCAAACAGGTGGTTACCAGAGGGGAGGGCGCTCAGGGCTAAGTGAAATAGATGAGGGAGGTGAAGAGGTACAAACTTCCAGTTATGAAATAAATGAGTAACTGGGAAGAAATGTAGTCTGGGGGAAATGTAAATAGTAATATAAGATCTTAGCATGGTGACAGATTGTAACTCGACTTGTTGTGGTCATCATTTTGTCACAGAAATATTGAATCACTATGTTATGCATCTGGAACTAACACAGTGTTGTAGGTCAATTATACTTCAGAAACAAGCAAAGTTATAGAAAAAGATCAGATTTGTGGTTACCAGAGGTAAGATGGGAGGGAGAATTGGAGGAAGAAGGTGTTCAAAATGTACAAACTTACAGTTGTAAGGTAAGTAAGTACTAGGATATAATGTAAAACATGATTAATACATTTAATATTACTGTGTGTTGTATATGAAAGTTGTTCAGAGTAAATTCTAAAAGTTTTCATAGCAAGGAAAAACATTTTTTTTCTTTTTTAAAAATTTTATATCTATATGAGATGATGGATGTTCACTAAACTTACTGTGGTGATTATTTCATGATATATATAAGTCAAATCATTATGTTGTACACCTTAAGCTTATACAATGCTGTCAATTACATCTCAATAAAACTGGAAGAAAAAATAATATTTTGATTACAGATTATCAGAAATATCTTGAGGTCCAATCCTTAAATATCTGAGTCTTATGGAGAAGCTAGAAAATTTGCATCTCTATAAGTTCTCTGATAATGCTGATACACTGTTCTGGGGACAGAAACCACTGCTTTATTATATAAGACACTTAGACTCAAGGCTCTTCTATTCTTGCAGCCAGAAATTTCCTAAATGATCAGATTTGTTGCAAGAGAAAGATTGTTTTTGAATCAGGATGGTAGTTTTTGAGGAGGTAAAACCCCAGTTGAGATTGGTGTTTCTAAAATGGTTATAGATAACGTGTAATGTAATAAATAGAAAGTTTCACTGCAATTCAGTCTCCAAAACCAGTATATTCTACAGATTTAAACAAGTACTTGAGACTCACCGCTTCCTCAGAGAGGCAGGAGCTGGTGTATCAGAACATTTTAAGTATTGATAATATGTAGATAGAGTGAATAGCTTAATTACATAATGAAAGTAACAAAGAATACAATTAACCATTTAATCTAATGTCATACCTTTAAGCAGCTAGCTACCCAAATACCCAAGACTACATTTGGAATACATATCACTCTGAAATGTATCCAGGAATAATGAAAAACAGTTGGGGTAGAGAAAAGATAGTGATTGTCAGAAAAATATTTTGATGATAAGAATTAAGTCATTTTTTTGATATTGAGCTCCATGAGTTATATGTATATTTTAGAGACTAATCCTTTGCTGCTTCATTTACAAATATTTTCTCCCATTCTGAGGATTGTCTTTTTGTCTTGTTTATGGTTTCCTTTGCTGTGCAAAAGCTTTTAATTAATTAAGCCACGTTTGTTTATTTTTGGTTTTATTTACATCACTCTAGGAGGTGGGTCAAAAAAGATCTTGCTGTAGTTTATCCAGTTAAAAAATGGGCAGAAGAGGTAAATAGACATTTCACCAAGGAAGATATACAGATGGCCAAGAGGCACATGAAAAGATGCTCAACATCATGAAATGCAAATCAAAACTACAATGAGGTATAACCTCACCCCGGTCAGAATGACCATCATTAAAAAATCTACAAACAACAAAGGCTGGAGAGGGTGTGGAGAAAAGGGAACCCTCTTGCACTGTTGGTGGGAATGTAAATTGATACAGCCACTATGGAGAACAGTATGCAGGTTCCTTAAAAACGTAAAAATAGAAATAACATATGACCCAGCAATCCCACTACTGGGCATATACCCAGAGAAAACCATAATTCAAAAAGACATATGCACCCCAATGTTCATTGCAGCACTATTTACAATAGCTAGGACATGGAAGCAACCTAAATGTCCATGAACAGAGGAATGGGTAAAGATGTGGTACATATATACATGGAATATTACTCAGCCATAAAGAGGAACAAAATTAGGTCATTTGTAGAGACATGGATGGACCTAGAGACTGTCATACAGAGTGAAGTAAGTCAGAAAGAGAAAAATAAATATCATATATTAACATATATATGTGGAATCTAGAAAAATGGTATGGATGATCTCATTTGCAAAGCAGAAATAGAGACACAGGCATAGAGAACAAACATATGGACACCAAGAGGGGAAAGGGGAGGTGGGATGAATTGGAAGATTGGGATTGTCATATATACACTATTGATACAATGTATAAAATAGATAACTAATGAGAACCTACTGTATAGTGCAGGGAACTCTACTCAATGCTCTGTGGTGACCTAAATGGGAAGGAAATCCAAAAAAGAGGGGATATATGTATACCTATAGCTGATTCAGTTTGCTGTACAGTAGAAAGTAGCACAACATTGTAAAGCAACTATACTCCAATAAAAATTGATTTAAAAATACAATTAAAATAAAAAGGCAAAAAAAAGTGTGCAGCCACTTGAATAAAGCCAAAATAGATATTCGTGTATAGGTCTTTGTGTAAACATGTTTTCATTTCTCTTAGATAAATACAGGAATACTTATTTTTAATGAGCATCACACTTGTGCTTAGCAGATATTGCATATTTTACAAATTGAAAGCTTGTGGCAACCCTGAGTAAAGTCTATCAGCGTCAATTTTCCAAGAGCATTTGCTCACTTTCTGTCTCTGTGTCACATTTTGGCAATTCTCTCAATATTGAATCTTTTTCATTAGTATTATATTAGTTATGGTGATCTGTGATCAGTGATTTTTAACGTTACTCGTAGTTGTTTTGGGATGTCACAAACCACGCCCATATGAGACTGCAAATTTTATGGCTATAAATCCATAAAAATATCCACCTTTGAAAAATATATTCTACAAAATATTTATGTGTACATAAAAATACTAAGAATTCAATATTATTAAACTTACTAAGAATCCAATATTATAAACTGAATTTAAAGCCAATTTGGAGGGTTTTTTTTATTACTCATACAAAATTATCTCTTCAAAATCCATTTTTCGTTGTTTACTATTTTTTCACTTTTTCTTTGTCTCTTTTTAAATTTCTCCTTTATTTTTAATTTGGACTCTTCTGATACACATTTTTAAATTATTTATATAAAAATAGTTATAAAATCCTTATTTTCTAATAAAAATGCTTAACAATATGGATGTATCTATAACTTTTTTGACACGATTTTTTTCATATCTACCGTTCTTACTTTCATTGTCTACAAAATGATTGACTGCATTTCTCATTGACCTGATATATATATTTTTACTCTTAGAAAACATTTGCTTATAAATTCTACTTACTTTTATTATAGTGAGAGGATATGCCCCATGTGATTGCTGCTATTTGAAATGGTAGGTAATCTACTAGTTTACATTTTTCTCAGAATTCTTTCACTAATTGCAGAAAAATGTATTATTTCCATGATTTCTACAGGTTAGTTTCAGATGTTTTGAAGTCTCCTGGTCACATGGCTTGTATGCAGCAGATCTGAATTGCAACTTAGGTTTCACGTGCCCTTTTTGACACACCATGAACAGCTTTTATAACCATATTTTCTTTTCCATCTATACTTTTTTTTTTTTTTTTTTTTTTTTTTTTGCGGTATGCGGGCCTCTCACTGTTGTGGCCTCTCCCGTTGCGGAGCACAGGCTCCGGATGCGCAGGCCCAGCGGCCATGGCTCACGGGCCCAGCCGCTCCGCGGCATATGGGATCCTCCCAGACCGGGGCACGAACCCGTATCCCCTGCATTGGCAGGCGGACTCAACCACTGCGCCACCAGGGAGGCCCCTCCATCTATACTTTTTAAAATTCTGATCATTATTATCTCTTATTAGAATGTATCAATAAGCATATGTCCTTACCTCAATGCTTAGTACCTTTAATTTATGTTCTACACTTTTTAAAAATAATCCCATTAAAACACAAATTCATATGGTCACGCCCTTTTCCTTTTAGACTTATTTTATTGACTTTCCTTTGCCAGTCTGAAGTCCAAGCTTCATAATAAGACATGAAAAATATCACCATGATCATTCTATGGCCTCCTCATTTACTGTAATACAACTGGATATCATTATGACTCCATTACTTTCACCATTTCTTTCTTCCTAGATGTTTGTCAAACTCTTATTTATCTTGTGAAAACCTTTTTCAGAAACCACATACTCCTTAAAACTTTACCTAATATTCCCACTAAATCAGGCTTAATTATAATTTTCTCTCTTCTATTTTGTTACATATATATTACATATATACTTGTTATACATATAATAACTTTACAATATAGTATCATATTTTAATTACATTGTTGTGTTCTATTATGTTTAATTTACTAGAGATCTAAACACCTGCAGAGCTTTTATTTTCTTTCTCAACACTGTGCCTGATTCACAGAAGGCAAAATAACTATATGCCCTCTTAGCAAAATTGAAATAAACAGTCATTTTTTAACAGTCATTTTAATATCAGTAAAGATGAAGTATTTCAATATACCTCATAAACATTAAAGACAACAAAATGATTTTATTTTATCAAGCAATATTCTGTAAAAATAAAACAGCATTCAAGGAATTTAATGTAACCCAGTAACATACTTCATATTAGCATTCATCAATATTAAAACATGTGGCATTATTATACAGTCTTCAAATATACATCATAATCACTTAATCTGTCATGTCTTATTAGAATCTGCTTTCAAAAACGGTGTTGTTCCTAATAGGAAATATAATATTGATTATATGATGATTAAAATAAGCCAGCTGTAGTGGGCTGAATGATAGTCCCCCAAAAGATATCCATTTCCTAATCCCTGGAACCTATGGATGTTAACTTACTGGAAAAAAGGAGAATTGACAGAGATGGAGAAATCACCCTTGATTATCTGGAGAGCCCTAAGTTCAATGCTAAGTGTCCTATAAGAGACACAGGGAAGATAGATGCACAGAGAAGGAGGAAGCAGTGTGAACACAAAGTCAGAGATCGGAGCGATACAGCTACAAGACCAGAACATGGAAGCGGCGAGGAATGGAACCTCTCCTAGAGTCTTTGAAGGGAATCAGGCCCTGTCAACATTATGATTTCAGGTTTTTGGTGCCCAGAACTGCAAGAGAATAAACATCTGTTGTTTTCAGCATCACAGTTTGAAGTCATTTGTTACAGCAGCCATAAGAAACTAATACAACACTATTTAAGAGGTGCTTTTTTCAAGTTTAATTATTTCTAAACAATATGAATGATAAATGAGAACTTTAAAGAGATCTCCTTTTAAACAAATAGGTTATAATTAAGTTTTCTTTAATAAATTAGAAATAATTGCATGTTTCATATGCTACCACAAATTTGAAGTAAGGTGGTAGTCAAATCAATGTTATATTTTTTTAAGTCTTTATGAATTTGTTACAATATTGCCTGTTTCATGTTTTGGTTTTTTGGCTGCCAGTCATGTGGGATCTTAGTTCCCCAGCCAGGGATTGAACCCTCACCCCCTACATTGAAAGGTGAAGTCTTAACTACTGGACCACCAGGGAAGTCCCAATGTTATTTTGTAATGACTAAACAGTTGACAAGTTATTAAAATAAAATAAATTACACAAAATGAAATAAAGTAAGCTTCCTTTAGCAAATAGGATTTTATTTCTTATACGAAATACTGTTCTTCTCTCTCAGAAGTGTTTAGGCAAATAATAGTGAGGATTGAATTTGGAATTTGCAGAATAAGACAAATTAATATAAAGTCATATAATGAGACACCTTTATTGATACTGATGTGTTTTCATACCCTCTTACACATTGCAAGTGTTAATCCAGGCATCCTCTTACACTTTCAATGCTAGTACTACAATTTGTCACCTAAATAACTGTAATTAAGCATTCTCTCTAGTTGCTGATTACAGTATGCTGATGAACATTCTCACTGGATTTAACAGCCTCTCTTATAATATCTACAGTAATCATCACAAATTATAATGTCCTTTTTGCTTAAGACTTTTAAAATAATCTAAAATTTAAATTGAACAAGTCTTTGATTATTGCAATCTAAAATTCAACAAGCACTTAATCAGAAAGGTGTAAGTATCATATCATTGACATCTACTAAGCAATAGGATAATATATATCCAGGGAAATAAATACTTAAACTCTTTGGTCATTGATCCATGTCATTTAAAAAATTAATATCAGTCTATAAACCAGAAATTTTCCTAGAAGGTAGCAGCCTAACAAGAGGTGGTATTTTTAAACTCAGCATTTACAACATTCAAGTAATCAATTTCTGAGGACTTTAAGATGCACACACTTAATATGCAGAACACTAAAATTCAAATTATGTAAAAGTTCAAAAAACATATATTAAAGCTATTATTTAATTATGTCCTCATGATTCATAAATACAAAAGAAAAAATGGCATAGCATTTCAAGTCCAGATTTCCAAGATATGTATGTCCTCAGACCTGGGCAGGAAGAACTGGTCCATGAGCCCCATGATTGGTAAGGTGGTTTAAGCGTGCTCGCACACACACGCACACACACACACACACACGTCACAATAAAATGCATATGAACGTCTGTCACAGGATACAGAATATAGAGAGCTAGCATCATCCTAGTCCTAAATATCCGTTCTGATCACTCACACATCTCAGTCTTCAGAGAAATGCCTTTCCACATCCCTTGCCCTATGGACCTGAGGCAAAAGACAGCTGAGTTTTAATGCTACAATGGCTTGTGCTTTTCCACTGCCAATAGAAGACATGGACATTTATCTGCGGGTGAGAACAAGAAATTTAATTAAAATCCATTTAGATTTTGAAATCTTTTTTATAAGGTATTCATAAAGCACCTCTCTTCTTCACAGATTTTAAATTTGGAAAATTCCTTCAATTTGTGCTATTCTGAAAGTTTCTATTGACCCTTGAGACCCAGAAAGTACACAGGTTTACCTTTTGTAGGTTTGCCCACATGACTGACTATGGGGTTGTGAGGGACTCAGTTCACTTCAGTCCTTTAATGTCCAATAATACAACAGAAAAAAAGCGGTGGCAGAAGAAATCAATCCCAGCTTATCCGTTGTCAAATATCAGCAAACACAATGTCACAAAACCAATGTGAAGAAATGGAATATAGATTTTCTGCTGACATTTGTAAAGTGTTTGTGTCAAAGTATTTTTCTAATACAGAAAAGGTTAGAGCTTAACAAATTAAAGCACATGTTTCTTTTAAACTGTTATGTTGGTCATTTGGATTAATTTTAATAGCTTTTTTCTTATAAAAATATTTAACCCAATGTGATCAGATGCAATCCTTTAATTATTCACCATTCACACACAAATTTCTATATCATAAGCATATAGAAAATTTGTTAAAACCTATTTTTCAGATTATAGATTTATCTGGAATTAAAAATAGTCATGTCTCAAAAATTTAGTTTCTGCCAACTATTTTTAGTTTCCCTTGCCTATTAAGAATGATTTACCTCATTTTCTTCTCACAGATGTTATAGATAATTTATAATTAATATACATTTAAAATCAAAATTTGTAAATGTTTCATTCTCATAAGAACAGATTATATTATTTTAAAATATGCCTGACATATTTATAATATTAACAGTTTATTTATGTTCATCAATAATTATATCAAAATAGTTTGCAATATTTTTAATTCCACCAATATTTATTGAGGACTTATAATCAATGACACTTCAGTATCAAAGAGTACACTTAGTGCCTAGCATTAGGAGCTAGAAATTCTTGGAAATAAGTGGCTGATTGCAGAGCTGGGGCAAGAACAGAGTAGGGTGACCCTGAAATATCTTTTATGCAGAAAGTAAGAAAATGCTCTAAGTATGATTTGACAGGTGAAAAGAGGATAGGAACCTAGTAAAACTGGGAAACTTTGGTCATAAGAAGTAATAAGAGTGAAGGATTATAAATCATTAAATAAAAAAAGGAGTTTAGGAGACTGTATTAACCAAAAAAAAAAAAAAAAGGGAGAAAGAAACAAAGAACATAAAGAAACAAAGATTCTACATTGTTAGTAGAATGCCAGCTAATAAAATAGAGAAATGATTGAATTAGAAAATCAACATCAGACAACCATCATGGTAATAATTGATTTATGCAAGTATCAAAATAAATTCTAAAATTATTTGGTGTATATTTTGTGAGAAATAAGATATTCAAATAAACTCAAAGTATTACCCACAAAAAATATTTAAAATTAACTTTAAATGGTTTTAAATATAGGTCCAGTGAGACTTGTGCCTGAAATTTTGATCCATTTTCAAAAACAAGATCAACTCTAAGCTAGTGAATGGAGTCCTGGTGTTTGTTTCATAGATGATGTAGACAATTTCGTTAGCTTCTTTGCATCTTTGTTTCCTCATCTGTAAGATGAAATAATAATAACTCCTATCTTTTACAGATTTTGTAAGTATTAAAGAATTTATATCTTTAAAAATGTAGAAGAGTCCAGACAGAGAAATCACTCGATATGTGTTCATTATTATAATCATTATTGTTATTATTAATACTGAAGTAAATATTTTAAAAATATGGATACACACAGAATTCCTGGATCAAAATTTCCTAGTTCTGGAAAAATTTCTACTCTTGAGAAATTTCATAGGTAATTCTGATATTCACAATTTTTTGAAAAATCATTTCATTTACAATATCTCAAATTGTATTTAAGTATTTCCTTCATGTGTAATCACTAGACTTGATACTTTCTTTAGTATTCTAAGACTCTTCTTCATGTTAAGGAAGTTCCCTTTCATTCTACAATTAACATGAACTTTTACACAGAAAAAATTGTATTTGTTTTTATCAAATGACATTTAAGATGTCGAAATTATCATGTGATTTTCTCCTTTGCATAAATGGATGCACGAATAATATTTTTAAGTGTTGATGGCCCTTGCTGACCTAAAATAGCTTCAACCTGATTTTGTGGTCAAATGTTAATATGTAATTTTATGTGACTTGTTATTACTTATTCTGTCATTTCTCTGATTCCCTTGAGTTTATAAAGTTGTTTTCAACCCCTTTTTTTGAGAACGATTAGATCAATAAAGTGTTAGTAAAAAAAATGGTTTATATGATTAAATATATTTTGAAAATTCTAGGCTAAATGAATTTTAAAAACTCTCCTTGCTATTGAAATTTCCAAAATTAATTCATTAATCTGGATTAAAAATATTCAATGGATAGTTATTTTAGAGAATGCTTCTACAATTTATTTTATATAGAGCAATGTAATACCTTCACTCTCTAGAATTCTTGTACTTTTTAAAAGTTTAATATTTCTGGGGTCATTTAATTTGGTTTTGACAAAGAAAAGAGGCAAACACTAGTGAAATCGTCATCTTAGAATTGGATCAGATTTTTGAAAATGAACTAGAACATTGGGAGATATATAGTATTATATATAAATAGATATACAGATATATAGATATATAAGTATATAGTATAATACTTCAGTATTTAAGAATTGTTGCTTAACTGCAATCACCTCTCCCAACACCATTGTTTGATAGATTTTAGATTTATTGGTGTTCCTGAATTAAAACAATCTACAAAATATGGCAAATGAAAAATTTGACCTTTTAAAAGCATAATTAATGTAAACATTCCCAGTTACTAGATTTTCTAATTCTTATTAACCATTAAAAATTAGTCTTTTCATTGTTGTTCAGGAAGTTTTCATAAGTATATAATAAAATTCCATATATATCTTATATATATATATGTTTTTTGCTTTTGATCAATGAACTATACAAGTAATTCACAATTCCAAAGTAAAAGTTTACATTCCATTTCACAGTAAGCTAAGAAAAATGCATTTACTTCTATAGCTTCCTATAAAGTTTGCCATACATGTTCTCATATAATAACAAACAACCTAAATATTTTAGAATTTGCCTGGTTAGTACTGAAAAGTCAATAGTGACTATATATATATATATATATATATATATATATATATCAGCTTTTAGAAGTCAGTAACTAAAGGTGATGAAATAATCTAGATTTAATTTGCATTTAATATAAAAAAGATTGGATATCAGCTAGTATTCAGATTTATTAAGAGTCAAAAATGCTGTCACAGCTTATGTGTACATGGAACATTAGTCATTCATTTTGTTAATCTAACATAATTTGGAGGATAATTTATCAGAACATCAAAATAATAGCTTTTACTCCATTTCCTCACTTCTATAAGGACATGCACAATAGACTCTGCAGCTACACATGCACCCTATTAGGGCTAATTGAAAATAGATGGTACAATTAACCTGCTTCTTAGTAAGAAGCATTAACACTTAATGTGAAAATCTAATCACAATAAAAAGAGGTTCACACTGGAAGAAAATGTGGTGAGTAATTCAAAATCATCTGATTTTCTCATGCAAAGTAAATTAAAGAAAGAAAAAGTTAATATAACAACACCCAAAGCAGCAATTATGTCATTTGCATTTCTAATCTTTCTTTCTCAGATGTATTCCATTTCAGAAGATTCTATAGATGACTTAACACAATGACTCAGTATTTAGGTGCAACACAGCAGAACTGAGCAGGTGGTCATGGAACAAAAAAGCAGTAAAGGTAATCCATTACAATACAAAGTATGAAAATTATCATGCAAAATCTTATGTAGGGAAAACTGCCTGGATTATTTTAACAAATTCCATTAAACACAGATCCTTTTGATGATATGCTATAATTAAAACTCAATAAGCTCTTAAAAGATAATATATTATTCAGTTTTTCTTTTTTATTTTAACTTTGTGTTGAAGTATAGTTAGTTTATGATTATACTAATTTCAGGGGTACAGCATAGATTCAGCATTTTTATTGATTATATTCCATTAAAAGTTATTATAAAATAATGGCTATAATCCCCTATGCTGTATGATATATCCTTGTCGCTTATCTATTTTATATATAGTAGTTTGTATCTCTTAATCCCATACCCCTATCTTGCCTGTCTGTATGGTTAGGCCACTGAAGATGGCTGTTCTCTTGCTCTTTCTACGTCCCCTTCTAGGCCAGTCTCTTTTTCACCTATAACCTACTCACATGAATGTGAGTCCCCCCTGCCTAGCTAGTGATTGTTCTAATCCTTAGGCCAGAACAGCTCCATTATTTTATTTATTTTGGCTGCATTGGGCTTTCGTTGCTGCACGGGCTTTCTCTAGCCGTGGTGAGCGGGGGCTATTCTTCTTTAAGGTGTGCGGGCTTCTCCTTGCCATGGCTTCTCTTGTTGTGGAGCTTGGGGTCTAGGCGTGTGGGCTCAGTCGTTGTGGCGCACGGGCTTTGTTGCTCTGCGGCATGTGGGATCTTCCTGGACCAGGGCTCAAACCCGTGGCACCAGGCAGATTCTTAACCACTGCACCACCAGGTAAGTCCCCCCACTTGCTTTTTTTTTTTTTTTTTTTTTTTTTTTTTTGCGGTATGCGGGCCTCTCACTGTTGTGGCCTCTCCCGTTGCAGAGCACAGGCTCCGGACACGCAGACTCAGGGGCCATGGCTCACGGGCCCAGCCGCTCCGCAGCATGTGGGATCTTCCTGGGCGGGGGCACGAACCTGTGTCCCCTGCATCGGCAGGTGGACTCTCAACCACTGCGCCACCAGGGAAGCCCACTTGCTATTTTATTAGAGGGAAACCTTTGCCCATGTGAAGCTCCCTAACCTGAGGGGCTGTGAGGGACATGCCCCACCTTCTGGTTTCCCTGGTAACTGATGAGCCAACCAGTCGTCAATTCCCCTTATAAATGGTAGGCTCCCCCTCCTCCTTCCCTGAGTAGCAAAGATGGCTGCTGTATCCTGTCAGCTCTCCCGCCTGCCAGGCGGCCATACACACATGATGTGGTGTCACTCCAGGACCTTTTGCTTCAGACATGTAAGATTTCCCTATCCAATAAGCCACTAGTGTCCCTGTCACTGACTCTGGGCAATTTCTTTGGTCTCGAGGCTGGACAACTGAAAGGCTTGCAGGCCTGCAGGGTGCAGCCCAACAACTGGTGAGCTATCTAGGAGGCTGAGGAAATTCCTGTGAGCGCCCGAGACATCGGGAAATAAAGTTGTTTTTTTTTTTTTTTTTTTTTTTTTTTTTGCGGTACGCGGGCCTCTCACTGCTGTGGCCTCTCCCACTGCGGAGCACAGGCTCCGGACGCGCAGGCTCAGCGGCCATGGCTCACGGGCCCAGCCGCTCCGCGGCATGTGGGAACTTCCCAGTCCGGGGCATGAACCCGTGTCCCCTGCATCGGCAGGCGGACTCTCAACCACTGCGCCACCAGGGAAGCCCGGGAAATAAAGTTTTGAGGGGGTGATCTTGAGGTGGTCATCCACTAGCATGTGAGGCCCTCTGACAGCTGATCGCTATGAAATGTATTTCTTTTCCATCATATTGATGATATCCTCAGAGGCTTTTTCCAGTTTAAAAGTAGCAGCCCTGTGCCTGTGGCTCATTTGACTGCATGGGGGGATGGATGCTGAATACAGACAAAATGCAGGGGCCTGGATTACTTATCAAATACTTGGATGTCACCTGTTGGGGTAAGACAAGCACACCCCTGACCCACCACCCCTAAACAATTACAGACACAGGCTTCAGGGATAGTAACTTAGGGACAGCCTTGTGAATTGGACTTGGCCAGTTACCCCAAAGGGTTTGGTTTGGGTCCTGTGGCAATAGCAAAATAATAAGAGTTCCCCTTGGGCTTCTGGTCCCAGCTATGGAAGGGGCAGGACAATGATACAGTGTGATGGAACAACAGCTGTGTTCAATCTACAGCATGTTACAACAGGTGCAAGACATTATAAAACGCCTACCCAAGTCTTCCAGCAATGCAAAAACCCACAGTTTGGGGTCTACGACAGATGCGAGGGACATACAGGATCCCCGTGGACCTCCCTAGTGCCCAAGGAATCCACTTTACCCACCATGAAGTTCAGGAATGGGCTGATAAAAGTGGCATACCCTGGCGTTTCCACCTGCCCTACAACTCCACTGCTGCCAGGATAATTGAAAGGATGACTGGGCTACTTAAACAACAATTGAGGCGAGAGAAACCTGCTCTCTTCACAGGTGGAAACATCCCAGGAGCAATCATCCCAGTGCCTGTGCCGCATTAATCCAGAAGCAACTAGTCAGCACAACCCGAGTTCAACTGCTTTTGCCCTTGCCGCAGGATCTACCTCCAGGGGCACACGTTAAATGGCCCTGGGACTGGCAGGTAAGGCCATTGTGGTTTGGGTTTGTTGCCGCACGTGGAGAATAGGATAAGAAAGGGTCTTAGATTTCACCTGTATTCTACCCCGTCCCAGGTAAGACTGCTAAGTAATTAATCCAGGCCCCCTACTGGAAAAAGGCACCATTATATTAACCCTCTGGTCTCTTTTTTTTTTTTTTAGTTTCTGCTTTATAACAAAGTGAATCAGTCATACATATACATCTGTTCCCACATCCCTTCCCTCATGCATCTCCCTCCCTCCCACCCTCCCCATCCCACCCCTCCAGGCGGTCACAAAGCACCGAGCTGATCTCCCTGTGCTCTGCGGCTGCTTCCCACTATCTCTTAAACGGATTCTCCAGGATTCTGCCCCAGCTGTGGGGACTGAAGGTGGACAGGCAGTATGGTAATATAGGCCAGGACAAAACCATAGGCAGGGCTGGTATTATCTCAGAATGCTGTTACTGCTTGTATTTTGCTTAACGGTCTTGATCTTTCTGTATTGTGCCTGTTACACATCTCACATTTGATCCCTAGTCTGAGTGACTGGGCAACAAAGGTGGCCTCGCTGCTAAATGAGTTGAATTGCTTGGTCTACAGTGAGATGCCCTTGTCGTCCTCCTCTGGACTTCCATGAAAAATTGACCCGATAAGCACCTGGCTCTAAAATGTGCCCCCCTCTTGGACTCCATATTGCATTTGTTTTGTATTTGTATTATATTTGGTTGCAGTACACCTCTACATACCTGACCCAGGGATATTGCAGAAGAGGGACAGACCAAGATGGTGAGGGTCCTGCAGGGTAATTGGGGGTGAAGTGTATGGTCAGGCCACTCAAGATGGCTGTTCTCTTGCTCTTTGTACATCCCTGCTCAACCAGTCCCTGCTTCACCTACTTCCTACTCACATGAATGTGCTTGCCCAGCTAGTGATTGTTCTAATCCTTAAGCCAGAATGGCTTTACCTGCTAGTTTATTAAAGGGAAACCTCTGCCCTCGTGAATCTCCTTAACCTGAGGGGCTGTGAGGGACATGCCCCGCCTTCTGGTTTCCCTGGTAACTGATGAGCCAGCCTGACGTCAATTCCCCATAAATGGTAGCCGCTGCCTCCCCCTCTGAGTAGCGAAGATGGCTGCCATGGTGGGTATGCCAGCCAGCCAGCCAAAGTGGGGTGTTGCCCCAGGACTGTCTGCTTCAAATGTGTAAGTTCCCCTATCCGATCAACTGTTGATGTTCTGTCACTGTCTCTGGGCTCTTTCTTTGCTTTCAAGGCTGAGCAACTCCAAGGCTTGCAGGCCTGTAGGGTGCAGCCCAGCACCCTCCCTCCTTCACTCTCCTCACTGGTAACCACTAGTTTGTTTTCTATACCTGTGAGTCTGTTTCTGTTTTGCTGTATACATTCATTAATTTTTTTAGATTCCACATATAAGTGATATCATACAGTATTTGTCTCTCTCTGTCTTATTTCACTAAGCATAATATTCTCTAGGTCCATTCATGTTGCTGCAAATGGCTGAATTTCATTCTTTTTTTTATGGCTGAGTAATAATGAACTGTGGATATATGGATATATCTTAATCCACCTGTCTGTCGATGAGCACTTGGGTTGCTTCCATGTACTGGCTATTGTTAAATAGTGCTGCTATGAACATTGGGGTGCATGTATCTTTACAAATTAGTGTTCTAATTTTTTCTGGATATACATCCAGGAGTGAAGTTGGTAGATCATACAATAATGCTTTTAGTTCTGAGGAACCTCCACACTGTTTTCCATAGTGGCTGAACCAGTTGACATTCCCACCAGCAATGTACAGGTGTTCCCTTTTTCTCCACATTCTCGCCAACATTTATTTGTTGACTTTTTGATAGCCATTCTGACAGGTGTGAGGTGATAACCTCATTGTAGTTTGGATTTGCATTTCCCTGATTAGTGATGTTGTGGTGAGAATCTTTATGTGCCTGTTGGCTATCTGTATGTCATCTTTGGAAAACTCTATTTAGGTTTTCTGCCCTTTTTTTGATCGGATGGTTTGCTTTTTTGATACTGAGTTGTATGAGCTGTTAAACATTTTGGATATTAACCCCTTGTTGGTTATATCATTTGAAAATATTTTCTCCCATTCAGTAGGCTGTCTTTTCGTTGATGGTTTCCTTTGCTGTGCAAAAGCTTAAGTTTAATTAGGTCCCATTTGTTGTTTTGCTTTGCTTTCTCCTTAGGAGACAGCAGTATTTTTTGATCTACAATTTATGTCAAAGAATGTTCTGCCTATGTTCTCCTCCAGGAGTTTTATGGTTTCAGTTCTTACACTTGGGTCTCTAATCCATTTTGAGTTTATTGTTGTTTACGGTGTGAGGGAATTTTTAGTCTCGTTGTCTTACATTTGGCTGTACAGTTTTCCCAGCACCACTTACTAAAGAGACTTTTATCCATTGTGTACTCTTGCCTCCTTTTGCAGTTTTTCATCTTTAAAAATAAGTTGTCTCTAGTGATCATTTCAAAATCTACAATTTTTAGTTGTCCTATAAGTTTTTATGTGTGTTTGGACTTTTAAAATGTCTTTTAATGTAAAAAAAAAAACTGTTTAAAAAGAATTTAAAACAGGTTCTGAGTATACTTGCTACCGCTCTTCTCTTGTATACTTAGGGCAGACATCATTAATCAGTTTTCAAACTATTTCCTGCTAAATCTGGTCTTAGCTCTGGAGTCCTTCAAAATGGTCTCAAGGCAACAGCTGTCACTTCTTAGGGATTGGTATAATAAAAGGGTCATTTGACAAGCCCAGTTTAAGGCTCTCTTTGCTTAGGACTGGAATAAATTAATAAATATTAATCTCTTAATAAAATAGTACATCAAACTAATTATACAAAACTCACTTCAAAAGAGGAGGCATGTAGATTATTGTAGGGGCATTAATTTGTGACATGAGAAAAATACTAAAAACTTTTAGGGAATTTTTTCTTTAAGAGTTGCAATTCCAAACATTATTAGAATTCGAGCTGAACATAAGTGTTACACTAGGATAATAGTAGCGTAAATTTCTGTTTTGGGAAAGAACATCCTAACTTCTGATGATATGAATAGGTTTTCCTCAGAAGACGTGATGAAATAGAAGTGAAGGCTGAGTTTGGATAGAGTACTAAACGTCTTTAAGGGAAGTGACAGTTTTGGCAATCTATAACATGTCATGGAAACACAGTAAGGCCTAAAACAATCGGCTAAAATAAACTAAGCCATATGAGTATCAAAGGAAAAGCTCTTCAAAGCAGTAGAATGGTGATATTTGCTACTTCCTTGGTGGCAGATGAAACTCTTGAATTTGACTAGAGATCCATGTAAACATACTGGCAGGATTTACTGGCTGGAAGATAAGTAAAGATATTCTAGGTGTAGCTATACACTGATTATTTTCTAGGGAATAGCTTTAATAGAATATACCAATGTTGGGATTTTCTTGGTAAATAGACCTATAATTGTAGATAATCAATCTCAAATGTGCTGAAGAATACAGGCTTTTTAGCTATAACTAGTGAGATAGAGCCTAAAAGCTAAGCTACTAGATTGAACTGAATTGCTTTCGCTGTCATCAATCTGAATCCAAAACAGCCTTGTAAGGAAAAGCAGGGGACTTAGGTGGCTGGGTCTGATAGATTTGGGGCCTCTTGGACATGGAGTTGAACACTGAGTATACAAGTGAACACAGTATACAGCTATTGCTTCTCTTTTGGAGTCTTTGCTAATCACTAAAGCTTGATGCCAGGTAAGATTTGCATTATGTGTGTATCTGAATTACCATTCAGGCCTTTGAGTGTGCTCAGGATCACATCAAAGGTTTATTGGATTCACTCTAAAAAGGCAAAAATCACAAGAGTGGACTTTGCAAGCATTAAAGATATTCAAAATAACATTTTACATTGAGGAACTTGACAACATGCTGTATGCTTTAATACCTTAGGGATTTGCACTGAACACTGGTATCTTAGAACCTCAAGGAAGCATTTTGTGTTTTAGGAGAAATAATCATCTCCCTCCCTCTAAAACAGTGAAGCTCAGACTCAGTTAACTGGAGGAAATTCATTGGCACAAATAATGGGAAATTTTTAAAGAAAGAAATCATATAAATGCATTTGAAAATTGATAAAACTCAATATATATTCATGAAAAGCTTAGTAAATTATGGAAATCACTTAATGTGATAAAAGATCAAGAAGATACTATAATAAATCACAATGGTGAAATGTTAATCTTGCCTTCCAAAAACAAATGGATGCCCACTGTGATGAGTTTTATTTTAATATTAGAAGTCCTAGCCTAAGAGTTAACGTAATGGAAGTAATAGAAACTATAATTACTGGAGGGGAATACATCACTATTATCCACAAATTGCATGATTACATATGTACAAAACTTTTAAAATTGCACTAAAATATTAGAAATCAGAGGAAATTAGTAATTTTGCTGGGCACGAGGTCAGTATACAAATCAATTGTGGATAAATATATCAACAGCAAACAGAAAAACAGTTTTTAAATGTTCCATTTATAGTTAGGAACATGTTATGGGCTGAATTGAATTCCCCCACCAACAGACACACTTAGAACTCTGTGGGAAACAGAATTGTTAAGATGATTCCCACTGACTCACACCCATATACAATCTCCTTCGCTTGAGTGGGATCAGACTTGTGAATACATGAATGATCATTCCCATATTTATATCTCAAAGGTGGAAAGACTTTGCAGATGTAAATAAGGTGACTTGGAATTAAATCCAGCTGACTTGGAATTAATCAAAGGGAGTTACCCAGGATAGGCCTGACCTAATTAGATGAATTTTTAAAAAGAGGTCTTGATCCTTCTTTGAAGCCCTGAGATGCTCTTCTACTGGCCTTGAAGTGTACAGCCATGTTATGAACAGCCTATGGACAAAGACAGCTTCTAGGGGCTGAGGACCTCAGTCCTACAACTAAGAAACTGAATTCTGCCAGCAATCTTAATTTTGCTAGCAATCTTACCTAACTTGGAAGACAACCTCAAGCACCACATGAGAAGTCAGCCTGACCTACTATCTTGATTGAAGCCTTGGAAGATATGAGCAGAGGACCCAGTTTAGGCATTCCCAGACTCCTGATCCACAGAAACTGTGAGATAATGTTTTGCTTAAACCACTACATTTGTGTTAACTTTTTTATGCAGAAATAGAAAAAAATAAATACAGTTGTAAGCAGGGAACTGAATACTCTTTCTCTACATTAAGTGCTTGAAAAATCAAGGCATACTAACCTTGGCAAGTCCACAGTGAAACAGCTGCCTCACTGGACGTTTGACCCATGGTGATGCCCAGTAGCTGGCATCCCATCTATGAGCAGAAAGTATCCAAAAAGTTTGCCAGTGCCTCATTCCAGAATATAAATGGACAGGCCGTGAAAACTGTCATGCAAACTAAGTCTTAAAGAAAAGAAATGCCCTTTAATTTGTGAAACACTGAGTTAAATGATACTAGTGTTTGGGAAGATTAGCAATTGTTTAAAAAACACCTAACAATAATTAAATACATTGGAAAGCAAATTCCAGAGGAAAGTAAAATAACTTTGGTGTACTATATAGCTAAACAAATTGACTAAACATATTCCAGGGTGAGGGAAATGTAGTTATGGTATACTAATTGGTTCAGCTTTGAACCATATCTATATTAATATAATAGAACACTGAGTATTGATTTAATAAATAGCTTTATAACAACATAGAGGCTGCAAGGGGAATGAAAGTATAAGGGAACCAGACACTGATTTACTTTAATAAAATTGGTTATATTTATGTCAAAACTGAATAAATCAAGAGCTCTCAGAATAAGCCTACTATTTGGAATAGCAAGATATGTACCAAAATTTTTTATTAATTTGGAAGAGGTTGATCCTGAGGACAAATACTAGAGCTGGGAAGGGATGGAATAGGGCATTACTGTTAGTACTAACATCCTTTCAACACTATTTAGCTTTTCAGTACTTGTGATTGGTCTGTGCCTATTTTCTATTTCTTCCTGCTTCAGTCTTGGGAGATGGTACCTTTCTAAGAATTTGTCCCTCTCTTCTAGATTGTCCATTTTATTGGTATATAGTTGCTTATAGTAGTCTCCTATGATCCTTTGTATGTCTGTGGTGTCCTTTGTAACTTCTCCTTTTTCATTTCTAATTTTACTGATTTGAGCCCTCTCCCTTTTTTTTTCTTGATGAGTCTGGCTAAAGGTTTATCAATGTTGTTTATCTTTTCAAAGAACCAGCTTTTAGTTTCATTGATCCTTGCTATTGCTTTCTTTGTCTCTATTTCACTTATTTCTGCTGTGCTCATTAGGATTTCTTTCCTTCTAGTAACTTGGGTTTTGTTTGTTCTTTCTCTAATTGCTTTAGGTGTAAGGTTAGGTTGTTTATTTGAGGTTTTTCTTGTTTCCTGAGAAAAGACTGTATTGCTATAAACTTCCTTCTTAGAACTGCTTTTGCTGCATCCCATAGGTTTTAGATCATTGTGCTTTCATTTTCATTTGTCTCTAGGTATTTTTTGATTTCCTGTTTGATTTCTTCAGTGTAGTTTTTGAAAGTATGCGCAAACATCAATTTGGTGAAAATAAAAATTAGATTTACAGGGTCTAATAGTATAAGTATGATCTCTTTTTTCTAAAGTAAATGTTTTTCTCAATGTTAATACTCACTGCAGCACACTAAGTTGTCCCTAAAGGCCTGAAAGAGTAATGTACCTCTCTAAGAATCTGAAGAGGAGGGAAGACTGAATTGCTAGGGGACCTCTGGTCTATTAGGCAGAAGGAAAGATTAGAAGTAAATAGTCTAAAAATTAGAAAGAGTTTGTGTGCTTTCTGTGAGACTATTAAAATTATATAGTGGACTGAACAGGTAACTATACCTGTTAGATATTAAAAATTCTGTTTGAGTCTTTATGGCAGAAATCTCTATTTCTAAAGAGATGCATTATGTCCAGCCATAAATAGCATTGGGATTTACCTGAGCCTTTGAATAGCCTGTAATTACTGTCTCTGCTGAAACTTGTGAAAAGTTATAAGGTAAAGACATTTGTAAACGGAACAAAATTAGAATGAAAGCCAAAATCCAAGAAATTCATGGACAGGAAAGATACATTATTGTTTTATATGGTAATCGACATTAAATGTTAAGTTTAAAATTTACAGGCAACCTTCTTGTTAATCTACTTAAAGAAACTGGGAACTATATTTAAAATCAAAGTCAGGGGCTTCCCTGGTGGCGCAGTGGTTGGGAGTCCGCCTGCCGATGCAGGGGACACGGGTTCGTGCCCCGATCCCGGAGGATCCCACGTGCCGCGGAGCGGCTGGGCCCGCGAGCCATGGCCGCGGAGCCTGTGTGTCCGGAGCCTGTGCTCCGCAACGGGGGAGGCCACAGCAGTGAGAGGCCCGCGTACAGCAAAAAAAAAAAAAAAAAAAAAAAAAAAAAAAAAAAATCAAAGTCATTTCAAAAGAAAAAGATACTTTTATTATTTGACAGTGATATATAGACAAGTCACACAGAATTATGGGACAAATCTGACCTTCTGTTTCTTTGAAATATCAGAAGACTGACCAACAAATTTTGAAATATTCTATTTTCTGAAAGAAAATTTCTTCTGTCCTACATAGATGAGTTTTATTTCTTCTCTGTATTTAATTTGCTTAATCACTAGGTTAAAGCCACTTTGTCTTTGCTATTGAAAATATTCAGTCATTAAGCAAATAGAAACATAAGCTGACTGATTTTGACAATAAGCTCTTAGAGCTGCTGTAAGCCTTCTTACATGGGATGAGTTAGGCATGGGAAAGGGAATAGCACTAGTCAGATAGGATAGGTATGCACCTCCCAACTCTGCCTCTAAACCAGAGGTTACTAGACAAAGTACGTACTAGACAAGCCTAATGAATTAGGTTTCTAGATAACACATTTGATTTCTTGGAAAAATACTCAAGATAATCAAGTCCTGCCAAAGTCTGATTCCTCTTCTCCATAAAACTGAACTTTAAAGAACTTAGATAAGCGTTATCTAAGAGTATATCTAATTTTATACTCTATTTGCTTGCATAAAATAATGAAGCCACTAACAAAAATACAATAATTAATGAGATAAAAATATTAATTTAGCATTAATTAAAAGACTAGTTAACACATTAAGAAGAACACTAGATAAAAGAGGGAGGTCACAGAAACTGCTATGGACTAAATATTTTTGTACCATCAAATGCACACACCCAAACTCCATTTCTCTACACACACAAAACCCACACCCCTGTTCCTCCCTCCACAAGCCCACCTCAGTCTCTCCACACAAAAAGAACTCCCCCGTCTCTCCCTCCACACACACACACCAGTCTCTCCATAGGCGCGCACACACACACACGGACTCATAACACTTCTCTCCCTCCACACACACATACCCATCTCGCTGTCCACACACAACAGCCCCATCTCTACACACAACCCCGTCTCCCCCTCCACACAAACACACACACGTCTCTCCCTTTACACGTCCCAGTCTCTCCCTCCACACCCACACAACACTCTTTGCACACACACACAAATCGGTTTCCCCCCCACACCCTCCTCATTCTCTCCCTACACATTCCTCCCCTGTCCCCTGGCACACCCACCCCCCAGTCTCTCCTCACACAAACACATAAACTCACACCCCTCTCTCCCTCCACCCCACTGTTGCTCCATCCACACTCATGCCCCAGTCTCTATACATACCACCGTCTCTCCATGTGTGCACACAAACACCCCAGTGTCTCCAACACACACACGGACGCACAGACCCACCCTGCATCTCTTGTTCCAACACACACCCCCAGACTCCTCCCATCTCTCGCTCCACACCCATATGCCTGTCTCTACACACACACACACACACCCATCTCTCCCTCCATGCACACACACACCTGTGTCTCACCCATACTCTCCTTGTATGTCCATTCACACACAAGCCCATCTCTACACAGACCCCACACAACACCATCTTTCTTTCCACAACCCCCTTCTCTCCAGTACACACACACAAATACACACACATGCCTATCTCTCCCTCCACACACACACATACACACACATCTCTCCTTCCACAACCCCCATTTGTCCCTCCATCACTCTCTGTACGTGCTCCCCCTTTTCTCCTACCGGACACACGCCCGTCTCTACAGACACACACACACACACAAACCCATCTCTCCCTCCACACACCCACAACTGTCTCTCCCCCCACACACTCACCCATGTCTCCCTATACACACACACACACTGAAAGCAGTCTCTCCCTCCACACAAACACCCCCGTCCCACCCTTATAACCCGCACACATCCAACTCTCCACACACACCCCCCACACAACCATGTCTCTACCTCCACATACACAATCACACATCTATCGCTCCAAACAAACGCCAGTCTCTCCACAGACACACCCCACACACATCCCAGTCACTCCACAAGTGCAAAGAAACAAAAACAGGGCCCAGTCTCTCCACAAACACACACACACCCGTCTAACCCTCGGCATGCACATGTCCTCTCCCCCAACACACACACACACATCCATTTCAGCTTCCATACACGCACAGAGAAATGTCTCTCCCACACATCTCCGACCTCTCCACAAGCAGGCACAACCTAGTCTCTCCACACACACACACATCCCCTACTGTCCCTCCAAACCCTCTTCTCTCTCTCAGCTCCTGCATACACCCATCTCTACACACACACACAGATTCTCCTCCTTCCACACCCACATTCCCATTGCTCGAAACATACACCCCAGTCTCTCAATACACACACACACACACATCAATGTCTCCAAGTGCACACAACCGTACACCCCTGCGTCTATCCCTCCACACCCCTCTGGGCTCTACACACACACACACACACACCTTCCACAGTCTCTCCCTCCACTTACACCCCTTCTCTACACACATACTCCCGTCTCTTCCTCCACACCCACACAAGCACCCCAGTCTACACACACATAATACCCAGTCCCTCCCTCAGCACACACACCCCCCCAAACACTGCAGTCTCTTTCTCCCAAGCTTCTCTCCCACACCCCCTGAAAACACACCCATGTCTCGCTCGACATCTCCCTGGCACTCCCTTCACAACCACATCCCAATCTCTCCAAACACATACATCACCCCGTCTCTAACACACACACCCACAGACACCCCTTCCTCTCTCCACACACCTCCTGTCTCTCTCTCTCTCTACACACACACACACACACACCCCCCTATATCTCCCTCCATACAATCATCCCCGGGTCTCCCTCCACACACACACTGTTACTCCAGACACACAAACCTGTCTCCGCATCCACACACACACTCAAACACACACACATCACTCCCTACACACACACCCCATATCTGCACACGTACACAAAAACACAGACACAGCCTAGTTTCTACACACAAACACACAAACCATTCTCTCCACACACATACACTCAGACCCACACTGCATCTCTCCCTTCACACACACACACACACACACACACAAATCAATGTCTCCAAGTGCACACACCCACACACACCCCTGTCTATCCCTACACACTGCTCTGGGCTCTACACACACACAGACATCTTCGACAGTCTCTTCCTCCACTTACACCCCTTCTGTACATACTTGCTCCAGTCTCTAGCTCCACACCCCAACAAGCACCCCAGTCTCCACAAACACAATCCCCAGTCTCTCCAACACACATACACACACACTAAGACCCACAACGTGTCTCTCGCTCCACACACACACACCTAAACACCCCAGTGTCTTTCTCCTACCATCATGTTTCCAGCTGCCCCCAACACACACCCATTTTTCGCTCCACATTCTCCCTCCTCTCCCTCCACAACCACACCTCAGTCTCTCTGCACACAAACACCCCCGTCTCCACACACACACACACACACACACACACACACACAATCATCTCTGCCTGCACACAAACACCCCCAAGTCTCCCTCTGGAAACACACCCCTGGCTCTCCCTCCACACACACACTGTCACTCCAGAAACACACACAACCCTACTTCCCCATGCATGTTCACACGTCTGTCTCTCAACACACACACACACAGACACAAACACCTCTCCCTCCACACACACCCCATCTCTCCACATGTGCACAAAAACACACACACACCCTAGTCTCCAAACACACACACAGCCCAGTCTACACACACATGCTCATGCACGTGTCTCCTTTCAGAACCAACATTTCTCCCCCCATTCCTGCCCAGTCTACATGCTCCCCCTTTTCTCCCTCCACACATCCCCTGTTGCACCCTTCACACACACTCCCATCTCTATACACACACTCACACATGCAAACCTATCTCTCTCCCCCAACACACCCATTTCTACATACACACACAGAAAGTAGTCTTTCAACCCACACAAACACCCTGTCTCACCCTTAAATCCCACACACATCCAACTCTCAACACACACACACATGGCACTGTCTCTCCCTCCACACCCTCCATCTCTCCCTCCATACACACATACACACATCTCTCCCTCCGAACACACCCCAGTCTCTCCACACACACACCCCCTACACACACCCCAGTGTCGCCACAAGTGGAAACAAACACACAAACCAGTCTCTCCATACATACACTCACTCTCACCCGTCTCTAACTCCACACTCACACCCCAGTCTTCTCACACATAAACACTTCTCTCCCACCACAGACACCCCCATCCCTACACAGACACATGCCCACACACCTGTCTCTGCATCTGCACACTCCCCAGTCCCTCTGCACACACACAGACACACACACGTCTAACCTATCACTCCACACACAAGAACACACACACCCCTGACTCCCTCCACACCCCTTCTGGATCTCCCTCCAAATCTTCCTGTCTCTCCTTGTACAACTCCCCTGATTCTCCCTCCACATCTCCAGTCTCTCTCTGCACACACAGACCGTAGTCTCTCCACACAAGCACACACAAATCCATCTCTCCCTACACACAAACATCCCCCGGTCTCCCTCCAGAAACACACCCCTAGCTCTCTCTCCACACACACACTGTCACTCCATACACACACAAACCTGTCTCCCCATCCATACACACACGCAAACACACACACATCTCTTCCTGCACACACACCCCATATATGAACAGGTACATAAAAACACAGACACAGCCTAGTTTCCACACACAAACACACAAACCATTCTTTACACACACACACAATCAGGCCCACATTGCATCTCTCCCTTCACACACACACACACACACACACACACACACGTCTGTCCTTCTACTATCCCTGTTTCTCCCTGCATCCTGCCCAGTCTCTCTCTATATATGCTCCCCCTGTTCCTTACACACACACTCCCATCTCTACATACACACTCACACACAAACCCATATCTGCCTACACACACTCACATATACACACATACATCTCTACCTACACCTTTCTCTCCCTCCACACCCACAACCCAGTCTCTACAAAACCATATACACACACACATTTCCCCACAATCACAAACACCCACACCCGTGTCTCCCTCCACAACTCCTATCTCTCCCTATACACACACACACCTGTTTCACCTTCCACAGACACACAAACGTCTCTCCCTCCACACACCTCTTGTCTCTCTACAAACATGCACAACCTAGTCTCTCCACACACACACACATCCACTACTCACCCTCCAAACCCCTTTCTCTCCCTCAACTCCCACATACACCCATGTCTACACACACGCATACACACACACACACCCATTGCCTGAAACATACAGACACCCCAGTCTCTCAACACACACACATACACATCAATGTCTCCACATGCACACACATGCACACAGTGCACACACACCCCTGTCTCTCCACACACACACCTTCCACAGTCTCTCCCTCTACTCACACAAATTCTCTACACACATATACCCCTCTATACTTCCACACCCACACAAGCACCGCAGTCACCACAAACACAATCCCCAGTCTCTCCAACACACATAAAAACACACTAAGACCCACAATGTTTCTCTTCCTCCACACACACACAACTAAACACCGCAGTCTCTTTCTCCTACCATCATCTGTTTCCAGCTGCCCCCAACACACACCCATTTTTCACTCCACATTCTCCCTCCTCTCCCTCCACAACCACACCCCAATCTCTCCAAACACAAACATCACCCTCTATCTACACACACACAAACACACACACACACACACATACATCAGTTTCAGCTTCCATACACGCACAGAGAAATGTCTCTCGCTCCACACACCTCCCATCTCTCCACAAGCAGGCACAGCTTAGTCTCTCCACACACACACACACACACACCTACTGTCCCTCTATACCCTCTTCCCTCCCTCAGCGCCCACATACTCCCATCTCTACACACACACACACACTTCTCTTCCTCCAGAGACACCCCATCCCTACACACACACAAACACACAAACACCTGTCTCTGAATCCCCATACTCCCCAGTCTCACTAGACATACACACACACAAACTCCAGTCTCTGCAACACACATACACACCCACATACACCCACACCATGTCTCTCTGTACACACACACACAACTGAACACCCCAGTCTCCTTCTCCACCTCCCCATCTCTCCACCCCTGCTCCCCAACACACACCCATCTCTTGCTCGACATCCCTCAGCTCTCCACAACCACACCCCAGTCTCTCGACATACACACACACACACCTGTCTGTCCCTCCACTCACTTCCTCTTTCTCCACAAACACACATACAACACCCCTCTCTCCACACATCTCCCATCTCTCCACATACACACAAACACCCATCTCTGCCTCCACATGCACACCTTAGTCTCTCTGAATACACACACACACCCCATGCTTCCCTCCACAAGCAATACCACGGTCTCTCCACCAACAGACATGCACAGTCACCTGTCACTCCATCCACACACGCACTCCCATCTCTATACAAATACACCTGTTTCTACATACACCCACACACCCCTTTCTCCACACACACCCACATGCACCCCAGTCTCTCCATGGGTGCACACACAAAGAGACACTAACAACCAGATCTCCACACAAAGAGGTGCACACACTCACACACACACACACACACACACACACACCTATCTGTCAGTCCACACAGACACCCCCAGCACTCCTTCCAGAAACACGCCCCGGGCTCTCCCTCCACACACACACCACCATCACTCCACATACACACACACCACATCTCTCCACATGCACACGAAAACACACACACACCGTAGTCTCCACAAACACACAGCATAGTCTCTATGCGCACACGCACACACACAACCCAGTCTCCCCCTGCACACAAACACACACACATGTGTCTCTCCCTTTACACTATGCTGTCTCTCCCTCCACACCCAACACAACACTTTTCAGAGACACACAAATTGGTTTCTCCCTCCACACCCTCCTCATTCTCTCGCTACACATTCCTCCCCTCTCCCCTGGCACACTGACCCCCTAGTGTCTCCTCACACAAACACATAAACCCACACCCGTCTCACTGCCACCCCAATGTTGCTCCAACCACAGTCATACCCCAGTCTCTATACACACACCCACGGCTCTCCATGTGTGTACAGCAACACCCCAGTGTCTCCAGCACACATACAGATGCATAGTGCAACACCGTATCTCTTCTTCCAACACACACCCCCGGACTCCTTCCACCTCTCGCTCCACACCCACATGCCATTCTTATACACACACACACACACACACACACACACACACACACACACCCTACTGTCCGTCCAAACCCTCTTCCCTCCCTCAGCGCCCACATACTAATATCTCTACACACACACACACAAATACACACACACACACACACACACACTGATTTCTCTCCATCCACACCCACATTCCCATTGCCCGAAAGATACACCCCAGTCTCTCAACACACACACACACACACACACACACCAATGTCTCCACATGCACACACCCACACCCTGTCTATCCCTCCACACCACTCTGGGCTCTACACACACACACACCTTCCACAGTCTCTCCCCCCACTTACACACTTTCTCTACACACATACTCCCGTCTCTACCTCCAGACCCACACAAGCACCCCAGTCTATAGAAACATAAACCCCAGTCCCTCCCTCAGCAACACACACACCCAAACACTGAAGTCTCTTTCTCCCCACGTCTCTCCCACACCCCCCGAAAACACACCCATGTCTCACTCCACATCTCCCTGCCCCTCCCTTCACAACCACACCCCAATCTCTCCAAACACAAACATCATCCTGTCTCTACACATGCACACACACACACACCCCATATATGAACAGGTACACAAAAACACAGACAGCCTAGTTTCCGCACACAAACCCACAAACCATTCTCTCCACACACACACACACTCAAACCCAAACTGCATCTCTCCCTTCACACACACACACACACACACACACACACACACTTCCCATGTCTCGGTCCACACAGTCAACCGACCCCTCCCTCCCCACCTATATGTCAGGCTGTACACACATACACGTCTGTCCTTCCACAATCCCTGTTTCTCCCTCCATCCTGCCCAGTCTCTCTCTCTATATGCTCCCCCTGTTGCTCCTTCCACACACACTCCCATCTCGACATACACACTCACACACAAACCCATATCTCCCTACAAACACACACAGAGACACACAGACACACACCTATCTCTCCCTACACACACCCCTCTCTCCCTCCACAAATCAACCCCAGCTCTACAAATTCCTCCACACTCCCTCATCTGTCCCCCTAACCCTTTCATCTCTCCCACCCTAAACACACACACACATACACACACACACAGACACAAACACAGACACCCATCTCTCCTTACCCCTTTCTATCCATCCACACCCGCAACCCAGTCTCTACACACCCATACACATGCACAGCCATTTCCTCACAATCACACAAACCCACCCCCGTGTCTCCCTCCACAAGCCCACTCTCTCCCTACACACACACACCTGTTTCACCTTCCACAGACACACAAACGTCTCTCCCTCCACACACCTCCTGTCTCTACACAAACATGCACAACCTAGTCTCTCCATACACACACACAAAAAACCTTCTCTAGTTCCACACACACATCTACTACTCTCCTTCCAAACCCTCTTCTCTCCCTCAACCCCCACATACACCCATGTCTACACACACACACACCCATTGCCTGAAACATACAGACATACCAGTCTCTCAGCACACACTCAAACACACCAATGTCTCCACATACACACACATGCACACACACCCCTGTCTATCTGTCCACACCCCTCTGGTCTCTCCACACACACTCACCTTCCACAGTCTCTCCCTCTACTCACACACATTCTCTACACACATACACGCGTCTCTACCTCCACACCCACACAAGCACCCCAGTCTCCACAAACACAATCCCCAATCTCTCTAACACACATGCACACACACTAAGACCCACAACGTGTCTCTCCCTCCACACACACACACCTAAACACCCCAGTCTCTTTCTCCTACCCTCATCCGTTTCCAACTGCCCCCAACAGACACCCATTTTTCGCTCCACATTCTCCCTCCTCTCCCTCCACCACAACACCCCAGTCTCTCCACACACAAACACCCCCATTTCCACACACACCCCTCTATCTCTCCACACACTTCCTGTCTCTACACACACACACAATCATCTCTCCGTCCACACACACACTAGTCTCTCCATACACACAACCGCAGTCTCTCCCTCCACACACATACCCCTGTCCTTCTGCCCACACCAATCCTCCCAGTCTCTCCACCATACACACATATAGGAACACACCCGTGCCTACACACATACACCTGTTTCCACCTGCACCCACACACCACTGTGGCCACAAACACCCACACACTCACTGCAGTCTCTGCACACACACACACACCCATCTCTGCCTCCACACAAACACCCCCAAGTCTCCTTCCAGAAACATACCCCTGGCTCTCCCTACACACACACTGTCACTCCAGAAACACACAACCCTATCTCCCCATGCACATTCACACCTCTTTCTCTCAACACACACACACACACACACACACACACACACACACACACACCTCTCCCTCCACTCACACCCCATCTCTCCATATGTGGCCAAAAACACACACACACCCTAGTCTCCAAACACACACACACACACACACACACACAGCCCAGTCTCTACACGCACATGCTCATGCACGTGTCTCCTTTCAGCACCCCCATCTCTCCCCCATTCCTGCCCAGTCTACATGCTCCCCCTTTTCTCCCTCCACACGTCCCCTGTTGCTCCCTCCACACACACTCCCATCTCTATGCACAATCTCACACATGCAAACCTATCTCTCTCCCCCCACACACCCATTTCTCTATATGCCCACAGAAAGCAGTCTTTGTACCCACACAAACACCGTCTCACCCTTAAAACCCACACACATGCAACTCTGCACACACACACACCGACACATGACACTGTCTCTCCCTCCACACCCTCCATCTCTACCTCCACACACACATACACACATCTCTCCCTCCAAACACACCCCAGTCTCTCCATATGCACACCTGACACACACACCCCAGTGTTGCCACATTGGAAACAAACACACAAACCAGTCTCTCCATACATACCCTCACTCCCTCCCATCTCTAAGTCCACACTCTCACCCCAGTCTTCTCACACATAAACACTTCTCTCCCACCACAGACACCCCCGTCCCTACACACACCTGCCCACACACCTGTCTCTGCATCCGCACACTCCCCGGTCCCTCTGCACACACACAGACACACACACACGTCTAAACTATCACTCCACACACAAGAACACACACACCCCTGACCCCCTCCACACCCCTTTGAATCTCCCTCCAAATCTTCCTGTCTCTCCTTGTACAACTCCCCCGATTCTCCCTCCACATCTCCAGTCTCTCTCTCCACACACACACCGTAGTCTCTCCACACAAGCACACACAAATCCTTCTCTCCCTCCACACACAAACCCCAGTTTCCCTGCACATACTAACATATAGATACGCACACCTGTCTTCCACACAGGAAACCACACCCACGTCTGTGAGTCCACACTCAACCCCAGTCGTTCCGCCCCCACACAAAATCACACACGCCAGGCTCTCCAGACACACCAACCCCAACTTTACACACACACACACACACACCGCTATCTCTCCCTCCACACAAACATCCCCCAGTCTCCCTCCAGTAACACACCCCAGCTCTCCCTCCACACACAAACTGTCACTCCAGACACACACAAACCTATCTCCCCATCCATACACACATGCAAACACACACACATCTCTCCCTACAGACACACCCCATATCTGCCCACATACACAAAAACACAGATGCAGCCTAGTTTCCAGACACAAACACACAAACCATTAGCTCCACAGACACACACTCAGACCCACACTGCATCTCTTCCTTCACACACACACACACACACACACACACACAGTTCCCATATCTTGCTCCAGACACTCAACTGATCTCTCCCTCCCCCCATATGTCAATCTGTACACACACACACACACACACACACACACACACACACACGTCTGTCCTTCCACAATCCATGTTTCTCCCTCCATCTTGCCCAGTCTCTCTCAGTATATGCTCCCCCTGTGGCTCCACACCCACATGCTGGTCAAACACACACACACACATACCCATCTCTTCCTCCATGCAAACACACACGTGTGTCTCACCCATACTCTCCTTGTATGTCTGTTCAAACACAACCCCATCTCTACACAGACACCCCACACCACACCATCTCACCTTCTACAACCTCATCTCTGCAGTACACACATACAAATACATACACCTGTCTATCTCTCCCTCCACACACACACCCATCTCTACACACATACACCTCTCTCCCTCCCCACCCCCTAGTCTCTAGATACACACACACACACATACACACATCTCTCCTTGCACAACTGCGATTTGTCCCTCCATCACTCACTGTACATGTTCCCCTTTTCTTCTACCACTCACACTCCCATTTTTACACGCACACTCAAACACACAAACTCATCTCTCCCTCCACACACACACAGCTGTCTTTCACCCCCACTCACTCTGTGTCTCCCTCCACACACACCCATGTGTCCCTATACATGCACACACACAAAGCAGTCTCACCACACACACACCCCTGATCCACCCTGAAATCCTACACACATCCAACTCTCCACACACTCACCAACACACACACCACTGTCTCTCCCTCCACACCTATACTTCCACCGCTCCAGAAACACACAACGACCCCGTCTGTACACACACACACCACACAACCATGTCTCTACCTCCACACACACAATCGCACATCTATCCCTCCAAACAAACCCCAGGCTCTCCACACAGACACCCCACACACATCCCAGTCACTCCACAAGTGCGAAGAAACACATATAGGGCACAGTCTCTCCACAAACACACATACACACACAAAGACAGACAGACACACACACACCAGTCTAACCCTCGGCATGCACATGTCCTCTCCCCCAACACTCGCACACACACAGACACACATAGACACACATCCGTTTCACCTTCCATACATGCACAGAGAAATGTCTCTCCCTCCACACACCTCCCATCTCTCCACAAGCAGGCACAGCCTAGTCTCTCCACACACACACAGACACAAACACACACGTACACACACACACCCTACTGTCCCTCCAAACCCTCTTCCCTCCCTCAGCGCCTGCATACTACCATCTCTACACACACACACACACACACACACACAAACACATACACACACATCTGTTTCACCTTCCATACATGCACAGAGAAATGTCTCTCCCTCCACACACCTCCCATCTGTCCACATACAGGCAAAACCTAGTCTCTCCATACACACATAGACACACACACATACACACACACCTCTTACTGTCCCTCCAAACCATCTTCCCACCCTCAGATACCACATACTCCCATCTCTACACACACACACACACACACACACACATACACATGAATACACACACACACTGATTTCTCTCCATCCACACCCACATTCCCATTGCCCGAAAGATACAGAAACCCCAGTCTCTCAACACACACACACACACACACACACACACACACATCAATGTCTCCAAGTGCACACAACTGCACACCCCTCCGTCTATCCCTCCACACCCCTCTGGGCTCTACACACACACACACACACACACACACACACCTTCCACAGTCTCTCCCTCCACTTACACCCCTTCTCTACACACATACTCCCATCTCTACCTGCACACGCACACAAGCACCCCAGTCTACACACACATAAACCCCAGTCCCTCCCTCAGCAACACACACACACACCCAAACACTGCAGTGTCTTTCTCCCCACTGTCTCTCTCACTCCCCCCAAAAACACACCCAAGTCTCACTCCACATCTCCCTGCCACTCCCTTCACAACCACACCCCAATCTCTCCAAACACATACATCACCCTGTCTCTAACACACGCACCCACAGACACCCCTCACTCTCTCCACACACCTCCTATATCTCTCTCTCTACACACACACACACACACACACACACACCCCTGTATCTCTCCCTCCACACAATCATCCCCAGGTCTCCCTCCAGAAACACACCGCAGCTCTCCCTCCACACACACACTGTCACTCCAGACACACACAAACCTGTCTCCCCATCCACACACACACACAAACACACACACATCACTCCCTACACACACACCCCATATCTGTACATGTACACAAAAACACAGACACAGCCTAGTTTCCACACACAAACACACAAACCATTCTCTCCACACACATACACTCAGACCCACACTGCATCTCTCCCTTCACACACACACACACACACACACACACACACACTAACTTCCCATGTCTCGCCCTAGACACTCAACCGATCTCTCCCTCCCCACCCATATGTCAGAGTGTAGACACACACACACACACACACACACACACACACCCCTGTCCTTCCACTACCCCTGTTTCTCCCTCCATCCGGCCCAGTTTCTCTCTCTATATGCTCCCCCTGTTGTTCCTTACACACACATTCCCATCTCTACATACACACTCATACACACATATCTCCGTACACACACACACACCTATCTCTCTACACCCCCATCTCTCCCTCCACAAACAAACCCTTCTCTACACATTCTTCCACACACCCTCATCTGCCCCCCTAACCCTTTCATCTCTCCCTCCATACACACACACACATCTCCATCTCTCCCTACCCTTTTCTCTCCCTCCACACCCACAACCCAGTCTCTGCACACCCATACACACACACACACACCCATTTACCCACAATCACAAACACCCACACCTGTCTCCCTCCACAACCCGTATCCCTCCCTACACACACACCTGTTTCACCTTCCACAGAAACACAAACGTCTCTCCCTCCACACACTCCTGTCTCTCCACACACATGCACAACCTAGTCTCTCCAAACACAACACAAAGTCTTCTCTAGTTCCACAAACACATCCACTACTCTCCCTCCAAACCCTCTTCTCTCCCTCAACTCCCACATACACCCTTGTCTACACACACACATACACACACAAACACATTACTTGAAACATACAGACACCCCAGTCTCTCAACACACACACATACACATCAGTGACTCTACATGCACACACATGCACACGCACCCCTGTCTATCCCTTCACACCCCTCTAGTCTCTCCACACACACTCACCTTCCACAGTCTCTCCCTCTACTCACACACCTTCTCTACACACATACACATGTCTCTACCTCCACACCCACACAAGCAGCCCAGTCTCCACAAACACAATCTCCAGTCTCTCCAACACACACACACACACACACACACCCCATCTCTTCCTCCACACAATCATCCACAGGTCTCCCTCCAGAAACACACCACAGCTCTCCCTCCACACACACAGTGTCACCCCAGAAACACACAAACCTGTCTCCCCATCCATACACACACGCAAACACACACACATCTCTCCCTACACACACACCCCATATCTGCTCACATACACAAAAACACAGACACAGCCTAGTTTCCAGGCACAAACACACAAACCATTCTCTCCACACACACACACTCAGACCCACACTGCATCTCTCCCTTCACACACACACACACACACACACACACACAAAACCTTCCCTTATCTCACTCCACACACTCAACTGATCTCTCCCTCCGCACCCATATGTCAGGCTGTACACACACACACACACACACACACACATACACATACGTCTGTCCTTCCACAATCCCTGTTTTTCCCTCCATCTTGCCCAGTCTCTCTCAGTATATGCTCCCCCTGTGGCTCCACACCCACACGCCGGTCTAACACACACACACACACATCTTTCTCTCCATGCAAACACACATGTGTGTTTCACCCATGCTCTCCTTGTATGTCTGTTCAAAAACAACAACCCCATGTCTACACAGACCGCCCACCTCACACCATCTCACTTTCTACAACCTCATCTCTGCAGTACACACATACAAATACACACACATGCCTATCTCTCCCTCCACTCACACTCCCATCTTTACACACACACTAAAACACACAAACTCATCTCTCCACACACACACAGCTGTCTTTCAACCCCACTCACCTTGTGTCTCCCCGCCACACACCCATGTCTCCCTATACACACACACACTGAAAGCAGTCTCTCCCTCCACACAAACACCCCCGATCCACCCTTAAATCCCACACACAACCAACTCTCCACACACACACCAATGCACACACCTTTCTGTCCTTCCACTCCCTTCCTGTTTCTCCACAAACACACATACAACACCCCTCTCTCCACACATCTCCCGTCTCTCCACATACACACAAACACCCATCTCTCCCTCCACATGCACACCCTAGTCTCTCTGAATACACACACACACCCCATCCTTCCCTCCACAACCAATCCCCCGATTTCTTCACCAACACACATACATGCACAGTCACCTGTCGCTCCATCCACACATGCACTCCCATCTCTACACCAATACACCTGTTTCTACCTACACCCACACACCCCTTTCTCCACACACACCCACATGCACCCCAGTCTCTCCATGGGTGCACACACAAAGAGACACTAACAACCAGATCTCCACACAAAGAGGTGCACACACACACACACACACACCTATATGTCAGTCCACACAGACACCACCAACACTCCTTCCAGAAACACGCCCCTGGCTCTCCCTGCACACTCCCACCACCATCACTCCACACACACACACACCACGTCTCTCCACATGCACACAAAAACACACACACACCATAATCTTCACAGACACACACACACAAACCAGTCTCCCCCTGAACACAAACACACACCCATGAGTCCCTCCCTTTACACTATGCTGTCTCTCCCTGCACACCCAACACAACACTTTTCAGAGACACACAAATCAGTTTCCCCCTCCACACCCTCCTCATTATCTCACTACAGATTCCTCCCCTCTCCCCTGGCACACTGACCCCCCAATGTCTCCTCACACAAACACATAAACTCACACCCGTCTCACCCTCCACACCACTGTTGCTCCAACCACAGTCATACCCCAGTCTCTACACACACCCACGTCTCTCCATGTGTGTACCCCAACACCCCAGTGTCTCCAGCACACATATGTTTGCACTGACCTACACTGTATCTCTTTTTCCAACACACACCCCGGACTCCTTCCATCTCTCGCTCCACACCCACGTGCCAGTCTTACACACACACACACACACACACACATACACACATCCGTTTCACCTTCCATACACGCACAGAGAAATGTCTCTCTCTCCCCACACCTCCCATCTCTCCACATGCAGGCACAACCTAGTCTCTCCATACACACATACACACACACACACATACACGCACACCCTCTAGTGTCCCTCCATACCCTCTTCCCGCCCTCAGATCCCACATAATTCCTTCTCTACACACACACACACACACACACACAAATACACACACACACTGATTTCTTTCCGTCCACACCCACATTCCCATTGCCCGAAAGATATAGACACCCCAGTCTCTCAACACACACACACACACACACACACGTCAGTGTCTCAAAGTGCACACGACCGCACACCCCTCCATCTATCCCTCCACACCCCTCTGGGCTCTACACACACACATGCCTTCCACAGTCTCTCCCTCCACTTACACCCCTTCTCTACACACATACTCCCATCTCTACGTCCCACACAAGCGCACCAGTCTACACAAACATAAACCCCAATCCCTCCCTCTGCAACATACACACACACACACCCAAACACTGCAGTCTCTTTCGCCCCACGATCTCTCCAACACCCCCCAAAAACACACCCATGTCTCACTCCACATCTCCCTGCCACTCCCTTCACAACCACACCCCAATCACTCCAAACACATACATTACTCTTTCTCTAACACTCACACTCACAGACACCCCTCCCTCTCTCCACACACCTGCTGTCTCTCTCTCTACAGACACACACACACACACACCTGTAATTCTCTCTCCACACAATCATCCCCAGGTCTCCCTCCAGTAACACACCGCAGCTCTCCCTCCACACACACACTGTCACTCCAGACACACACAAACCTGTCTCCCCATCCACACACACATGCAAACACACACACATCACTCCCTACATGCACACCCCATATCTGCACACGTACACAAAAACACAGTCACAGCCTAGTTTCCACACACAAGCACAGAAACTATTCTCCCCACACACATACACTAAGACCCACACTGCATCTCCCCCTTCACACACACACACATAAACTTCCCATATCTCCCTCCACACCCACACAAGCACCCCAGTCTCCACAAACGCAGTCTCCAGTGTCTCCAACACACACACACAGACACACACACCCCTATCTCTCCCTCCACACAAACATCCCCATTCTCCCTCCAGTAACACACCCCAGCTCTCCCTCCACACACACAGTGTCACCCCAGACACACACGAACCGTCTACCCATCCATACACACACACAAACACACACACATCTCTCCCTACACACACACTCTATATCTCCCCACATACACAAAAACACAGACACAGCCTAATTTCCACACACAAACACAAACCATTCTCTCCACACTCACACACTCAGATGCACACTCCATCTCTTCACACACACACACACACACACACACACACACTTCCCATATCTTGCTCCACACACTCAACTGATCTCTCCCTCCCCACCCATATGTCAGGCTGTACACACACACACACACACACACACATCTGTCCTTCCACAATCCCTGTTTCTCCCTCCATCTTGCCCAGTCTCTCTCAATATATGCTCCCCCTGTGGCTCCATACCCACTCGCCCGTCTAACACACACACACACACACACCCATCTCTTCCTCCATGCAAACACACACGTGTGTCTCACCCACACTCTCCTTGTACATCTGTTCAAACACAACCCCATCTCTACACAAACCCCCCCACCACACACCATCTCAATTTCTACAAATACACACACATGCCTATCTCTCCCTCCACACATACACCCATCTCTACACACATACACCTGTCTTTCCCTCCACACCCCCTAGTCTCTACACACACACACACATACACACATCTCTCCTTCCACAACCCCCATTTGTCCCTCCTTCACTCTCTGTACATGCTTCCCCTTTTCTCCTACCACACTCCCATCTTTACACACATACTCACACACACAATCCCATGTCTCCCTCTACACACCCACACCTCTTGCTCACCTGTCACACTCACCCATGTCTCCCTATACACACACACACACACTGAAAGCATTCTCTCCCTCCACACAAACACCCCCGACCCACCCTTAAAACCCACAGACATCCAACGCTCCACACATACCAATAAACACAACACTGTCTCTACCTCCACACCTATACTTCTGTCTCTCCATAAACACAGATCGACCCCATATGTACACACAGATGCCACACAACCATGTCTGTAGCTCCACACACACAGACACACATCTGTCCATCCAAACAAACCCCAATCTCTCCACACACACACCCCCACACACCCCCAGTCTCTCCACAAGTGCAAGGAAACACAAACAGAGCCCAGTGTCTCCACAGACACACACACACCATTCCAACCGTCAGCATGCACAATTCTTGTTCTCCCTCAACACTCACATGCACACACACACACACCCATTGCCTAAAACATACAGACACCCATGTCTCTCAACACACACACATACACATCAATGTCTACACATGCACTCACACTCTTGTCTATCCCTCCACACCCCTCTGGTCTTTCCACACACACTCACCTTGCACAATCTCTCCCTCTACTCACACACCTTCTCTACACACATACATCTATCTCTACCTCCACACCCACACAAGCACCCCAGTCTCCACAGACACAATCCCCCATCTCTCCAACACACATACACACACACTAAGACCCCCAACCTGTCTCTCCCTCCACACACACACACCTAACCACCCTAGTCTCTTTCTCCTACCTTCATCTGTTTCCAAATGCCCCCAACACACACCCGTTTTTTGCTCCACATTCTCCCTCCTCTCCCTCCACAACCACACCCCAGGCTCTCTGCACACAAATACCCCCATCTCCACACACACACACACACACACACACACACACAGTCATCTCTCTGTCCACACACACACGCTAGTCTCTCCATACACACAACGGCAGTCTCTCCCTCCACACACATGTCCCAGTCCTTCTGTCCACACCAATCCTCCCAGACTCTCCACCATATACACGTACAGGCACACACCCATGCGTACACACATACACCTGTTTCCACCTGCACCCACACACCACTGTGGCCACACACACCCACACACTCACTGCAGTCTCCACACACACACACACACACCCATCTCTGCCTCCACACAAACACCCCCAAGTCTTCCTCCAAATACACACTGTCACTCCAGAAACACACACAACCCTATCTCCCCATGCACATTCACACTTCTGTCACTCAACACACACACACATATACCTCTCCCTCCACACACACCCCATCTCTCCACATGTGCACAAAAACACACACACCCCCACACACAGCCCAGTCTCTACACACACATGCACATGCACGTCTCTCCTTTCAGAACCCATGTTTCTCTCCCTTTCCTGCCCAGTCTACATGCTCCCCCTTTTCTCCCTCCACACATCTCCTGTTGCACCCTCCACACACACTCCCATCTCTATACACACACACACACACAAACCTATCTCTCTCCCCCATACACCCATTTCTCCATACACACAAAGAACGCAGTCTTTCCACCCACACAAACACCCTGTCTCACCCTTAAAACCCACACACATGCAACTCTCCACACGCACACACTGACACATCACTGTCTCTCCCTCCACACCCTCTATCTCTCCCTCCACACACATATACACACACATCTCTCCCTCCAAACACACCCCAGTCTCTCCACATCCCCCCACACACAAACACCAGTGTTGCCACAAGTCGAAACAAATACACACACAAATCAGTCTCTCCATACGTACACTCACTCCCCCCGTCTCTAACTCTGCACTCTTACCCCAGTCTTCTCACACATAAACACTTCTCTCCCACCACAGACAACCTATCCCTACTCACACATGCCCACAAACCTGGCTCTGCATCCGCACACTCCCCAGTCCATCTGCACACACACAGATACACACACACACGTCTAACCTATCACTCCACACACAAGAACACACACATCCCTGACTCCCTCCACACCCCTTCTGAATCTCCCTCCAAATCTTCCTGTCTCTCCTTGTACAACTCTCTGGATTCTCTCTCCACATCTCCAGTGTCTCTCTCCACACACACAACCTAGTCTCTCCAAACAAACACACAAATCCATCTCTGCCTACACACACACACCCCAGTATCCCCACACACACTCACACATAGACACACACACCTGTCTTCCACACAGAAAAGCACACCCACGTCTGTAAGTCCACACCCAACCCCAGTCGTTCCACACCCACACAGACTCACACACCCCAGTCTCTCCACACAAACCAACCCCAACTTTACACACACACACAAAGCTGTCCTTTCTCCACAGCCACACACCCCTCTCTCTCCACAACCCTGTATCTACAGACACGCACACACATACACTTCTCTCCCTCCAAAGATACATGCCTGTCTTGCCGCACACTCACACACCCGTCTCCCTCCACATACATAGCCCAGTCTCTCTACACACACACATACACACTCACACACCCATTACTCCACTCATAAAAACACCATATCACTCTCTCCCTTCACACCCCCCCAATCTCCCTCCTCATCCTCCCATCTTTGCTTTCTCACTCAAACCCCAGTCTCTACACACACACACACACACACACACACACACACACACCCCTCTGGTCTCTACTCACAGCAACCCACACTGTAGCTCTCCCTCCACACACATCACCACACATCCCCCCATCTCTTGCTACACACACACCCATATCTCCCTCCAGTCCCCATCTCTCAATGCACTCCCTAGTCTCTCCACACACACACACACACAAACCCATCTCTCCATCCATGCAAACACACACCTGTGTCTCCACCATACTCTCCTTGTATGACCGTTGAAACACAACAGCCCCATCTCTACACAGACACCCCACACAACACCATCTCACTTTACACAACCTCATCTCTCCAGTACACACATACGAATACACAGACATGCTTATCTCTCGCTCCACACACACACCCATCTCTACACACATACACCTGTCTCTCCCTGCACACCCCCTTATCTCTACACACACACACACACACATACACACAAGTCTCCTTCCACAACCCCCATTTGTCCCTCCATCACGCTTTGTACATGTTCCCCTTTTCTCCTACCAGACACATGCCCATCTGTACACACACTGAAACACACAAACTCATCTCTCCCTCCACACACCCACACCTGTCTCTCCACACAAACACCCATACCGCCCTAACTCCACATTCAAACCCCAGTCTGCTCACACACACACCCTTCTCTGCCACCACACACAACCCCATCCATGTACACACACACACACTGATTGCCCTCTGTCCACACCCACATTACCATTGCCCAAAACATACAGACTCCCTAGTCTCTCAGCACACACACACAAATCAATGTCTCCATGTACGCACACCCGCACACACACACCTGTCTATCCCTCCACACCATTCTGGGCTCTACACACACACACACCTTTGACAGCCTCTCCCTCCACTTACACCCCTTCTCTACACACATACTCCCGTCTCTACCTCCATACCCACACACGCACCCCAGTCTACACAAACAAACCCCAGTCCCCCCCCAGCACACACACACACCCAAACACCGCAGTCTCTTTCTCCCCACCGTCTCTCCCACACCCACTGAAAACACATCCATGTCTCACTCCACATATCCCTGGTGCTCCCTTCACAACCACACTCCAGTCTCTCCAAACACAAACATCACCCTGTCTCTACACATGCACACACAGAAACCCCTCCCTCTCTCCACACACCTACTGTCTCTCTCTACACACACACACACACACCCCTATCTCTCCCTCCACACAAACATCCCCAGGTCTCCCTCCAGAAACACACCCCTAGCTCTCCCTCAACATGCACACTGTCACTGCAGACACAGACAAACCTGTCTCCCCATCCATATGCACACGCAAACACATACATATCTCTCCATGCAAACACAGCCCACATATGCACATGTACACAAAAACACAGACACAGCCTAGTTTCCACACACAAACACACAAACCGTTCTCTCCACACACAGACCCACACTGAATCTCTCCCTTCACACACACACACACACACACACACACACACACACAAACTTCCCATACCTCCCTCCACACACTTAACTGATCTCTCCCTCCCCACCCATATGTCAGGCTGTACACACACACACGTCTTTCCTTCCACAATTCCTCTTTCTCCCTCCATCCTGCCAGGTCTCTCTCTCTCTATGGTACCCCTCTTGCTCCTCACACACACACTCCCATCTCTACATACACACTCACACAAAAACCCATATCTTCTTACACACACACACACACCTATCTCTCCCTCTACATCACCATGTCTCCCTCCACAAATCAACCCCATCTCTACACATTCCTCCACACACCCTCATCTGCCCCCTTAACCTTTTCATCTCTCCCTCCATACACATTGTCACTCCAGAAACACACACAACCCTATCTCCCCATGCACATTCATACCTGCCTCTCAATACACACACACACACACCTCTCCCTCACACACACCCCATCTCTTCACATGTGCACAAAAACACACACCCTTGTCTCCCCCCCCCACACACACACAACTCTGGTCTCTACTAACAGCAACCCACACTGTAGCTCTCCCTCCACACACATCACCACACATCCCCCCATCTCTTGCTACACACATACCCGTGTCTCCTTCCAGTCCCCCCATCTCTCAGTACACACCCTAGTCTCTCCACACATACACACACACACACGTCTCTCCCTACAAACACCCTATCTCCCTACAAACACACACACCCATTTCTTCCTCCGCATTTAAACTCCAGTCTCTCCACAGACTAACCCCCCTGTTCTCCGTCCACACTCACACCCGCATCTCTCTATATACACCTGCTAATTCTCCTTTCACAACCCCACGTCTCTCCTTTGACACTCACACACACTCGCTGTCTCTGATTCCACACTCACACCCCTGTGTGCTCATATACACATACACAAAAACAAACTTCTCTTCCTCCACAGACACCCCATCCCTACACACACCTACACACAAACACCTGTCTCTGAATCCCCATACTCCCCATTCTCTCCACACACACACACACAAAGCCATCTCTCCATCCATGCAAACACACACGTGTGTCTCACCCATACTCTCCTTGTATGTCCGTTCGATCCCAACAGCCCCATCTCTACACAGGCAACCCACACAACACCATCTCACTTTCCACAACCTCATCTCTCCAGTACACACATACGAATACACACACATGCCTATCTCTCCCTCTACACACACCCCCATCTCTACACACATACACCTGTGTCTCTCTACACATCCCCTCATCTCTACATACACACACACACCTCTCCTTCCACAACCCCCAGTTGTTCCTCCATCACTCTCTGTACATGTTCCCCTTTCTACTACCAGACACACACCCATCTCTACACACACACTGAAACACACAAACTCATCTCTTCCTCCAAACACACACAGCTGTTTCTCCACACATACACCCATACCTCCATCTCTAACTCCACACTCAAACCCCAGTGTGCTCACACACACACTCTTCTCTCCCACCACATACAACCCCATCCATGTACACACACACACACATGCACACACACACCACTCTAACCCACAGCATGCATATCTGCTTCTCTCTGTCAACACTTACACACACACACACACACAAACATCCGGTTCACCTTCCATACATGCACAAAGAAATGTCTCTCCCTCCACACACTTCCCATCTCTCCAAAAGCAGGCACAATGTAATCTCTCCACATGCACACATATCCCCTACTGTCCCTCCAAACCCTCTTCCCTCCCTCAGCTCCCACATACTCCCATCTCTACACACACACACACACACACACATACAGACACACACACACTCATTTCCCTCCATCCACGCCCACATTACCATTGCCAAAACATACATACTCCCCAGTCTCTCAGCACACACACACAAATCAATATCTCCATGTGCACACACCCACACAAACACCCCTGTCTATCTTTACACACATGCACACCTTCGACAGTCTCTGCCTCCACTTACACCCCTTCTGTATACACATACTCCCGTCTCTACCTCCACACCCCCACAAGCACCCCAGTCTACACAAACATAAACCCCAATCCCTCCCTCAGCAGACACACACACCCAAACACTTCAGTCTCTTTCTCCCCACCGTCTCTCCCACACCCCCCAAAAACACACCCATGTCTCACTCCACATCTCCCTGACACTCCCTTCACAACCACACCCCAATCTCTCCAAACACAAACATCATCCTGTCTCTACACATGCACACACAGACACCCCTCCCTCTCTCCACACACCTCCTGTCTCTCTCTACACACACACACACATACACACACACAGACACACACCTATCTCTCCCTCCACACACACACTGTCACTCCAGATACACACAAACCTGTCTCCCCATCCAAACACACACAAACGCACACAAATCTTTCCCTGCAAACACACCCTATATATGCACATGTACACAAAAACACAGACACAGCCTAGTTTCCACAGACAAACACACAAACCATTCTCTCCACAAACACACAGTCAGACTCACACTGAATCTCTCCCTCCACACCCCTAGTATCTACATACACATACACACACATACACACACATCTCTCCTTGCACAACCCCCATTTGTCCCTCCATCATTCTCTGTACGTGCTCCCCCTTTTCTCCTACCACACACACTCCCATCTCTACACACACACACACACACAAACCCATGTCTCCCTCCACACACACACCCATGTCTCCCTATACACACACACACTGAAAGCAGTCTCTCCCTCCACACAAACACCCCCGATCCAACCTTAAAACCCACACACATCCTACTCTCCACACACATACCAACGCACACAACACTGTCTCTCCCTCCACACCTATACTTCCATCTCTCCATAAACACACATCTACCCCATCTGTACACACACATGCCATGCAACCATGTCTCTACCTCCACACACACAGACACACATCTATCCCTGCAAACAGACCTCAATCTCTCCACACCCCCACACACATCCCTGTCACTCCACAAGTGCAAAGAAACACAGAGCCCAGTCTCTACACACACACACACACACACACACACACCAGTCTAACCCTCAGCATGCACAACTCCTTCTCTCCCTCAACACTCACACACACAACACACACTCATACACTCACATCCGTTTCACCTTCCATACATGCACAGAGAAATGTCTCTCCCTCCACACACCTCCGATCTCTCCACAAGCAGGCACAACCTAGTCTCTCCACACAAACACACACACATCCCCTACTGTCACTCCAAACCCTCTTCCCTCCCTCAGCTCCCACATACTCCCATCTCTACGCACACACAGATACACACACACACTGATTTCTTTCCGTCTACACCCATATTCCCAGTTCCCGAAATATACAGACAACCCCATTTCTCAATACACACATATCAATGCCTCCACGTGCACACACCCACAGACACACCCCTGTCTACCCCTGCACACCACTCTGGGCTCTACACACACACACCTTTGACAGTCTCTGCCTCCACTTACACCCCTTCTCTACACACATACTCCCGTCTCTACCTCCACACCCCCACAAGCACCCCAGTCTACACAAACATAAACCACACTCCCTGCCTCAGCACACACACGCACACCCAAACACTGCAGTCTCTCCCCACCGTCTCTCCCACGTCTCCCGAAAACACACCCATGTCTCACTCCACATCTCCCTGGCGCTCCCTTCACAACCACACCCCAATCTCTCCAAACCAAACATCAACCTGTCCCTACACACGCACACACAGATACCCCTCTCTCTCTCCACACACCTCCTGTCACTCTTTCCACACACACACACACCTATTTCTCCCTCCACACAAACTTCCCCAGGTTTCCCTCCAGAAACACACCCCTAGCTCTCCCTCCACACACACACTGTCACTCCAGACACACACAAACCTGTCTCTGCATCCATACACACACACATCTCTCCCTGCAAACACACTCCATATATGCACACATATATAAAAACACAGACACAGCCTAGTTTCCACACACAAACACACAAACCATTCTCTCTGCACACACACAGTGAGACCCACACAGAATCTATCTCTCCCTTCACACAGACTCACACACTCACACACAAACTTCCCATATCTCACTCCACACACTTAACCAATCTCTCCCTCCGCACCCATATGTCAGGCTGTACACACACACACACACGTTTGTCCTTCCCATCTGTACATACACACTCACACACAACCCATATCTCCCTACACACACGAACACACACACACACACACCTGTCTCTTCCTCTACACCCCCCTCTCTCCCTCTACAAATCAACCCCCTCTCTACACATTCCTCCACACACCCTCATCTGTCCCCCTAACCTTTTCATCTCTCCCTCCATACACACACACCCACACTGATCTCTCCCTACGCCTTTCTCTCCCTGCACACCTACACCCCAGTTTTTACACACCCATACACACACCCATTTCTCCACAATGAAAAACACCCATACCTTTGTCTCCCTCACAACCCCATCTCTCCCTATACACACACACACCTGTTTCACCTTCCACAGACACACAAACATCTCTCCCTCCACACACCTCCTGTCTCTCCACAGACTTGCACAACCTAGTCTCTCCACACACACACACACACAAACCCTTCTCTATTCTACACACACATCCCCTACTCTCCCTCCAAACCCTGTTCTCTCCCTAAACTCCCACATACACCCATGTCTACACACACACATACACACACACCCATTGCCTGAAACATACAGACACCCCCATCTCTCAACACACACACATACACATCAGTGTCTCCACATGCACACACACCCCTGTCTTTCCCTCCACACCCCTCTAGTCTCTCCACACACACTCACCTTCCACAGTCTCTCCCTCTACTCACACACCTTCTCTACACACATACACCCGTCTCCACCTCCACACCCACACAAGCACCCCAGTCTCTCCCACACACGTACACACACACTAAGACCCACAGCGTGTCTCTCCCACAACACACACACACCTAAACACCACAGTCTCTTTCTCCTACCCTCATCTGTTTCCAACTGCCCCCAACACACACCTGTTTTTCGCTCCACATTCTCCCTCCTCTCCCTACTCTCCCTCCCCAACCACACCCCAGTCTTTCCACACAAAAACACCCCTGTCTCCACATACACACACACACACACCCCTCTATCTCTCCACACACCTCCTGTCTCTCCACACACACACACACACACACACAATCATCTCTCCGTCCACACACACGCTAGTCTCTCCATACACACAATGGCAGTCTCTCCCTCCACACACATGCCGCAGTCCTTCTGTCCACACCAGTCCTCCCAGACTCTCCAGCATACACACGTAAATGCACACACCCGTGCCTACACATATACACCTGTTTCCACCTGCACCCACACACAACTGTGGCCACACACACCCACACGCTCACTGCAGTCTCTCCACACACACACACACAACCATCTGTGCCTCCACACAAATACCCCCAAGACTTCCTCCAGAAACACATCTCTGGCTCTCCCTCCACACACACACTGTCACTCCTGAAACACAACCCTATCTCCCCATGCATCTTCACACCTCTGTCTCTCAAGACACACACACACTCACGTCTCCCTCCACACACACAACTCTCCACATGTGCACAAATATACACACACACTCTAGTCTCCAGACACACACACACTCAGCCCAGTCTGTACACACACATGCTCATGCACGTGTCTCTTTTCAGAACCCACATTTCTCCCCCCATTCCTGCCCAGTCTACATGCTCCCCCTTTCTTCCTCCACACATCCCCTGTTGCACCCTCCACACACACTCCCATCTCTATACACACACTCACATATGCAAACCTGTCTCTGTCCCCCCACACACCCACTTCTCCATATGCACACAGAAAGCAGTCTTTGTACCCACACAAACACCCTGTCTCACTCTTAAAACCCACACACATCCAACTCTCCACATGCACACACCAACACATGACACTGTCTGTCCCTCCACACCCTCCATCTCTCCCTCCACACACACATACACACATCTCTCCCTCCAAACACACCCCAGCCTCTCCACATGCACAACCCCCCACACACCCCAGTGTCATCACAAGTGGAAACAAACACACACACAAACCAGTCTCTCCATACATACACTCACTCCCCCATCTCTAACTCCACACTCTCACCCCAGTCTTCTCACACATAAATATTTCTCTCCCACCACAGACACCCCCATCCCTACACACACATGCCCACACACCTGTCTCTGCATCCACACACTCCCCAGTCCCTCTGCACACACACAGACACACACACACGTCTAACCTATCACTCCACACACAAGAATACACACACCCCTTCGGAATCTCCCTCCAAATCTTCCTGTCCCTCCTTCTACAACTCCCCCGATTCTCCCTCTACATCTCCAGTCTCTGTTTGCACACACACACCGTAGTCTCCCCACACAAGCACACAAATCCATCTCTGCCTACACACACACCCCAGTTTCCCCGCACATACTAACACATAGAGACGCACACCTCTCTTCCACACAGACAACCACACCCACGTTTGTAAGTGCACACCCAACACCAGTCATTCCACCCCCACACAAACTCACACACCCTAGTCTCTCCACACACACCAACCCCAACTTTACACACACACACATACACACAAACCTGTCCTTTCCCCACAGCCACACACCTGTCTCTCTCCAGAACCCTATATCTACACACACACACACACACACACACTTCTCCCTCCACAGTTACATGCCCGTCATGCCCCACACACTCACACACCTGTCTCCCTCCTCATACATACCCCAGTCTCTACATATACACATACACACACACACCCATCACTCCACACATAAAAACACCATATCTCTCTCTCCCTTCACACCCCCCTGAATGTCTCTCCTCACCCTCCCATCTCTGATTTCTCACTCAAACCCCAGTCTCTCCACACACACACACACACACACACACATACACACACACACCTGTGGTTTCTACTCTCGGCAACCCACACTGTAGCTCTCCCTCCACACACACACCACACATCCCCCCATCTCGCTACACACACACCCGTGTTTCCCTCCAGTCCCCAATCTCTCCATACACACCCTAGTCTTTCCACACATACACACACACACACGTCTCTCCCTACAAACACCCTGTCTCTCCCTACAAACACACACACCCATTTCTTCCTCCACATTTAAACTCCAGTCTCTCCACAGACTAACACCCCTGTTCTCCGTCCACACTCACACCCGCGTCTCACCATATACACCTGCTAACTCTCCCTTCACAATCCCCATCTCTCCTTCCACACTCACACTTACTCACGCTCTCTAATTCCACACTCACACCCCTGTGTGCTCGCATACACAGACACACACACAAACACACTTCTCTTCCTCCACAGACACCCCATCCCTACACACACACACCTGTCTCTGAATCCCCATACTCCCCAATCTCTGTACACATACACACACAAACTCTGCAGTCTCTGCATCACACCAACACACCCACATAGACCCACACCATGTCTCTCCCTCCGCATACACACACACAACTGAACACCCCAGTCTCTTTCTCCATCTCCCCATCTCTCCAGCCCTGCTCCCCAACACACACCCATCTCTTGCTCCACATCCCTCAGCCCTCCACAGCCACACCCCAGTCGCTCCACATACAAACAGACACCCCTGTCTGTCCCTCCACTCACTTCCTGTTTCTCCACAAACAAACACACATACAACCCCCTTTCTCCACACATCTCCCGTCTCTCCACATACACACAAACACCCATCTCTCCCTCCACATGCACACACTAGTCTCTTTGAACACACACAAACACACAAATTATCCTTCCCTCCACAACCAATCTCCCAGTCTCTCCAGCAACACACATACAAGCACAGTCACCTGTCGCTCCATCCACACACCCACTACCATCTCTACACAAACACACCTGTTTCTACCTACACCCACACACCCCTTTCTCCACACACACCCACCCACATGCACCCCAGTCTCTCCATGGGTGCACACACAAAGAGACACTAACAACCAGATCTCCACACAAAGAGGTGCACACACACACACACACACCCCTATCTGTCAGTCCACACAGACACCCCCAACACTCCTTCCAGAAACACGCCCCTGGCTCTCCCTGCAGACACACAACACCATCACTCCACTAACACACACACCACGTCTCTCCACATGCACATGAAAACACACACACACCATAGTCTCCACAAACACACAGCATAGTCTCTATGCACACACACACACACAAGCCAGTCTCCCCCTGCACACAGACACACACACACATCTCTCCCTTTACACTATGCTGTCTCTCCCTCCACACCCAACACAACACTTTTCAGAGACACACAAATCGATTACTCCCTCCACACCCTCCTCATTCTCTCCCTACACATTCCTCCCCTGTCCGCTGGCACACTGACCCCCCAGTGTCTCCTCACACAAACGCATAAACTCACACCCGTCTCACTCTCCACACCACTGTTGCTCCAAACACAGTCATACCTCAGTCTCTCTACACACACACCCGTCTCTCCATGTGTGTACACCAACACCCCAATCTCTCACACACATATGGACACACAGACCCACACCATATCTCTTCTTCCAACACGCACTCCTGGACTCCTCCCATCTCTCGCTCCACACCCACACGCCATTCTTAGACACAGACACAGACACACACACACACACACACACACACACCCTTCTCTCCCTCAGATCCCGCATACTCCCATCTCTACACTCACACACAAATACACACACACACTGATTTCTCTCCATCCACACGCACATTTCCATTGCCTGAAAGATACAGAAAACCCCATCTCTCAACACACACACAAACACACACACAAATCAATGTCTCAACATGCACACACCCACATGCACACTCCTGTCTATCCCTCCACACCATTCTGGGCTATACACACACACACACAGACACACACACACACACACCTTTGACAGTCTCTCCCTCCACGTACACCCCTTCTCTACACACATACTCCTGTCTCTACCTCCACATCCACACAAGCACCCCAGTGTACACAAGAATAATCCCCAGTCCCTCCCTGAGCATACACACACACCCCCAAACACTGCAGTCTCTTTCTCCCCACCATCTTTCCCACAACCCCCGAAAACACACCCTTGTCTCACTCCACATCTCCCTGCCACTCCCTTCACAACCACACCACAATCTCTCCAAACACAAACATCACCCTCTCTCTAACATGCACACACAGACACCCCTCCCTCTCTCCACACACCTCCTGTCTCTCTCTCTCTCTACACACACACACACACACACACACACACACAGCTATCTCTCTCTCCACACAAACACCCCCAGATCTCCCTCTAGAAAAACACCCCTAGCTCTCCCTCCACACATGGACACTGTCACTCCAGTCACACCCAACCTGTCTCCCCATCCATACACACACAAATGCACACACATCTCTTCCTGCACACACACCCCATATATGAACAGGTACACAAAAACACAGACACAGCCTAGTTTCCACACACAAACCATTCTCTACACACACACACACTCAGACCCACACTGCATCTCTTCCTTCACACACACACACACACACATTCCCATATCTCGCTCCACACACTCAACCGATCTCTCCCTCCCCACCCATGTCAGGCTGTACACAGACACACACACACCTGTCCTTCCACAATCCCTGTTTCTCCCTCTGTCCTGCCCAATCTCTCTCTGTATATGCTCCCCTTGTTGCTCCTTACACACACTCCCATCTCTACATATACACTGACACACAAACCCATATCTTCCTACACACACACACACAGAGACACACAGAGACCCACACAGAGACACACCTATCTCTCCCTCCACAAATCAACCCCAGCTCTACAGATTCCTGCACACTCCCTCATCTGCCCCCCAACCCTTTCATCTCTCCCTCCATAAGCACACACACACACACACAAACACCCACACCCATCTCTCCCTACCTCTTTCTCTCCATCCACACCCACAACCCAGTCTATACACACTCATACACACACATGCACCCATTTCCCCCCAGTCATACACACCCACACCCATGTCTCCCTCCACAAGCCCAATCTCTCCCTACACACACACACCTGTTTCACCTTCCACAGACACACAAACGTCTCTCCCTCCACACACCTCCTGTCTCTCCACAAACATGCACAACTTAGTCTCTCCACAGACACACACACACAAACCCTTCTCTACTTCCACACACACATCCCCTACTTTCTCTCCAAACTGCCTTCTCTCCCTCAACTCCCACATACACCCATGTCTACACACGCACATACACACACACACACACCCATTGCCTGAAACATACAGACACACCAGTCTCTCAACACACACACATACACATCAATATCTCCACATGCACACACATGCACACACACCCCTGTCTATCCGTCCACACGCTTCTGGTCTCTCCACACACATTCACCTTCCACAGTCTCTCCGTCTACTCACACACCTTCTCTACACACATACACCCGTCTCTACCTCCACACCCACACGAGCACCCCAGTCTCCACAAACACAATCCCCATTCTCTCCAACACACATACACACACACTAAAAGCTACAATGTGTCTCTCCTTCCACACACACACCTAAACACCCCAGTCTCTTTCTCCTACCCTCATGTGTTTCCAGCTGCCCCCAACACACACCCATTTTTCGCTTCACATTCTCCCTCCTCTCCCTCCACAACCACCCCCCAGTCTCTACGCAAACACCCCTGTTTCCACACACAAACACACACACACCCCTCTATCTCTCCACACACTTCCTATCTCTACACACACACACACACTCTCATCTCTCCATCCACACACACACACTAGTCTCTCCATACACACAACCGCAGTCTCTCCCTCCACACACATACCCCTGTCCTTCTGCCCACACCAATCCTCCCAGTCTCTCCACCATACACATATATAGGAACACACCCGTGCCTACACACATACACCTGTTTCCACCTTCACCCACGCACCACTGTGGCCATGCACACCCACATGCTCACTGCAGTCTCTCCATACACACACACACACCCATACCCATCTCTGCTTCCACACAAACACCTCCATGTCTCCTTCCAGAAACACACCCCTGGCTCTCCCTCCACACACACACTGTCACTCCGAAACACACACAACCCTATCTCCCCATGCACAATCACACCTCTTTCTCTCAACACACACACACATGCACACACACACAGCCCAGTCTCTACACACACATGCTCATGCACGTGTCTCCTTTGAGAACCCACAATTCTCCCCCATTCCTGCCCAGTCTACATGCTCCCCCTTTTCTCCCTCCACACATCCCCTGTTATACCCTCCACACACACTCCCATCTCTATACACACACTGACACACACAAACCTATCTCTCTCCCTCCACACACCCATTTCTACATACACACACAGAAAGCAGTCTTTCCACCCACACCAAAGCCGTGTCTCACCCTTATAACCCACACACATCCAACTCTCCACACTCACACACACACCAACACGACACTGTCTCTCCCTCCAAACACACCCCAGTCTCTACACACACACCCCACATATACACCCCAGTGTCACCACAAGTGGAAACACACACACAAACCAGTCTCTCCATACATACACTCACTCCCCCTTCTCTAAGTCCACATTCACACCCCAGTCTTCTCACACATAAACACTTCTCTGCCACTAGACACCCCCGTCCCTATACACACCTGCCCACACACCTGCCTTTGCATCCGCACACTCCTCAGTCCCTCTGCACACACACAGACACACACACACGTCTAACCTATCACTCCACACACAAGAACACACACACACCCCTTCTGAATCTCCCTCCAAATCTTCCTGTCTCTTCTTCTACAACTCCCCCAATTCTCCCTCCACATCTCCAGTCTCTCTTTCCACACACACACTGTAGTCTCTCCACACACACACACACAAATCCATCTCTCCCTACACACACACAACCTAGTTTCCTTGCACATACTAACATATAGACAACACACACCTGTCTTCCACACAGAAAACCACACCCACGTCTGTAAGTCCACACCCAACCCCAGTTGTTCCACACCCACACAAACTCACACATCCCAATCTCTCCACACACACCAACCCCAAATTTACAGACACACACATACACACAAACCTATCCTTTTTCCACAGCCACATACCTCTCTCTCCACAATCCTATATCTACACACACACACACATACACACCTCTCCCTCCACAGTTACATGCCCATCTTGCCCCACACACTCACACATCTGTCTCCCTCCATGTACATACCCCAGTCTCTACACACACACATACACACTCACACACCCATTACTCCACACATAAAAACACTATATCTCTCTCTCCCTTCACACCCCATCCCGAATCTCCCTCCTCATCCTCCCATCTCTGCTTTCTCACTCAAACCCAAGTCTCTCCACACATACACACACACGCACACACACACCCCTCTGGTCTCTACTCACAGCAACCCACACTGTAGCTCTCCCTCCACACACATCACTACACAACCCTTCATCTCTTGCTACACACACCCATGTCTCCCTCCAGTCCCCCATCTCTCAATACACACCCTAATCTCTCCTCACGTACACACACACACACACGTCTCTCCATACAAACACCCTATCTCTCCCTACAAACACACACGCCCATTTCTTCCTCCGCATTTAAACTCCAGTCCATAGACTAACACCCCTGTTCTCCATCCACACTCACACCCCAGTCTCTCCATATACACCCACACAATGTCTCTCCCTCCACACACACACAAAACTGAATACCCCAGTCTCTTTCTCCACCTCCCCATCTCTCCACCCCTGATCCTCAACACACACCCATCTCTTGCTCCACATCCCTCAGCTCTCCACAGCACAACCCAGTCTCTCCACATACACACAGACACCCCTGTCTGTCCCTCCACTCACTTCCTGTTTCTCCACAAACAAACACACATACAACCCCCCTCTCTCCACACATCTCTCGTCTCTCCACATACAAACACCCATCTCTCCCTCCACATGCACACCCTAGTCTCTCTGAATACACACACACACACCCCATCCTTCCCTCCACAACCAATCCCCCAATCTCTCCACCAACACACATACATGCACAGTCACCTGTCGCTCCATCCACACACGCACTCCCATCTCTACACCAATACACCTGTTTCTACCTTCACCCATACACCCCTTTCTCCACACACACCCACATGCACCCCAGTCTCTCCATGGGTGCACACACAAAGAGACACAACCCGTTCTCCACACAAAGAAGTGCACACACAAACACACACATCTATTTTTCAGTCCACACAGACACCCCCAACACTCCTTCCAGAAACACACCCCTGGCTCTCCCTCCACACACAAACCACCATCACTCTGCAAACACACACACTCCATCTCTCCACATGCACACGAAAACACACACACACCGTAGTCTCCACAAACACACAGTGTAGTATCTATGCAAACACCCCCACACACAACCCAGTCTCCCCCTGCACACAAACACACACACAGGTGTCTCTCCCTTTACACTTCCCTGTCTCTCCCTCCACCCCAACACAACACTCTTTTCACAGACACACCAATTGGTTTCTCCCTCCACACCCTCCTCATTCTCTCCCTACACATTCCTCCCCTCTCCCCTGGCACACTGACCCCCCAGTCTCTATTCACACAAACACATAAACTCACACCCGTCTCGCTGGCCACCCCACTGTTGCTCCAACCACAGTTATACCCCAGTCTCTCTACACACACCCACGTCTCCATGTGTGTACACCAACACGCCAATGTCTCCAGCACACATATGGTCGCACCAACCCACACTGTATCTCTTCTTCCAACACACACTCCCGGACTCCTTCCATCTCTAGCTCCACGCCCACACGCCATTCTTACACACACACACACGCACACACACATACACACACTTCCGTTTCACCTTCCATACACGCACAGAGAAATGTCTCTCCCTCCACACACCTCCCATCACTCCGCAAGCAGGCACAGCCTAGTCTCTCCACACACACACACACACCCTACTGTCTCTACAAACCCTCTTCTCTCCCTCAGCTCCCACATACACTCATCTCTACACACACATAAATACACACACACACTGATTTCTCTCCGTCCACACCCACATTCCCATTGCCCAAAAGATACAGACAACCCAGTCTCTCAACACATGCACACACACACACGCAAATCAATGTCTCCACGTGCACACCCCCTCACAAACACCCCTGTCTATCCCTCCACACCCCTCTGGGCTCTACACACACACACACACACCTTCCACAGTCTCTCCCTCCACTTACACCCCTTCTCTACACACATACTCCCATCTCTACCTCCACACCCACACAAGCACCCCAGTCTACACAAGCATAAACCCCAGTCCCTCCCTCAGCACACACACACACCCAAACACTGCAGTGTTTTTCTCCCCACCGTCTCTCCCACACCCCTCGAAAACACCCATGTCTCACTCGACATCTCCCTGCCACTCCCTTCACAACCACACCCCAATCTCTCCAAATACATACATCACGCTGTCTCCTAACATGCACCCACAGACACCCCTCCCTCTCTCCACACACCTCCTGTCTCTCTCTCTCTACACACACAGCACACACACACAGCTATCTCTCCCTCCACACAAACATCCCCAGGTCTCCCTCCAGAAACACACCCCAGCTCTCCCTCCACACACACACTGTCACTCCAGACACACACAAACCTGTCTCCCCATCCGTACACACACAAACGCACACACATCTCTCCCTGCACACACACCCCATATATGAACAGGTACACAAAAACACAGACACAGCCTAGTTTCCACAAACAAACACACAAAACATTCTCTCCACACACACACACTCTCAGACCCACACTACATCTCTCCCTTCACACACACACACACACACACACACACACACACTTCCCATATCTCGCTCCACATACTCAACCGCTCTCTCCCTCCCCACCCACACGTCAGGCTGTACACACACACACACACACACACACCTACCTGTCCTTCCACAATCTCTGTTTCTCCCTCCATCCTGCCCAGTCTCTCTATATGCTCCCCCTTTTGCTCCTTCCACACACACTACCATCTCTACATACACTCACACACAAACCCATATCTCCCTACAGACACACACAGAGACACACAGACACACACACCCATCTCTCCCTCCACAAACCAACCCCAGCTCTACAGATTTCTCTACACACCCTCATCTACCCCCCTAACCCTTTCATCTCTCCCTCCATAAACATACACACACACACACACAAACACACTCACCCATCTCTCCCTACACCTTTCTCTCCATCCACACCCACAACCCAGTCTCTACACACCCATACACACACACACATTTCCCCACAATTACACACACCCACACCCGTGTCTCCCTCAAACCCAGTCTCTCCCTACACACACACCTGTTTCACCTTCCACAGACACACAAACGTCTCTCCCTCCACACACCTCCTGTCTCTCCACAAACATGCACAACCTGGTCTCTGCACACACACACACACACAAACCCTTCCCTACTTCCACACACACATTCCCGACTCTCCCTCCAAACCCTCTTCTCTTCCTCAACTCCCACATACACTCATCTCTACAGACACCTACACACACACACACCCATTGCCTGAAACATACAGACACCCCCATCTCTCAACACATACATATCAATGTCTGCACATGCATACACATGCACACACACCCCTGTCTATCCCTCCACACCCCTCTGGTCTCTCCACACACACTCACTTTCAACAGTCTCTCCCGCTACTCACACACCTTCTCTACACACATACAACCGTCTCTACGTGCACACCCACACAAACACCCCAGTCTCCACAAACACAATCCCCAGTCTCTCCAACACACATACACACACACTAAGACCCTCAACCTGTCTCTCCCTCCACACACACACAGCTAAACACCCCAGTCTCTTTCTCCTACACTCATCTGTTTCCAGCTGCCCCCAACATACCCCCATTTTTCGCTTCACATTCTCCCTCCTCTCCCTCCACAACCACACTCCAGTCTCTCCGCGCACACAACCGCAGTCTCTCCCTTCACACACATACCCCAGTCCTTCTGTCCACACCAATCCTCCCAGACTCTCCATCATACACACATACAGGCACACACCCATGCCTACACACATACACCTGTTTCAATCTGCACCCACACACCACTGTGGCCACACACACCCACACGCTCACTGCTGTCTCTCCACACACACCTACACACCCATCTCTGCCTCCACACAAACACCCCCAAGTCTCCCTCCAGAAACACACCCCTGGCTCTCCCTCTACACACACACTGTCACTCCAGAAACACACACAACCCTATCTCCTCATGCACATTCGCACCTCTTTCTCTCAACACACACACACACACAGACACACACTTCCTTCACACCTCCCCTATCTCTCCCTCCACACACCCATCATTCTCTCCACACATACCCCCACACTCACCCCTTCTCTCCTCCGAACCCTTTCATCTCTCCCTCTGTACACATACACACACATTCTCGCTACACACACACAACACACCCATCTCTCCCTCACCCTCACCCTCACCTCTACCTCCACACACACAACCCAGTCTCTACACGCCCTTACACACACAGACATGTACCCATCTTCCCACAATCACAAACACCCACACCCCGTCTCTCCCTCCACACCCCCATCCTCTCCCTACACACACAGACACAAATGTCTCTCCCTCCACACACCTCCCTTCTCTCCACACACATGCACACACCACAGTCTCAACAAACACACAACCAATCTCTCCATATACATGCACACAAGCCCCCACAGACACAAACAGCATCTCTCCCTCCACACATATAGAAACCCACACACACCCATCATTCCCTTTTCCTACCTGATGTCTCTCCATGCACACACACACACACACACACACACACCTCTCCCTCCAAAGTTACATGCCCGTCTTGCCCCACACGCTCACACACCTGTCTCCCTCCACACACATACCCCAGTCTCTACACACACACACATATGCACTCACACACCCATTACTCCACTCATAAAAACACTATATCTCTCTCTCCCTTCACACCCCATCCCTAATCTCCCTCTTCATCCTCCCATCTCTGCTTTCTCAAAACCCAGTCTCTCCACACATAGACACACACACACACACACACACACCTCTGGTCTCTACTCACAGCAACCCACACTGTAGCTCTCCCTGCACACACATCACCACACATCCCCCCATCTCTTGCTACACACACACTCGTGTCTCCTTCCAGTCCCCCATCTCTCAATACACACCCTAGTCTCTCCACACATACACACACACACCCGTCTCTCCCTACAAATACCCTATCTCCTTACAAACACACACACCCATTTCTTCCTCCGCATTTAAACTCCAGTCTCTCCACAGACTAACACCCCTGTTCTCCATCCACACTCACACCCCCGTCTCTCCATATACACTCACACCATGTCTCTCCCTCCACACACACACACACACACACACACACACACAACTGAACACCCCAGTCTCTTTCTCCACTTTCCCATCTCTCCAGCCCTGCTCCCCAACACACACCCATCTCTTGCTCCACATCCCTCAGCTCTCCACAACCAAAACCCAGTCTCTCCGCATACACACAGACACCCCTGTCTGTCCCTCCACTCACTTCTTGTTTCTCCACAAACAAACACACATACAACCCCCCTCTCTCCACACATCTCTCGTCTCTCCACATACACACAAACACCCATCTCTCCCTCCACATGCACACCCTAATCTCTGAATTCACACACACACCCCAAGCTTTCCTCCATAACCAATCCCCCAATCTCTCCACCAACACACATATATGCACAATCACCTGTCACTGCATCCACACATGCACTCCCATCTCTACACAAATACACCTGTTTCTACCTACACCCACACACCCCTTTCTCCACACACACCCACATTCACCCCAGTCTCTCCATGGGTGCACACACAAAGAGACATTAACAACCTATCCTCCACACGAGGCACACACACACACACACACATCTGTCAGTCCACACAGACACCCCCAGCACTCCTTCCAGAAACACGCCCCGGGCTCTCCCTCCACACACACACCACCATCACTCCACAAACACACACACCCCATCTTGCCACATGCACACGAAAACACACACACACTGTAGTCTACACAAACACACAGCCCAGTCTCTACACACGCACCCACACTGCATCTCTCCCTTCACACCCCCCCACACACTCTTCCCATCTCTCCTTCCACATACTCTTCTCATGTTTCCCTCCACATGCTCAACCTGTCTCTCCCTTTAAACCCATATGTCAGTTTCTCCACACACACAGACACACACACATGCACACACACACTCACATGTCTCCTTCCTCAACCCCTGTTTCTCCCTTCATCCTGCCCAGTCTGTTCCTCTACACCATTCTCCTTTTCTCACTCCACACACACTTTCATCTCTATACACACAGTCACACACCCAAACCCATCTCTCCCCCCTACACACAGACCTGTCTCCCCCCCATACTCACTCTGTCTCTCCCTCCCACATACACACCTTTTTCTCCCTATACACACACATGTGCACACACACACCTGTCTATCAGTCCACACTCATACACCAGTCTCTTCACAAACACACTCACACACACACACTTCTCCCTCCACTCACTCACCCCCGTCTCTCTTTCCATACACAGCAACCCCTTCTCTACACAAATACACACCCACAGATACACCTGTCTCTCCCTCCAGAGCCCCATCTCTCCCTCCACAACCCCACACCCCCATCTCCTTTTCCACACACTCCCTTGTCTCCTCTTCCACACACACACACACACGCCTTTCTCGCTCAATACGTACAAAAACACACCCACCCACAAAGAGCCAAACTGCATCTCTCCCTCCAGACACACCCCCCCACCACACCTGTCTTCCCTTCTACACGCTGGTCATCTCTCCACACACGCACACCCATCTCTCCCTCCACATTTACACCCCAGTATCTACACACACACACAAACCCGTCATTCCACACACACAGCCACACACCTGTCTCTCCCTCTACACCCCCTGAATCTCCTTATACATACCCCCATTTTTCCCTAAACAAACCCCCAATCTCTCTCTCCACACACACCCCCTTTGTGTCCCTCCACAACCCCCATCTCACCCTTAACACCCACACACACCAAACTCTCCACACAATAACATAGCCGTCCCTCCAAAAACACACCAAAACCCCACCTCTCCACACACACTAGCACACCCACACCCCTGTCCCTGCCTTCACACCCCACCCTAGTCTCTTCACACACACACACACACACACACACCCATCTCTCCCTTCACTGACTCACCCACCCCAGTCTCTCCAAACACAAGCCCTTCTCCACATATACCCCACACAACCCTGTCTTTCCCTCCACACCCCCAGTCTCTCCTTACACATGCCCATGCAGACACACACACACACCCCTGTCTCTCCACAAACATCTCTCCACACATACCCTCTTCTACACACACACACACACACACACACTCTTACTCTCCCTCCATACCCTCACCCCCATCATTCCACACTCTCACACACACAGAACAGTGTCTCCATCCACATACACACACCCTGTCTCTCCCTCGACACACAACACCATCTCTACACAGACCTCTCACACAATCCCATCTCTCCCTCTGCATCCCCATCCCTCCCTCCACACACACACAAACACAAACCCATCTCTCTCTACACACAGCCCCACACACAACCCCGTCTCTCCCTCCACATAAACACACACACATCTCTCCCTTTATACTTCCCAGTCTCTCCCTCCACACCCACACAACACTCTTTGCACACACACACACAAATCCGTTTCTCCCTTCACACCCTCCTCCTCTCCCTCCACATTCCTCCCCTCTCCCCTGCACACCCAACCCCCAGTCTCTTGACACACAAACACATAAACTCACACCCATCTCTCCCTCCACCCCACTGTTGCTCCATCCACACTCATACCCCCATCTCTATACACACACCCCTGTCTCTCCATGTGTGCACACAAACACCCCAGTGTCTCCAACACACACACGGATACACAGACCCACACTGCATCTCTTGTTCCAACACCCCCCAAGACTCCTCCCATCTCTTGCTCCACACCCACACGCCAGTCTCTCTACACACACACACACACACACAAACACAGACCCATCTCTCCCTCTATGCACACAAACACGTGTGTCTCCCTCATACTCTCCCTGTATGTCCATTCACACACAAGCCCATCTCTACACAGACCCCCTCCACACAACCCTCTCTTTCCACAACCCCATCTCTCCACTACACACACACAAATACACACACATGCCTATCTCTCCCTCCACACATGCTCCTGTCTCTACACACATACACCTGTCCCTCCACACCCCCCAGTCTCTACATCCACACACGCACTCTCACACACACAAGTCTCTCCTTCCACAGCCCCCATTTGTCCCTCCATCACTCTCTGTACATGCTTCCCCTTTTCTCCTACCACACACACTTCCATCTCTACACACACACACACAAATCCATATCTCCCTCCACACACACACACCTGTCTCTCACCCCCACACACACACTCATGTCTCCCTATACACACACACAGAAAGCAGTCTCTCCCTTCACACAAACACCCCCATCCCACCCTTAAAACCCACACACATCCAACTCTACACACACACACACAACACCATCTCTCGCTCCACACCTAAACTACCGTCTCTCCCTAAACACAAAATGACCCCATCCGTACACCCCACACACACAACCATGTCACTCCCTCCACACACACACATCTCTCCCTCCAAACACACCCCAGTCTCTTCATACAGACACCCTCACACACACCCCAGTCTCTCCACAAGTGCCAACAAACACAAACAGAGCCCAGTCTCTCCACAAACACACACACATACACAGAGCTGTCTCTCCACACATACACCCATACCTCCATCTCTAACTCCACACTCAAACCCCAGTCTGCTCACACACACACACTCTTCTTTCCCTCCACACACAACCCCATCCATTCACACACACACACACAAAACACACCAGTCTAACCCTCAGCATGCACATCTCCTTCTCTCCTCAACATTCACACACACACACACACACACATACACACACACATCCCCTACTGTCCCTCCAAATCCCCTTCTTTCCCTCAGCTCCCGCATACTCCCATCTCTCTACACACACACACACACACAGATTTCTCTCCGTCCATACCCATACCCCATTTCCCAAAACATACAGACCCCCCAGTCTCTCAACATACACACATACACATCAATGTCTCCACATGAACACACACGCACACACACCCCTGTCTATCCCTCCACACCCCTCTGGGCTCTATACACACACATACCTTCCACAGTCTCTCCCTCCACTCACACCCCTTCTTTACAAACATACACATGTATCTACCTCCACACCCACACAAGCACCCCAGTCTCCACAAACCCAAACTCCAGTCTCTCCCGCCACACACACACACACACACACCCCGCAGTCTCTTTCTCCCCATCTCTCCCACACATGCCCCCAAAACACACCCATCTCTCACTCCACATCCCCCTGCCACTTCCTGCACAAACACACCCCAATCTCTCCAAACACAACCACCCTGTCTCTACACATGCACACACAGAAACCCCTCCGTCTCTCCACACACCTCCCATTGCTCTACACACACACACACACACACACACACACCCCTATCTCTCCCTCCACGCAAACATCCCCAGGTCTTCCTCCAGAAAAACACCCCTGATTCTCCCAACACACACACACTGTCACTCCAGACATACAGAAACCTGTCTCCCATCCACACACACACACAAACACACACACATCGCTCCCTACACATACACCCCATCTCTGCACATGTGCACAAAAACACAGACACAGCCTAGTTTCCACACAGAAACACACAACCCATTCTCTACACACGCACACACTCAGACCCACACTGCATCTGTGCCTTCACACACACACACACACACTCTTCCCATATATCACTCCACACACTCAACCAATCTCTCCCTCCCCACCCATGTCAGTCGCTACACACACACACACACACACACACACATCTCTCCCTACCCCATTCTCTCTCCCCACACCCACAACCCAGTCTCTACACACACACACACACACAATTTCCCCACAAACACCCACACCCGTGTCTCCCTCCACAACCTGAATCTCTCCCTAGAGGCACACACATCTGTTTCACCTTCCACAGACACACACACAAACATCTTTCCCACCACATACCTCTTGTCTCTCCATAAACATGCACAAACTAGTCTCTCCACACACACACAAACACACTAAACCTTCTCTACTTCCACATACACACATATCCCCTACTCTCTCTCCAAACCCTTTTCTCTCCTTCAACTCCCACATATATGCATCTCTACACACACACATACACACACACACCCCCATTGCCCAAAACATACAGACACCCCAGTCTCTCAACACACACACATACACACACATCAATGTCTCCACATACACACACACCCCTGTCTATCCCTCCACAACCCTCTGGTCTTCCACACACACACACCCTCCACAGTCTCTCCCTCCAGTCACACCCCTTCTCTGTGCACATACATCCGTCTCTACCTGCACACTCACACAAGCACCCCAGTCTCCACAAACACATACCCCAGTCTCTCCAACACACAGACACACACACAAAGACCCACAACGTGTCTCTTCCTCCACACAGACACACCTAAATACACCAGTCTCTTTTTCCTACTCCCATCTCTTCCGAACACCCCCTAACACACACCCATTTTTCCTCCCACATCCCCCCTCCTCTCCCTTCTCAACCACCCCCCAATCTCTCCACACACAAACACCCCATCTACACACACACACACCCTCTATCTCTCCACACACCACTTGTATCTACACACACACACGCTAGTCTCTCCATACACACAACCCCAGTCTGTGCGTCGACACACATACCTCAGTCCTTCTGTCCACACCAATCCTCCCAGTCTCTCCACCATAAACATATACATGCACATACCTGTGCCTACACACATACACCTGTTTCTACCTGCACCCACACACCACTGTGGCCACACTTACCCACATGCTCACCCCAGTCTCTATACACACACACACACACACATCTCTGTCTCCACAGAAACACCCCCAAGTCTCCCTCCAGAAACACACCCCTGGCTCTCCTTCCACACACACACTGTCACTCCAGAAACACACACAACCCCATCTCCCCATGCATGTGCACACCCCGCAGTCTCAAAACACACACACACCTCTCCCTCCACGCACCCTATCTCTCCACATGTGCACAAACACACACACACACCCTAGTCTCCACGCACAAACACACACAGCCCAGTCTCTACACACATATGCACATGCACATCTCTCCTTCCACAACCCCCGTTTCTCCCCCGATCCTGCCCAGTCTCTCTGTCTACATGCTCCCCCTTTTCTCCCTCCACACACCCCTGTTGCTCCCTCCACACACACTCCCATCTCTACACACACACTCACACATGCAAACCCATCTCTCTCCCCCACACACATCCATTTCTCCCTACACACACACAAATCATTCTCTCCACCACACATACCCACTTCTCCCTACATACACACAAATCATTCTCTCCACCACACAAACACCCTGGCTCACCCTCAATATCCACATACATCCGACTCTCCACACATACACACTGAAACATGATATTGTCTCTCCCTCCACACCCTCCATCTCTCTCTACACACACACACACACACACACACACACACACACACACAAACCCGTCTCTCCATACATACATCCACCCCCCCCGGTCTCTCACTCCACACTCACACCCCAGTCTTCTCACACATAAACACTTCTCTCCCACCACAGACAGCCCCATCCCTACACACACACACACACCTGTCTCTGCATCCACACACTCCTCAGTCCCTCTACACACACACACACACACACACATCTAGCCTATCACTCCACACACAAACACACATACACGTGACTCTACCTCCTCACCCCTCCCGAATCTCCCTGCAAATCTTCATGTCTCTCCTTCTACAACTCCCCCAATTCTCCCTTCACAACCCCAATCTCTCTCTCCACAAACACACCCTAGTCTCTCCACACACACACAAATCCATCTCTCCCTCTGCATACACACCCCAGTCTCCCTGCACAAACTAACACATAGATACACACTCCTGTCTTCCATACAGACACCCACACCCACATCTGTAACTCCACACCCCACCCCAGTCCTTCCACACACACACAGAAATTCACATACCCCAGTCTCTCCACACACACAAACCCCAACTCTACACACACATACACACAAACCTGTCTCTTTCTCCACAAGCACACACCCATCTCTCTCTCCACAACCCTGTATCTCCATACACACACTCACACACACTCACACACACACTTGTCTTTCTCCAAACCTCCCCTGTCTCTCCCTCCACACCCCCATCACTCCCTCCAGACAACAGCCCCATCTCTACACACATACCCCCAGTCACCCCTGTCTCTCCTCCAAACCCTTTCATCTCTCCCTCTGTACACATACACACACATTCTCACTACACACACACAACACACCCATCTCTCCCTCACCCTCATCTGTACCTCCACACCCACAACCCAGTCTCTACACACCCATACACACACACAGACATATACCCATCTCCCCACAAACACCCACACCCCTGTCTCTCCCTTCATCCCCCAGTCCCTCGGGTGTTCGGGGGGGTATGTGTGTGTGTGTGTGTGGAGGGAAAGACACACACACACTTCCACCTCTACACACATAAACCCATCTCTTCTGCCACACACCTGTCTCCCCCCCATACTCACTGTGTCTCTCTGCTCCACATATACACCCATATCTCCCTATACACACAGGTGCATGCACATGCACACGCACACACCTGTCTCTCCCTCCACACCCATACCCCAGTTCCTTCACACACACACACACACACACACACACACGGAGTCTCTCCCTTCACACAGAAACCCCCATTTCACCCCAAAATGCACACAGATCCCACTCTGCACACACACACATACTGACATACATGACACCATCTCACGCTCCACACCCCCATCTCTCTCTCCTCACACAAGACCCTGTCTCTCCCTAAACACAAAACAACACCTTCTATACACACACCCCACACACACAACCACGTCTCTCCCCAACACCTACATGTCTCCCTCCACACACACATACACACATGTCTCTCCCCAAACACACCCCAATCTCTCCACACACCACCCCATGCACACCTGTCTCTCCACACATGCATACGTACAGCCCAGTCTCTCCACAAATGCAAACATACACAGAGCCCATTCTCTTCACACACAAAGACCCACACCATGTCTTTCCCTCCACACACTCCCGTCTCTCCCTTCACACACACACAGACCCATTTCTCCCACCACACACACAAACCCGTCTCCACACACAAACACACAACCTAGTCTCTCCACATAACACACACATATACATCCACAAAGACCCAAACTGCGACTCTCCCCCCATATACATACCCCCACATGCAACCATCTCTCCCTCTACACATCTCCCTTCTCTCCACACATCTCCCTTCTCTCCACACACACGCACCCACCTATTTCTCCCTCCACAATTACACCTCAGTCTCTCCATACACACTCACACCCCAGTCCTTCCACACACATGAACAGACGCACACAAGCCCATTTCTCTACACACACAAACACTCACATGCCTGTCTCCCTCCACAATCCCTGTCTTACCCTCAAAACTCACACATACCCAACTACACACACACACACACATACACACACACGTCTTTAACTCCATACCCACACCCCAGTCTCTCCACACACACACCGACCTTCCCATTCTCTCCCTCTCTGCCTCCTCATCTCTCCCTCCACACCCACACCCCAGTCTCTACACACAGACACTCCTCTCTCTACACACTCTCACCCAATCTCTCTCTCCACACACATACCCTCCCCAGTCTCTCTATCCTCACTCCATCTCTCCGTCCACACACACACCCCTTCTCTACCACATACACCCATCTCTCCCTCCACACCCACACACCAGCCTCTACAAAAACCCACACACACTCCTCAGTCTTCACACACACACACCCCAGCCTCTCCACAGACATACACACCCACAAATACACACTCATATACACACACACACACAAACCAAAGTCTCTCCCTACAAACTCCCCCATCTCTCCCTCCACACACAGACACACACACATCCGTCTCTCCCGCTACACCCTCACCACTCTCTCCCTCCACATGACACCCCTGTGTCTCCCTCCACACACACCCTTTTCTCTCTACAACTACACACACCCCTGTCTCTCCCTCCCCTCCCCACTCTGCTCTCCTTGTATCCCCCTCTTCCTCTATTTACCTTTCTACTCCCCACCTTACTCTCTCTCGTCCCTTCCTCCCTCAGTTTCTCTGTTTTCTCTTCTCTCCCTGACTTTGTTTGCCTCTTCATGAGCATGCTCCAAGGAAAAGAAAGGCCTAATGAGCACACAGCATGAAGGTGGCCATCTACAATATAGGAAAGGGGCCGGGACCAACACCAAATCTGCTGGTACCTTTTTATTATTATTATTGAAGTATATTTGATTTACAATTAGTCATTAGTTTCAGATACAGAGCAAAGTAATTCAATTGTATATATATATATTTATTCAATTTATTTTCCATTATAAGTTATTACAACATATGGAATTTAATTCCTTGTGTTATACAGTAAACCCTTCTTGCTTATGTATTTTTTTATGTATTAGTAGTTTGTATCTGTTAATACAATACTCCTAATTTCTCCTTCCCTCCACTTCCCTTTCCACTTTGTTAACCATAAGTTTGTTTTCTATGTCAGTGAGTTTGTTTCTGTTTTGTATACAGATTCATTTGTATTAGTTTTTAGATTCCACATCTAAGCAGTATCTTGTAATATTTGTCTTTATCTGACTTACTTCACATAGTATGATACTCTCAAGGTCTATCCATGTTGCTGCAAATGACAGTATTCTTTTTTTATGCCTGTGCAACATCCCATTGTTTATATACCTATGTACACCAAGTCTTCTTAAACCAATTGTCTGTTGATGGGCATTTTACTTGTTTCCATGTCTTAGCTATTGTAACTGGTGCTACTATGAACAATGCTGTGAATGTAACTTTTTGAATTAGAATTTTGTCTTTTCTGGATATATGCCCAGGAGTGGGATTGCTGGATCATATGGTAGCTCTATTTTTATTATTTTTTTAAGGAACCTCCATACTTTTTACCAGTGACTGCACCAGTTTACATTCCCACCAACAGTGTAGGATGGTTCCCTTTCTCCACTCCCTCCTAGCATTTATTATTTGTTGACTTTTTGATGATGGTCATTCTGACAGGTGTGAGGTGATACCTCTTTATGAAACCTCTCTAATAATTAGTGATTTTGAACATTTTTTCATATGCCTATTGGCCATCTCTATCTTCTTTAGAGAAATATCTATTTAAGTTTTCTGCCCATTTTCTGACTGGGTTGTTTTTTGATGTTGAATTGTATAAGCTGTTTGTATATTTTGGATATTAACCCCTTGTCATTTGCATTGCTTGAATATTTTTCCACTTCCATCGGTTGTCTTTTCATTTTGTTGACAGTTTTCTTTGCTGTGCAAAAGCTTTCAAGTTTGACTAGGTCCATTTGTTTATTTTTGTTTTTATTTCTTTTGCCATGGGAGACTGATCGAAGAAAGCACTGCTAAGATTTATGTCAGAGAATGTTTTGTCTGTGTTCTCTTCTAGGAGTTTTATGGTGTCACATCTTATATTTAAGGCTTTTAAACATTTTGAGTTCATTTTTTATGTGATGTGAGGAAGTGGTCTAATTTCACTGATTTACATGTATCTGTCCATCTTTCCCAGCACAGTTTGCTCAAGAGACTGTCTTTTCTCCATTGTATATTCTTGCCTCCATTGACATAGATTAATTGACTATAGGTGTGTTGGTTTATTTCTGGGCTCTCTATTCTATTCCACTAATCTATTATGTCTATTTTTGTGCCAAAACCATGCTGTTTGGATTACTGTAATTTTGAAGTATCATCTGAACTCTGGGAGGGATATGCCTCTAGCTTTGTTCTTTTTCCTCAGGATTCCTTTTGCAATTCAGTTTTTTGTGTATGTGTGTGTGATTCCATATAAAATTGAGGATTGTTTGTTGTAGTTCTGTGAAAAATGTCATGGGTAATTTAGTAGGGGTTGCATTAAATCTGTAAATAGCTTGGGGTAATATGGCCATTTTAACAGTATTAATTTTTCCTGTCAAAGAGTATGGGATCTTTTCATTTCTTGGAATCATCTTCAACTTCCTTTATCAATATTTTATAGTTTTCAGCATATAGGTCTTTTACCTCCTTAGTTTATTCCTAGGTATTTTATTGTTTGGACACAATTTTAAATGAAAAAAATTTTTTTTTTACTTTCTCTGCCTGATATTTCATTGTTAGTGTAAAGAAATGGAACAGATTTGTGTCCTGCTACCTTTCTGAGTTCATTTATTTGTTCTAATAGTTCTTGCATGGAGTCTTTAGAGTTCTCTGTATAGAGTATCATGTAACCTGCAAATAATGACAATTTTACCTCTTCCCTTTAAATATGGATACTTATTTCTTGTTTCATTGCTGTTGCTAGGACTTCTAATTCCATGTTGAATAGAAGTGGTGAGACTGGGCATCCTTGTCTTGTTCCAGAATTTAGTGGGAAGGCTTTCAGCTTTTCACTGTTGAGTATTATGTGGTCTGTGGATTTGTGGTAAATGGCTTTTATTATATTGAGATGTGTTGCCTCTATACCCACTTTGGTGAGAGTTTTTCATTATGAATGGATGTTGAATTTTATCAAATGCTTTTCCTGCATCTGTTGAGACGATCATATGGTTTTTGTCTTTTCTTTTGATAATGTGGTCTAATGCAATGATTTTGCATATGTTGATGCATCCTTGCAACCCTGGAATGAATCCAACTTAATCATGGTGTATGATCCTTTTTATGTATTGTTGGATTCAGTTTGCTAATAGTTTGTTGAGGATATTTGCATCTATATTCATAAAGATACTGGCCTATAATTTTCTTTTTTTATAGTGTATTTGTCTGGTTTTGGTATAAGCATGATGGTGGCCTCAGAATAAATTTGGGAGTGTTCTCTTGTTTTCAGTCTTTTGGAATAGTTTGAGAAGGACTGGTGTAAGTTCTTCATTGTATGTTTGGTAGTATTCCTCAGTGAAGCTGTCTGGTTCTGGACTTTTGTTTGCAGAGAGTTTTAAAATTTAATATTTTTTTCACTTTTAATGATAGGTCTGTTCAAGTTATTTGTTTCTTGACTGAGTTTTGGCAGGCTGTAAATTTCTAGAAACTTATTTTTGGTTGTTGTCCAATTTGTTGGCATACAACTGTTCATAATATTATGATTTTTTTGTATTTCTGTGGTATTGGTTATTTCTTTCATTTTTTATTTTATTTGGGTCTTCTCTCTTTTCTTCTTAGTGAGTGTGGCTAGAGTTTGTCAATTTTCTTTATCTTTTCAAAAAACCACCTCTTGGTTTTATTGATCTTTTTGATTTTTTAAAAAATCTCTTTTATTTTTTTATACTGATATTTCCTTCCTTCTTCTGACTTTAGTTTTTGTTTCTTCTTTTTCTAATTTGCTTAGGTGATATCTTAGGTTGTTTGAAATTTTTCTTATTTCTTGAGGAAGACCTGTACCTCTATGAAATTTCCCTCTTATGACTGCTTTTGCTGCATCCCATAAATTTTTTAAGCTTGTGTTTTCATCATCATTTGCCTCTAGGTATTTTCTGATTTCATTGCTGACCTATTGGTTTTTAAACTGGGTCTCTTGTAGGCAGCATTTTTTTTTAAATCTAATCTGCTACTATCTTTTGATTGGAGCACTTAGTCTGTTAACATTTAAAATAATTATTGATAAGTATGTATTTATTGCCATAGTAAACCTTGTTTTCCAGTTGATTTTGTAGTTCTTCTTTGTTCCTTTTTGTTTTTCCTTTTGTGGTTTGATGGTTTAGTTTTGTAGTGTGCTTGAATTACTTTTTTTTTTTTTGGTGAATCTGTTATATGCTTATTTGCGGTTACCCTAGTTTTCACGTATGCTAACCCATAACTGTATCTACTTGTTTTAGACTTATAGTAATATCAGTTCAAACACATTCTAAGAGAACTACATTTTCTACTCGCCTCCTCCACATTTTGTGATTTTTTATATGCCCTGTTTTATATCTTCATGTTTATCCTTTTGCTGTTAGCTGTATTTATAATCACTTTTACAAAACTTGGGGGGAATTTTTTTTAATCTATATACTGGTGTTTTTAAGTGATCTTCATTCCTTTTATATATTTGCCTTTCTTATTGTGATTTCCCCTTCCCTATAGATTGATTCTTCTCTATTTAGAGAAGAACTGTCAATATTTCTTTTAGGTTAGGTTTAGTATTGCTGTTTTCTTTTAGTTTTTGCTTGTTTGAGAAATTCTCTCTCCTTCTATTCTAAATGATCTTGCTGGGTAGAGTATCCTAGTTTGCAGGTTTTTCCCTTTCAGGACTTACATATTTTGCCACTCACTCTGGCCTGCAAAGTTTCTGTAGAGAAATCAGCTGATAGCCTTATGGGGGTTCCCTTGTAACTGACCCTTCTTACTGCCTTTAGAATCCTCTCTGTATCCTTAAATTTTGCCATTTTAATTATGATATGTTTTGGTGTGTGTCTGTTTGGGTTCATCTTCTTTGGGACCCTCTGTGCTTCTTGTACCTGGATATCCATTTCCTTTTTTAGGTTTGGAAAATTTGCAGCCATAATTTCTTGAAATACACTTTTGATCCCCTTCTCTTTTTTCTCCTTCTGGAACCCCTATAATGCATAGGTTGGCACGCTTTATACAATAGATCTCATATGCTGATTTCATTTTTTTATTTTATTTTTTTAATTAAAAAAATTCTTTTGGCTGCATTGGATCTTCATTGCTGTGTGTGGGCTTTCTTTAGTTGTGGCGAGCAGGGGCTACTCTTCGTTGTGGTGCACGGGCTTCTCATTGTGGTGGCTTCTCTTGTTGCAGAGCATGGGCTCTAGGCACATGGGCTTCAGTAGTTGTGGCTCGTGGGCTCTAAAGCGCAGGCTCAGTAGTTGTCGTGCATGGGCTTAGTTGCTCCATGGCATGTGGGATCTTCCCAGACCAGGGATCAAACGCATGTACCCTGCATTGGCAGGTGGATTTTTAACCACTGCATCACCAGGCAAGTCCCTTCATTTTTTAAATTTGTATTTTTGTCTATTTGGGTGGCACCTTATTCTTTAACTTTCCAATCTTCAGAACTGTGAGAAACAAATTTCTATTGTTAAGCCACATAGAACCCAGAGCTGCCTAAGACAATATCTTACATGATTATTTTAAGTTCCAAATCTGGCTTTGAACTTCCTAACAGTGGAATGATTCAGTTACATGAATGGTATATCAAAGAAAAGTTGCACCAGATGCAGTTAAACAGGTAAGGAAGACTTTATGCAGAACCACTGTACTAGGGAGAGCAATTGAGCTCAACTCAGTTGAAACAGAAAGCAAGATGACTTTTAAGTGTTGGGTGGAGGTAGTGGGAAGGCTGGTCAATGTGATTAAAACATCTGCATTTGCTAATTGGCGCTTTATGAAGTTAGGTTCCTATGCTCCTACAGAGACTGACAGGGGCAGTATATTCTTGATGTCTTCAAAATTTGACATTTCAAAGGGATGGCTCCCAGTTTTTTGAGAAAGATTTTCTTGGGTTATAAAACTGGCAAGAGGCCAGCCCCCTTACATATTGAAAGGCAACGAAACAGTACATAATTACAAGTATTCTAAAGTAAGTGCTATAAGAAAATGGAGGTTAGGGCATAAACCCCTTAGTCAGGAAGTATCCTGTCTAAAGTTTAGTCAAGCTGAGGGGAACTTTAAGGCGTTCTTGGTCACTGCAAACAATATTAACATAATTATTCTTCCTGGTGAAAAAAGTTTTATAGCAATGCCCATTTTTAAAAGAAACTTATGTGTATTTCAATGAGGAGTCAATATCATTCACAAAAAGGATATATTTACTTTTATGCCAGAATTTTATGTGAATAAGAAAGTCAATAATTAACCTTTACCTTAGTGAACTTGTACAGTCTTTAGTGGAAGAATTTTGAAGTTCCCAAAACAGATTAAAAACTACTAAAATTAGTAAGAAACAAATGGACTATACTTCTGATTTAGTGAATCATTTATTCAAACAGAATAACTAAGAATAATGCCACTGCATCTTTTCATTGTAGCTCAGTCTCTTATCTCTAAGCCTTGTTAATACAAGGAAAGATATATCCAGCTCCAAAGCCCCTGGTTTCCTATCACTTATTAAATGATTAGAGTCATATAACATTATAAAAGAATTGTAATGTATCTAGAAATGTCTTAGGACTCTTGATAGGTAGGGCTTTCAAACAATTTAAAAATAAGTTTTCTAGTTTATTACTCTAAATTAGTAGAGCACAGATAATTTCCCAAGCAGTTTTGCATATACAATTACTATATTAGTCTTCATAGCAGCATTTAAGGTGAACAGGGCATGTATCCATTTTACTGTTACACAAACAGGACTCAGAGAAATAAAAGATTACTTTGAGTGGCTACCAAACTTGAAGAGACAGGATGTGAAACAGTAGAGCACCTAAAACAAATACTAATGTAGAAGTTACAGGAAGAAAGGAGTTGCATATCAAAATCTCTTTTATTTGGTCAGTAACATGCAGCAAACATACTTTTGTATCATTTTTTATTCTTGCTTTTTAATGAATGTTTAATGACAGTTTTTGCTGTCCTCAGCAAAAACTAAGGACACACTAGAAGTAATTGAATTTAGGCTGTGTCTGTAAATTTCTTATTTGTCCCAGAAATATTCTGCAACCAAGAGACGAAGTTGTCTTAGTCTACCATGGGATATCTGAAGTAGGTGGAATATTTTATCAAATAATGTTAAAACAGTGGATAGCAAAGAATCATGTAATACTAAGACCTGCAGTTATGTTACTCAACCAAACTTGGATCCTCTTGCCCACGAACAGTAAAGCCAGTCTACAGACACTGGGTTGTGGTGAAGGAAAGCACAGCATTTATTGCAGGGCACCAAGCAAGGAGAATTAGCAGCTTATGCTCAAAAAGACCTGAACCCCCCCAAGGCTTTCAGGGGAGAGTTTTTAAAGGCAGTGTGAGGGAGGGGGCTTCAGGGTGCATGATCTGCTCATGCACAATTTTTGGATTGGTTGACATCAAGGTGAGGTTTTGAGCATCACCAATCTTCTGGTTTCAACTAGACTGGGGTCTAGGCTCTTGCAGTTAGTACTTTTCATCTGGTGGGTGTCTGCATCCTGTAAAAAAAAAAAAAAAAAACAAAAACACAACTTAGGAATGTGTGCCAGACCTTTATATCCTTCAGGGAACTGGGAGTTGGGTGATTCTGCTATGTCTCTTGTTTGTAGTCTAAATTGTTACCAGTTTCCCAGTCCAACAAGTACTGTTTCTACATCTTCACACTACCTAATCATTAATTCCTGAGCCAGCCTTTTGAGACTTAGGGGATGCCTGGGAGACTAAAGCAAAAGCCTTTCCCTTCAAAGGACAGGGACAAAGGGGCTTGTATACAGTCTCTCTTTTTTTTTTAACATCTTTATTGGAGTATAATTGCTTTACCATGGTGTGTCAGTTTCCGCTTTATAACAAAGTGAATCAGCTATACATATACATATATCCCCATATCTCCTCCCTCTTGCATCTCCCTCCCACCCTCCCTATCCCACCCCTCTAGGTGGTCATAAAGCACCAAGCTGACCTCCCTGTGCTATGCGGCTGCTTCCCACTAGCTATTTTACATTTGGTAGTATATATAAGCCCATGCCACTCTCTCACTTCATCCCAGTTTACCCTTCCCTCTCCCCATGTCCTCAAGTCCATTCTCTACATCTGCATCTTTATTCCTGTGCTGCCCCTAGTTTCTTCAGAAACTTTTTTTTTTTTAGATTCCATATGTGTGTTAGCATATGGTATTTGTATTTCTCTTTCTGACTAACTTCACTCTGTATGACAGACGCTAGGTCCATCTACCTCACTAAAAATAACTCAATTTTGTTTCTTTTTATGGCTGAGTAATATTCCATTGTATATATGTGCCACATCTTCTTTATCCATTCATCTGTTGGTTGACATTTAAGTTACTTCCATGTCCAGGCTATTGTAAATAGAGCTGCAATGAACATTGTGGTACATCACTCTTTTTAAATTATGGTTCTCTCAGGGTATATGCCCAGTAGTGAGATTGCTGGGTCCTATGGTAGTTCTATTTTTAATTTTTAACGAACCTCAGTATGTTCTCCATAGTGGCTGTATCAATTTACATTCCCACCAACAGTGCAAGAGGGTTCCCTTTTCTCCACACCCTCTCCAGCATTTATTGTTTGTAGATATTTTGATGATGGCCATTCTGACTAGTGTGAGGTGATACCTCATTGTAGTTTTGATTTGCATTTCTCTAATAATTAGTGATGTTGAACATTCTTCCATGTGTTTGTTGGCAATCTGTATATCTTCTTTGGAGAAATGTCTATTTAGGTCTTCTGCCCATTTTTGGATTGGTTTGTTTTTTTGATATTGAGCTGCTTGTATATTTTGGAGATTAATCCTTTGTCAGTTGCTTCATTTGCAAATATTTTCTCCCATTCTGAGGGTTGTCTTTTCATCTTTTTTATGGTTTCCTTTGCTGTGCAAAAGCTTTTAAGTTTCATTAGGTCCCATTTGTTTATTTTTGTTTTTATTTCCATTTCTCTGGGAGGTGGGTCAAAAGGATCTTGCTGTGATTTATGTCATAGAGTGTTGTTCCTATGTTTTCCTCTAAGAGTTTTATAGCCTTACATTTAGGTCTTTAATCCATTTTGAGTTTATTTTTGTGTATGGTGTTAGGGAGTGTTCTAATTTCATTCTTTTACATATAGCTGTCCAGTTTTCCCAGCACCACTTACTGAAGAGAGTCTGAAGTCAGGGAGTCTGATTCCTCCCACTCCGTTTTGCTTTCTCAAGGTTGCTTTGGCTATTGGGGGCCTTTTGTTTTTCCGTAAAAATTGTGAAATTTTTTGTTCTAGCTCTGTGAAAAATTCCATTGGTAGTTTGATAGGGATTGCATTGAATCTGTAGATTGCTTTGGGTAGTATATTCATTTCCACAATGTTATTTCTTCCAATCCAAGAACTTGGTATATCTCTCCATCTGTTTGTATCATCTTTAATTTCTTTCATCAGTGTCTTATAATTTTCTGCATACAGGTCTTTTGTCTCCTTAGGTAGGTTTACTCCTAGGTATTTTATTCCTTTTGTTGCAATGGTAAATGGGAGTGTTTCCTTAATTTCTCTTTCAGATTTTTCATCATTAGTATATAGGAATGCAAGAAATTTCTGTGCATTAATTTTGTGTCCTGCTACTTTACCAAATTCATTGATTAGCTCTAGGAGTTTTCTGGTAGCATCTTTGGGATTCTCTATGTATAGTATCATGTCATCTGCAAGTGGTGACAGCTTTACTTCTTCTTTACTGATGTGGATTCATCTTATTTCTTTTCCTTCTCTGATTGCTGTGGTTAAAGTTCCAAAATTATGTTGAATATTAGTGGTGAGAGTGGGTAACCTTGTCTTGTTCCTGATCTTAGTGGAAATGGTTTCAGTTTTTCACCACTGAGGATGGTGTTGGCTGTGAGATTGTCATATATGGCCTTTATTATTTTGAGGTAAGTTCCCTCTGTGCCTACATCCTGGAGGGTTTTTATCATAAATTGGTGTTGAATTTTGTTGAAAGCTTTTTCTGCATCTATTGAGGTTATCATATGGTTTTTCTCCTTCAATTTGTTAATATGGTGTATCACATTGGCTGATTTGCATATATTGAAGAATACTTCCATTCCTGGGATAAACCCCACTTGATCATGGTGTATGATCCTTTTAATGTGCTGTGGGATTCTGTTTGCTAGTATTTTGTTGAGGATTTTTGCATCTATGTTCATCAGTGATATTGGCCTGTAGTTTTCTTTCTTTGTGACAATTTCTTCTGGTTTTCATATCAGGGTGATGGTCTTGTAGAATGAGTTTGGGAATGTTCCTCCCTCTGCTTTATTTTGGAAGAGTTTGAGAAGGACAGCTGTCAGCTCTTCTCTAAATTTTTAGAATATGCCTGTGAAGCCATCTGGTCCTGGGCTTTTGTTTGTTGGAAGATTTTTAATCACAGTCTCAATTTCAGTGCTTGGATAAGTCTGTTTATATTTTCTATTTCTTCTTGGTTCAATCTCAGAAGGTTGTGTTTTTTTAAGAATTTGTCCATTTCTTCCAGGTTGTCCATTTTATTGGCATATATTTGCTTGTCGTAATCTCTCATGATCTTTTGTATTTCTGCAGTGTCAGTTGTTACTTCTCCTTTTTCATTTCTAATTCTATTGATTTGAGTCTTCTCCCTTTTTTTCTTGATGAGTCTGGCTAATGGTTTATCAATTTTGTTTATCTCCTCAAAGAACCAGCTTTTAGTTTTATTGATCTTTGCTCTTGTTTCCTTCATTTCTTTTTCCTTTATTTCTGATCTTTATAATTTCTTTCCTTCTGCTAACTTAGGGTTTTTTGTGTTCTTCTTTCTCTAATTGCTTTAGGTGTAAGGTTAGGTTGTTTATTTGAGATGTTTCTTGTTTCCTGAGGTAGGATTGTATTGCTATAAACTTCCCTCTTAGAACTGCTTTTGCCACATCCTATAGGTTTTGGGCTGTTGTATTTTCATTGTCATTTGTTTCTAGGTATTTTTGATTTCCTCTTTGATTTCTTCAGTGATCTCTTGTGTATTTAGAAGTGGATTGTGTAGCCTCCGTGAGTTTGTTTTTTTTACAGATTTTTTCCTGTAATTGATATCTAGTCTCATAGCGTTGTGGTCAGAAAAGATACTTGATATGATTTCAATTTTCTTAATTTACCAAGGCTTGATTTGTGACCCAAGATATGATCTATTCTGGAGAATGTTCCATGAGCACTTGAGAAGAAAGTGTATTCTGTTGTTTTTGGATGGAATGTCCTATAAATATCAATTAAGTCTGTGTTGTTTAATGTGTCATTCAGGGCTGTGTTTCCTTATTTATTTTCATTTTGGATGATCTGTCCATTGGTGAAAGTGGGGTGTTAAAGTCCCCTACTATGATTGTGTTACTGTCGATTTCCCCTTTTATGGCTGTTAGCATTTGCCTTATGTATTGAGGTGCTCGTATGTTGGGTGCATAAATATTTACAATTGTTCTATCTTCTTCTTGCATTGATCCCTTGATCATTATGTAGTGTCTTTCTTTGTGTCTTGTAATAGTCTTTATTTTAAAGTCTACTTTGTCTCATTTGAGAATTGCTACTCCAGCTTTCTTTTGATTTCCATTTGCATGGAATATCTTTTTCCACCCCCTCACTTTCAGTCTGTATGTGTCCCTAGGTCTGAAGTGGGTCTCTTGTAGACAACACATGTATGGGTCTTGTTTTTGTATTCATTCAGCCAGTCTATGTCTTTTGGTTGGAACACTTAATCCATTTACATTTAAAGTAGTTATCGATATGTATGTTCCTATTACCATTTTCTTAATTATTTTGGCATTGTTATTGTAGGTGTTTTCCCTCTCTTGTGCTTCCTGCCTAGAAAAGGTCCCTTAGCATTTATTGTAGAGCTGCTTTGATGGTGCTGAGTTCTCTTAGCTTTTGCTTGTCTGTAAAGGTTTTAATTTCTCCATTGAATCTGAATGAGATCCTTGCTGGGTAGAGTAATCTTGGTTGTAGGGTTTTCCCTTTCATCACTTTAAATATGTCCTGCCAGTCTCTTCTGGCTTGCAGAGCTTCTGCTGAAAGATCAGCTGTTAACCTTATGGGGACTCCCTTGTATTTGTTGTTTTTCCCTTGCTGCTTTTAATATTTTTTCTTTGAATTTAATTTTTGATAGTTTAATTAATATGTGTCTTGGTGTGTTTTTCCTTGGATTTATCCTGTATAGGACTCTCTGTGCTTCCTGGAGTTGATTAACTATTTCCTTTCCCATGTTAGGGAAATTTTCAACTATAATCTCTTCAAATATTTTCTCAGTCCCTTTCTTTTCCTCTTCTTCTTCTGGGACCCCTATAATTCAAATGTTGGTATGTGTAATGTTGTCCCAGAGGTCTCCGAGACTATCCACGATTCTTTTCATTCTTTTTTCTTCATTGTGCTCTGCAGTTTCCACTATTTCATCTTCCAGGTCACTTATCTGTTCTTCTGCCTCAGTTATTCTGCTATTGATTCCTTCTAGAGAATTTTAAATTTCATTTATTGTGTCGTTTGTCATTGTTTGTTTACTCTTTAGTTCTTCTAGGTACTTGTTAAACATTTCTTGTATTTTCTCCATTCTATTTCCAAGATTTTGGGTCATCTTTACAATCATTACTCTGAATTGTTTTACAGGTAGACTGCCCTTTTCCTCTTCATTTGTTTGGTCTGCTGGGTTTTTACCTTGCTCCTTCATCTGCTGTGTGTTTCTCTGTCTTCTCATTTTGCTTATCTTACTGTGTTTGGGGTCTCCTCTTTGCAGGCTGCAGGTTCGTAGTTCCCGTTGTTTTTGGTGTCTGCCCCCAGTAGCTAATTTTGGTTCAGTGGGTTTTGTAGGCTTCCTGGTGGAGGGGACTAGTGCCTGTGTTCTGGTGGATGAGGCTGGATCTTGTCTTTCCGGTGGGCATGTCCACGCCCAGTGGTCTGTTTCGGGGTGTCTGTGACCTTATTATGATTTTATGGGCAGCCTCTCTGCTAATGGGTGTGGTTGTGTTCCTGTCTTACTAGTTGTTTCACACAGGGTGTCCAGCACTGTAGCTTGTTGGTCGTTGAGTGGAGCTGGGTCTTAGCGTTGAAATGGAGATCTGTGGGAGAGCTTTCACCATCTGTTATTACTTGGAGCCAGGAGGTCTCTTGTGGACCAATGTCCTGAACTCAGTCTTCCCACCTCAGTGGCACAGGCCTGACACCTGGTTGGAGCACCAGGACCCTGTCAGACACACGGCTCAGAAGAAAAGGGGAAAAAAAGAAAGAAAGAAAAAATAAAATAAAATAAAATAATTAAAATAAAAATTAAAATTTTTTTAAAAAGTAACAAAAAAAAGAAAGAGAAAGAGAGCAACCAAACCAAAAAACAAATGCACCAATGATAACAAGCACTAAAAACTATACTAAAAAAAAAAAGAAATGGACAGACAGAACCCTAGGACAAATGGTAAAGATATACAGACAAAATCACACAAGGAAGCATACACATACACACTCACAAAAAAGAGAAAAAGGAAAAAATATATATATCATTGCTCCCAAAGTCCACTGCCTCAATTTTGGGATTATTCATTGTCTATTCAGGTTTCCCACAGATGCAGGGTACATCAAGTTGATTGTGGAGATTTAATCCACTGTTCCTGAGGCTGCTGGGAAAGATTTCCCTTTCTCTTCTTTGTTCGCACAGCTCCCGGGGTTCAGCTTTGGATTTGGCCCTGCCTCTTCGTGTAGGTCGCCTGAGTGCATCTGTTCCTGCCGAGACAGGATGGGGTTAAAGGAACAGCTGATTAGGGGGCTCTGGCTTCCTCGGGCCAGGGGGAGGGAGGGGTATGGATGCTGGGCGAGCCTCTGGCAGCAGAGGCTGGTGTGACGTTGCACCAGCCTGAGGTGCGTCGTGTGTTCTCCCGGGGAAGTTGTCCCTGGATCATGGGACCCTGGCAGTGGCAGGCTGCACAGGCTCCCGGGAGGGGAGGTGTGGATAGTGACCTGTGCTTGCACACAGGTTTCTTGGTGGCTGCAGCAGCAGCCTTATTGTCTCATGCCCAGTCTCTGAGGTTCCCACTGATAGCTTTGGCTCGCAGCTGTCTCTGGAGCTCATTTAGATGGTGCTCTGAATCCCCTCTCCTCATGCACCCAGAAACAATGGTCTCTTGTCTCTTAGGCAGGTCCAGACTCTTTCCTGGACTCCCTCCCAGCTAGCTGTGGTGCACTAGCCCCCTTCAGGTTGTGTTCATGCAGCCAACCCCAGTCCTCTCCCTAGGATCCGATCTCTGAAGCCCGAGCCTCAGCTCCCAGCCCCCACCCACTCCGGCGGGTGATCAGACAAGCCTCTCAGTCTGGTGAGTGCTGGTCAGCACCGATCCTCTGTGTGGGGATCTCTCTGCTTTGCTCTCTGCACCCCTGTTGCTGTGCTCTCCTCCATGGCTCTGAAGCTTCCCCTCCACCACCCGCCATCTCCACCAGTGAAGGGGCTTCCTAGTTTGTGGAAACTTTTCCTCCTTTACAGCTCCCTGCCAGTGGTGCAGGTCCTGTCCCTATTCTTTTGTCTGTGTTTTTTCTTTTTTCTTTTGCCCTACCCAGGTACGTGGGGAGTTTCTTGCCTTTTGGGAAGTCTGAAGTCTTCTGCCAGCATTCAGTGGGTGTTCTGTAGGAGTCGTTCCACATGTAGATGTGTTTCAGATGTATCTGTGGGGAGGAAGGTGATCTCCACGTCTTACTCCTCTGCCATCTTGAAGGTCTTCTCTTGTATATAGTTTCAATTCCCCCTTTTCTTTGATATTCCTCAATCTTGAGAGGAACAGGTTTGGGACAAGAAAGGGAATAAAATTGGGGATAGAGTGGTTAATGATAAACTCAGCAGAGGAATTGTTTTAAGAGGACTTGGCTTCAGTTGTAAATAAAAACTAAGAACTTCTAAGCAGAGGTGACCAGGATGTTAAAAACAAAGTTAGCAAAGGATCCAGGTCTTTGCTGGTACAGATGGATTAGTGGCATTTCATGTGCTGTAGTATATATATACACATGGGAAAAGTAAACGTTCACTGGAGAAGATGAAAATAAGGGGAGGGCATCATGTAATATTAATATTGAATACATGGATAAATGTGTTAGAATGAAGTATAAGCTTAGTAAAGTAGGGGAGAAACATACACACACCTATGTATATACACATAATCTAGCAAGTGTCATAGTATTTAAACAGCTGATTGGATTTACAGAACAGGGAGGAAAAGAAAGTAAAGGCACCTGAGAGAGAATATGTATTTTGAGGAAGATACAGAAAATAAAGTAAAAGAAAGAAACTTCAATTCTAAATAAAGGACTCAAGGCTAAGTAAAGCAAATATTTAACTTTGGTCAGATATAAATGTTTTTGTTCCAAAACCCAAAAAAGTACTTGATAGTATTTTTTTTTATTTCCACTTATTTTCATCAGTATATATTTTAAAACTTTTATAGTTAGGTAATATATCTTGTGATCCATACAAATTTATCTTTGTTAAATGTTTAGTTCCCTGTTGAAACAACATATAATATTCAGAAAAGAATCTCACACCAAAATCCACTATGACTTCAAACTAAAAATAATAATATCCTTCAAAGCTAACAGCATATAGTAAAGTATTCCTTCAAATTTAACACAGAATTAAAATAGGCAGTAACTTAGTATTTGAAATAAAGTTTCCTCTAAAACTGACCATTGGGAGGCCATTTGATTGTGAATGACTCATTTAATTTTTAACTTTTTGAGACAATTTTGAAATAGATGAATTGCAAATCTATCACAGAATTTTGGTTTATCTTGGCCCGTCAGCACTTTAGAAATGTTTCTCCATCTTCTGGCTTACCTAGCTTATGATAAGAAGTCTGCTATAGTTCATATTTTTTTCCTCTGTACAATGTCTTTCTCTGTCCTCAGGAGTTTCTTGTTGCCTTTTGTTTTCAGCAATTTCTGTGATATACTTAGGTTTTTATTTCATTATTTATTGGTGTTCTGATAAATTTGATCTGTGGCTTGGGAGTTAACATATTTGAAAATTCTTGGCCATCAATTCTGCAAATACTTCATCAGTCCTGTTTCTTTTTATGAATTCTAATTCAACATGTCAACTATTGATAGTCTTGGGTGCACTGATTTTTGTCTTTAGTGTTTTTTTTTCTCTTTGTGTTTCAGTTTGGGTAGTTCCTACTGACTTCAAGTTTGCTAATTTGTTCACCAGTTATAGTGAATCTATTGATAAGTGAGCCCCCCAGAAGTATTATTTTTCTGTCACCGATTTTTCATTTGTGGCATTTTTACTTCATTCTTCTCTATAGGTTCCATCTCTGCTGAAATTATTCATCTGATCTTTCATATTGCTCATCATTTTCTTTAGAGTTTTTAATATTTTAAACATTTATTTTAAGTTCTGTGTCATCTAGTTCCAACAAATGTGTCATATCTGAGTCTGATTCTGATAATTGCTTTGTCTCTTGGGAGTATGTCTCTTGCCTTTTGTGTGTCAATTTTTTTTTTTGAAGAAAGAGATAAATTGAGTAGAATGCCACTATTTTGGCATCCAGTTTTTAAGCCTGGGAATAGTAACATGTCTCCTGCCATATTTTTAATATGAGGATTTGCATTAATCTAGTTAGGAATTCAGCTGGGTTCGAGGTTTGTTAATATGGTCATGCTCAGTGCACCACAGTTCTGTTATTCCTCAAGCAGTACTGTGTCAAGATAAGGGCTAGTGTTTTAAAGGAGTTTTATTTGTTTTTTGTCTCTTTGTTCCACCCGTGGCTTTAGGTATTTCCTCTGCACTCAGAGAGGGTTTCTTCCCATCCTCATATCCCTCCCCTGTATCTCTCTCAATAATTTTGCTGTTATTACTCAAATTTGTTAACCTGAGAGGGAGGGGTTGAGCATTAGGAAGACCTTCTCTGTCATTATTTATTAAGGCTCAATTTTTGGAAGGTGTAGTGTCCCTTGTCTAAGAAATGTGGCTTCCTCAATGTTCCTGCCCTTCTCCCTGCTATAGTTCTGGGTCTAGCACATTTTCTGGCCTCTACCTCAGGAATAGTTATTTTCTGTTTCCTTCCACATGTTCTAATACGTTTTTCACTAGGAAGAGTGACAGTGTTTTCTGTCATTCCCCTATAGATAAACACTTATTCCACAAGTAAGACAGGGGAGAAGTATCCCTGTGGAGTTTCATGACCCTCCCACTGTGGCTGCTTTCCCACACCCATAAACCCATACCACACACTCAAAAGTTTCTCCAGTGTTCAATGTGATGGGAGCACAGCCTCCAATTCCTGCAGCATCCTGGGTTTACAATCTCTTGCAGGGCACAATTGACCTCCACCAATTCATCAACTGTGCTTTCTGACTTCCTCTATCTGGCAACTAATTGCATCTATCCCAGGGATCTCAGGTAAGGCTATGTTTGCTTCTCTTCTATTTTGACATAAATTTCTCTTTAGGTTTTGCCCCAGTTGGCTGCCTTGCCCTTCTGTTTCTGATTTGAGAAACCTCTTGAATTTATAATTTGTCCAGTGTTTCTTATCCTTCCTAAGAGGTGGAAAAACACAATTCACTAGGTTCAGAGGACTGGGGATAAGTAAAGCATAAATAATCAAGGCTGATCTGTAGTCCTAAAAGATTCTACCAACTATTGAGGAATTTTAGCATACATATAAAATACATATAAAAATTGAATATTTTTATTAAACAATATTTTAAATAAATTTCTTGAGGAAATTGCATTCTGAAAATATTTTAGAAATTAAAATTTGAGCAAGACCCATGAAATAAAAAGGGAATATTCCTGGTCCCACAGAGAGAGGTGTTTGCTTCTTAATTTTAATTGTACTTAAATTATTTTTATTGTTGAGTTAGTTATTATCAAAAAAGATACAAAATATTTGTCAGCTCTAAGCACTACACATGGATATCTCTAGTGGATTCATGTTTCCCTGTTTTCTCTTCAAATTTTGCTAGGAAAATATTTTATAAAGGAAAAGAAATGTCAGGATATTGACCCTACAATAGTTATACAGCTCTAAGTGATTAGTTACCTTTTATTCAATTTTATAAATGATAGTTGTAGATAAATGCAAATGTCATTGTTTACAACAAACTCTACAAGATTACATGTCCTTAATGCACACTGGTTAATCTGAAATAGCTTTTATATCAATATAAATAGGGTTTTCATTTCTCATGATTATCCATAAAATAAAACTTGAATTGCTCAAATATATACCAATTGGTGTTTTATTAATGAAAAAATTTTAAAAACTACAATTGAACACAAAAATTAGAATATGAAAAACTGAAAGACACTATCACCTTTCTTAATTTTATAATATTAAGTAAATTGAACATATTTTTTTATGGCTTCCATTTGAATTTTTATAATATTGTTGGGTTTGGATTTACAAACTCCAAAACCCCATTAGACCAATTATCTTGGGCCCAGACCACAGAGACAATGCATTTCTTTTCCAAACTCTCCTACCATGTATTCTGAGAGAATAATAAAAAATTGTCTTAAGCTACTACATAATTTACCATAAAAGTTAGTAGCTTAAAATATAAGTGATAGGAAAAAGACTATACATTATGAGGAAAAACAACTGCTTATAAGTGTGGATGGCTGAGACAATATTAATCAAAACAGAAATTGGAATAGGAAAGTGTTACTTTAAAATTAGATGATGGAAGGTGATGAAGAGGTTAATGTCTAGTAGTTCTTAAGTTTAGGGTGACAGTATGAAAAAGAAATCTGAATCTGAAAATTAATCTATCAGAGTAATTTTAGAAGCCATAGAGTGGCTTCCTGAATCTTTCCTGAGAAAAGTAAATACATGAAAATAGGAGAGGAAGAAATATTCATAGAACTATAAGAGAAGGGCAAGCTGTAGAAAATGAGAAAACCAGGGAATTTATAAATTCCTTGAAAATAAGAGTAAAGAGAGGATGAGTGATAAGGAATCAAAAATAATATGGAAAGGGCACTTTTTACTTGTTTTACTGGATGTTTCAAGATAGAAATATATAATGGAAAATTACCACATATGTTCAAACACATAGAAGTCCTATAATAATGCAATAGAAATAAATTAAGTATTCTTGTGTTTTATTGCAACCAAAATCTGTAATATTTACATGCCAGTCACTTTGTTAGGTACTGGTGATACAAAACAACAACAAGCCTATCTTGCCTTTGAGGGATGGAGATTTAATAAGAGAGAGAGTGCATCTATTTGAGTCATACAGTAGGATACTTCAGAAACGAATGAAACATGACTCTGCTAAAAGGATGTTACTCCTGGGAAATAGCCCATCAATTCAAAAGTCTCACTTAACATTCAGGGTTTGAACAGCATGCAGCCACTAAAGAAGGCAGGCATTTAGCCAAAGTTTTCCAAACATTCCCAATGTATCAAAAAAATGAATCAGAGTGGCATAGGGAGATTTGTCAAGGCCCCATCCCAATCCTACTCCAAGCGAGACAGTTTCTACTTTGGCCCCTCTGTAAAGATTTGTATGTGTGGAAGTTTGCATCCTTATCAGATGTGCAATCATGCTTTCCATTTTGTGTGGGTGCCTGTGGGTAAATGAGTAAAAACCTTTAAAGAAAGATTACATGAGTCAAAACCTTTAAAGAAAGAAACCTTTAAAGAAAGAAAACCTTGGTATTGCACGTGTCTATTGTTTTTTGTTTGTCTGTTTTTTGGTGTTTTTGCATCAATCTCTCAAATTTAACCTCTTAAAAAGCTTGCAGCTAATAGAGAAGAGAGTTAGAGAAGGGAATTCGTATTGAGCCAGAAGTCAAGTTTTATTAAAAAGGTAACTTGACCTGAAATAGCTATTTGCCCTGTGAGTGGAGGAGATGGTAAATATTTCTGGTCACAGTGTGAAGTTTGTTAAAAATCAGAGATATCTATAACTTGACATTTCTATAGTCTGAAAAATGTCATGTATAACTAGCACATAGGCAAAAGGGACAGGAAGGCCATATCAAACTTCTTTACGCAAATGGAATTTGACTCAGGAGACTTTTGCAATGTATGTAGGGATCCTGAATTCCACTAGAAATGCCTTAGCAGTCCCTACAGTCAAATACCCACCTGTAACTTGACCATGCAAACATTAGAAGAATGTTATAGGTACTGAAGCTTCAGGCTAACCAAATATGATGATTTAAATATTTTCCCTAGATTTGTTTCAGGATAGAAAATTATAATTAATAAAATTGCTTTAGTTCCTTTTAGGGACACAGAGCCAGACTAAACGTTTTCATTAATTCAATCTACCTTGCAGACTATTTTCTTTAAGTGCATCTAATTATAAGATTAATGTTTTTGTAACTAACTAAAAACAATATTTTTCACTTTTAAAGCAATTTTGGATTTTGATTCTTATACATGATTAGATGTGGGTTTAATTTTTTTCTAAAAACATTATATTATTCCTAATGGTAAATAAATGCTTGGTGAAAACCATTGGGGTGAACGCCTGAAATGTATTACAGGGAAAACCCAACACATTTAAAAACATAATGACAGGAGAAGGGCCAAATGATGGAGTAGAAAGACCCTGAGCTCACCTCCTCCCAGAAGCACACAAAACTTTTGCAGAACAACCATTGAGGGAGATCCTACCCAAAAAGATCTTATACAACTAAAGACATAAAAGGAACCACATCAAGACAGGCAGGAGGGGTAGACTAAGAATATAGTCAAGTCTCATAACTCCAGGTGGGCAACCCACAAACAAAACAAGAGAGGAAAAAATAAAGATCTATAAAAACACACCCCAGGGACTTCTGGTGGTTAAGAATCCGCCTGCCAGTGCAGGGGACATGGGTTAGAGCCCTGGTCCAAGAAGATCCCACATGCTGCAGAGCAACTAAGCCTGTGCACCACAGCTACTGAGCCTGCACTCTAGAGTCCATGCTCTGCCACAAGAGAAGCCACCACAGTGAGAATCCTGTGCACTGCCACAAAGAGTAGCCCCTGCTCACCGCAACTAGAGGAAGGCCCGCATGCAGCAACGAAGACCCAACACAGCCAAAAATAAATAAATTCATTTAAAAAAAACCTCAATTAACAAATGGCAATAAGAACATACATATCAATAGTTACTTTAAATGGAAATGAGCTAAAAGTTGCAATCAAAAGACAGAGTGGCTGAATGAATATAAAAACAAGACCAGTATATAAGCTGCCTACATGCAACTCACAGCAGATCTAGACACATAGAGACTAAAAGTGAGAGGATGGAAAAAGGTATTCCATGCAAATGGAAATCAAAAGACAGTTGGGATAGCAAAAGTTACATCAAACAAAATCTACTTCAAAATAAAGACTGTTATAAGAGACAAATGAGGACAATATATAATGATTAAAAAATCAATCCAAGAAGTTACAACAACTGTAAATATACATATACCCAACATAGGAGAACCTTAATACATAAATATTAATAGACATAAAGGGAGAAATTTACAGTAACATAGTAATAGAAGGGGACTTTAACACCCTACTCACATCAATAGACAGATTATCCAGACAGAAAATCAATAAGGAAACACTGGCCTTAAATGACACATTAAACCAGATGGACTTAATTTATATTCATAGAGCATTCCATCTGAAAGCAGTAGAATACACATTCTTTTCAAGTGTACACGGAACATTCTCCAGGATAGATCACATGCAAGGCCACAAAATAAGCCTTAGTAAAGTTAAGAAAATTGAAATTATATCAAGCATCTTTTCCAACCACAATGCTATGAGAATAGACATTAACAACTACAAGAAAACTGCAAAAAAAAAACAAAACCACAGGGAGGCTAAACAATACACTTTCTAAATAAGCAATGGACCACTGATGAAGTCAAAAAGGAAATCAAGAAATGGCTAGAGACAAATGAAAACAAAAACACAATGATCCAAAAACCTAAGGGACACAGCTAAAGCAGTTCCAAAAGGGAAGTTTATGGTGCTATACGCTTGCCTCAGGAAACAAGGAAAGTCCGAAACAACCTTACACCTAAAGCAACTAGAGAAACAAGGAAAAACTAACCCAATGTTAGTGTAAGAAAATCATAAAGATCAGCACAGAAATAAATGAAATAGAGATTTAAAAAACAATAGGAAAGATCAATGAAACTAAAAGCTGGTTCTTTGAAAAGATAAACAAAATTGATAAACCTTTAGCCAGACTCATCAAGAAAAAAAGGGAGCAGGCCCAAATCCATGAAATCAGAAATAAATATGGAGAAGTTACAACCAACATCATGGAAATACAAAGGATCATAAGAGACTACTACTAACAACTATACACCAATGAAGTGGACAACTTAGAAGAACTGGACAAATTCTTAGAAATGTACAATCTCTCAGGATTGAGCCAGGAAGAAATATAAAATATGAACAGACCAATTAGCAGTACTGAAATTGAATCAGCGATTTAAAAACGTCCAATAAACAAAAGTCCAGGACCAGATGGCTTCACAGGTGAATTCTACCAAACATTTGGAGAAGAGTTAACACCTGTCCTTCTCAAAGTATTCCAGAAATTTTCAGAGGAAGGAACACCCCCAAACTCATTCTATGAGGCCACAATCACCCAGATACCAAAACCAAAGATATCACAGGAAAAGAAAATTACAGGCCAGTAACACTGATGAACATAGATGCAAAACTCCTCAACAATGCATTAGCAAATCACCTCCAACAGTACATTAAAAAGAGCATACCCCATGATCAAGTGGGATTTATCCTAGTGATGCAATTTTTCAATATCCACAAATCAATCAATCTGATATACCACATTAACAAATTGAAGAATAAAAATCAGATGATCACCTCAGCAGGTGCACAAAAAGCTTCTGACAAAAGTCAACATCCATTTATGATAAAAACTCTCCAGAGAGTGGGCATAGAGGGAACATACCTCAACATGATGAAGGCCATATAAGACAAACCCACAGCCAACATCAGACTCAAATGGTGAAAAGCTGAAAGAATTTCCTCTAAGATCAGGAACAAGACACAGATGCCCACTCTCCCCACTTTTATTCAACATAGTATTGGAAATCATAACCATAGCAATCAGAGAAGAAAGAGAAGTAAAAGTGTCACAGTTTGAAGATGATACGATACTATGCATAGAAAATCCTAAAAACGCCATCAGAAAACTATTAGAACTCATCAGTTAATTCCATAAAGTTGCAAGATACAAAATTAATATACAGAAATTGTTTGCCTTTTTATACACTAACAACAAACTATAAGAAAGAAATTAAGGAAACAATTCCATTTACCATCACATCAAAAAGAGTAAAATACCAAGGAATAAATATACCTAAGGAGGTAAAAGACAGGTACTTAGAAAACTATTTCACACTGATGAAAGAAATTGAAGACAACACAAACAGGTGGAAAGATATACTGTGTTATTGTGTTTTAAGTATTAATATTGTTAAATGACCAAATTACCCAAGGCAATCTACAGATTCAGTGCAACCCCTATCAAAATACCAATAGCATTTTTCACAGAACTAGAAAAAATACTATTAATATTTGTATGGAAACAAAAAAGACCCAAAATAGCCAAAACAATTTTGAGAAAGAACAACAGAGCTGGAATCACAGTCCCTGACTTCAGACTATACTACAAAGCTACAGTCATCAAAACAGTCTGGTACTGGCACAAAGACAGACATAGATCAGTGGAACTGAAAAGAGAGCCCAGAAATAAACCCATGTATTATGGTCAATTAATCTGTGACAAAGGAGGCAAGAATACACAATGGAGAAAAGATAGTCTCTTTAGTAAGTGGTGCTGGGAAAACTGGACAGCTACATGTAAAAGAATGAAATTAAAACATTCTCGGGCTTCCTTGGTGGCACGGTGGTTGAGAGTCCGCCTGCAGATGCAGGGGACACAGGTTCGTGCCCCGGTCCGGGAAGATCCCACATGCCACGGAGTGGCTAGGCCCGTGAGCCATGGCCACTGAGCCTGCACATCCAGAGCCTGTGCTCCGCAATGGGAGAGGCCACAACAGTGAGAGGCCCGCGTACCGCAAAAAAAATAAATAAATAAAATAAATAAATAAATAAAACATTCTCTAACTCCATATACAAAAACAAACTCAAAATGGCTTGAAGACCTAAATGTAAGACCAGAAACTATAAAACTCCACAGGAAAACATAGGCAGAACACTCTCTGACATTAATCATTGCAACATTTTGGGGGGTCTGTCTCCTAAAGCAAAGGAAATAAAAGCAAAAATAAACAAATTGTACATAATTAAACTTAAAAGCATTTGCATGGCAAAGGAAACCATCAACAAAACAACAGACAACCTACTGAAAGGGAGAAAATATTTGCTTACTGATATGACCAATAAGAGGTTAATATCCAAAATATATAAACATCTCATACAACTTAACATTAAGAAAATGATTAAAAAAATGGGCAGAAGATCTGAAAAGATATTTTTCCAAAGAGGAAGTACAGATGGGTCAACAGGCACATGAAAAGATGCTAAACATTGCTAATCATCAGTGAACTGCAAATCAAAACCAAATGAGGTATCACCTCACACCTGTAAGAATGGCTATCATCAATAAGAACATGAATAACAAACATTGGCGAGGATGTGGAGAAAAGGGAATCCTTGTACACTGTTGGTGGGAATGTAAATTGGTGCAGCCACCATGTAAAACAGCATGGAGGTTTCTCAAGAAACTAAAAATAGAGCTACCATGTGACCCAGCAATTCCACTCCAGGTGTATATCTGAAAGAAAATGAAAACACTAATTCGAAAAGATACATGCACCACAGTGTTCATAGCAGCATTAATTACAGTTTCCAAGATATGGAAGCAACCTAAGTGTCCATCAAAACAAGATATGGTGTATATGTGTGTATGTGTATACAAACACACACACACACATACACAATGGAATACTATTCAGCCATTAAAAAGAATGAAGTTTTGCCATTTGCGACAACATGGTTGGATTTGGAGGTTATTATGCTAAGTGAAATAAGTCAGATAAAGACAGATACTGTATGATATCTCATATATGTGGAATCTAAAAAATACTATGAACTAGTGAATATAACAAAAAAAAACAGATTCACAGATACAGAGATACAGTGTTTACCAGTCAGGAGAGAGAAGGAGGGAGGGGCAATATAGGGGTAGGGGATTAAGGGATACAAACTGTTATGTATAAAATAAACTACAAGGATATATTATACAACACAGAGAATGTAGCTAATATTTTACAATAACTATAAATGGAGTACAACCATTAAAATTTGTGAATCACTATATTATACACCTGTAACTTATATAATATTGTACATCAACTATACTTCAATAAACTTTAAAGAATGAAGTAAAAAAATAAAGGATACATTTTAAAGATAAGATATTCCCTATTTAAACTGAGTTAGAAGACTATGTCTTATAGCTAAATTAGCTTCTGTTATAAACACTTTAAATCTTTGCTTGAAGTTTTCTTTTGCTTATGGCTTTGTTCTAATTCACTATTTGATCACTTAACTGTGAAATCATACAATCTGTGCTGAAATCGGTAATCAAGTGTGTTTTATTATTCACCAAAGATATCTCTAATGTTCCTAGGTTAATGGTATGCAGTACTTTGCACTTTATTTTTCTGTATAAAAGTTTTAAAGAGAGACAACTAGCCTAAGTGTTGTGATTTGTTGATACAGAATAGATACATTGTGACGGGAAGGAAAGGTGTTTAGTAAGAAAAGCTGAATAGTGAACTAAGAAACAAACAGCTTACACATCATCTATTCTAATATTTCTCCCAACAGAGAAATTCCTCCTATATGCCAAGAAGACAGTGTCCTTTACAGGCCCAAATTCTTCCATCAATGGTAAACTCTCTACTCTGTGTATCCACTCATCCTTTTTTAATATAGTGCCGACTTAGCAGGACTTCATCCAAGTGACCCAAAACCTGCTTGCCTATAACTTCCAAATGTTGATCCTGTTCTTTGGAGATACACAAATTAAGTGTAACCTCTCCCTTAAAGCATTATGGTACAGGGAAAATATGTTTTATTTTGATGAACATTTTTGGCCAAGTTCAACTTATTTTCCTTTCCACAGGAATTTTTTGTGTGCATAGTTGTATAATTTATCATCCAATGTTTCCTGAGGTAGTTTTCCCCTTCTTTCTTCCTTTTTCTCGAAGATATTTTTGCATTTTATCATTTACTATCTTACTTGTGCTTTAATTACTAATTTAATTACTGGTTTAATTTTTTGATATGCATGTGAAATAAAAACATTACACACACATTCATATACACACATAGACATATAAGTACATACATAGATGCAGAGGTACATATATGTCTATCTACCTGTCTATCATCTATCATCTGTACACACACACACATATCAGAATATCTCTGCTAGAGTTTAACTTCTCTTTTACTGTCTCACTGTTTCAATCATCCTACTATTGATATCTCTCAAACCACTCACAACTTTGGTCACCTTCCAGGAGAAAAGTTCTTTATGGAAGCCATGTTGTAAGGAGAGACAGAGGAGCCAGTAAGAAGAAAAAACATTTACCATAAGTGCATAAGGAATTTGTCAGGCTTCATTACCTCTGTGTAATTAACTAATTGTTCATATATCTGCCTTGTCAAAATGCTTTTAGAATAGGATTAGGACAAAAATACTATTTTGGACATTGCTGACTTAATACGGATTTTCATCCTAATGAACCAAAGCCTGCCTCACTATAGCTTCCAACCACTGATTCTTTTCTTTGGAGCTGTACAAACTTAGTGAGTTTGTATATCTTCTTTGGAGATACACAAACTCACTCCACCTCACCATCTGTCATAAAACTCTGTGATACACTTATTTAAACTCCTTGATACAGAAAAAATTACTGTTTATTCTGGAGAATATGTGGTTAGATTGAGGACTCATAGATAATTCAATTCTTAGGTTTCCTGCTTGAATGAATAGTGATAATATTTAACTTGATGAGGGAGACATGAAGTATGAAACAGGTTGCTGAAAAAAATCAAGATTTCTGTTTTATACATGTTAGACTTGTGGTATCTGAATTGTGATCTCTGGAAGACATTTGATTGGAACAGCAGTCAATTGGATATTCAAGTTTTGGGCTCAGATTAAAGGTTTTGGCTGAGAATATGAATTTGGAAGTCATATACATAAAGATAGTATTTAAATCTTTGTGAAAGGATGACACCCTTTAGAGAGAGTATATAGTGGGCAAGAATAATTCCAAGGGCCAGTCCCTGAGAAACCCAACAGTTTCAGTCAGAATCAATAAAGGAAACTCAAAACGTTATAGTAGAAGGAAATCACTAAGTATGACAAAAATATAAAACTCGTTATTTCTGAGCCAAACTCATCCAGCTATTCCTCCTTCATTGTCTACTTTAATATTAACTCTTGAGTCAAAATATATGTTAAGTAGAATCTATAAATCCTGGTTTGAAAACCCTCCTGGGCTAAGTTGACTGGCTTTTCAGCAGGCATTTCTTTGAACTTAAATGGTGAAGAACATACAGCTAAAACTCTGAGGTATCACCCAAGCAATCTCTGAACTAAATAAGAATCTTGAGAAGTAGGAAAGGAATCTCAGTGGTATGTCACCTGCCCTGTTACTGCATGTGGCTTGTAAAAGTCAGGTAATACATATTCCACTGAAATAAAAGAATATGGAAAGCAGTTCATCTTGTATTAGGATATTTCATACTTTTCTAGCTCTTTCATAGGTACTGATTTCATGCTCTAAAGTCAGAGGTGATAGTTTACTATGAAACTAGACTTAAACCATTTTAAATTAAGCTGAAAGAGAAAGAAGAGACTATAAACATTGGACTGAAAAATTTGTTCTTGAGATATGAATGTATGTTAGTGTTACCTGGAAAATTACAGATTTTATTATCCTCCAAAATTCCCCTTATAATTTACTTCCCTTTTATTGCTACCCAATTCCTTGGATTCTCATGGTTTTATTTATACAAGATCAAATTATTTGAATAAATGTAGGCATCAAGTTAATCCAAAAGCAATGTTGTAAGTAATAATGAAATAATAGCATATAGCTAAAAGCCAAAGCAACATAATACAACACTGTTAATATTAACAATGCAAGATGTAAGCAAAGTAAAAACTACAAACTCTACTTTGTTTAGAATGCAACCTGGGATAGGCTTCAGCACTACTTAAATCAAGCTTGTTAAAAGTCAAGAATATTGATTGTAAAATTGTTTCCCTAAACAAAACTTGGACATTGTAAAATTTGAACTATTTTATTTTCATAGCTGAAGTTTATGATAAAATCTACTCTGAAAATGTGTTCGGCAACAAAGAGTAATTCATCAATATAGCATTACAGACAACAAACAAAAGCTGAATGTCCTTATTTCAAGATAAGAGAAAATGTACTCTAAAACTGTTCAGTATTTTTCTTATATTTGAATGCTTTAAAAATTCTGCAACATCAGGAGTACATAGTTTGCTATAGCAAAGAGAAAATATCAATTATTAACTAGTGCAGACTGATTTACCTCTGATTTTAGCTAGTTATGTGGGAGAATAAAATATTCAAACTCAGACAATTTTATTTATGTTCTCCTCAGGGAGGGAGGGAGGGAAGGAAATAAGAAAGGAGGGAGGAGGGGGAGATGAAGACAGAGAGAGAGGGAGGGAGAGGGAGAGAGAATAAATATGAACAATTGCCACAAAGCAAGTTTAGCAAGAGGAGAAGGAGATACTAATTATTATTGTAGCTTGTGTTTCCTGGCAACACCAACACTGGGTTTAAAATTAAGCAAAGCTATCACATTATCCCATAATATTTGTTGGCTTATTTCTCCACTTATAAATTTCAAGATCTCTAGCTTTCATTATCTTCTCCCCTACTATTCCCTGGAGAAAATATCTTTCAAAATAAAGAACCAAATATATTCAGATAAGTAAAAAACAGTGCATTGAAAATATTAAAGGAAGTGTTTTTAGGCAGAAGGAAGAAAATGATTCCAAATAGAAGCACATTAAAATAAGAAAGAACACAGGAAAGGGTGAATATCCAGGTAAACTGAAATTAATATTATTTAAAACAATACTATGTTGTAATGTGCAAGTATATGTAAAATTAAAATAGATGACAAGTGAAGAAAATGGTGAGATAGTGGCAAAGGAATTAAAGTGCAATAAAATTCATAATGTGAGGTAGTAACAAAAGTAATAATTTAAGGTAACTAGTAAGTTATGGGTGCATAGTATAATCTCTAACGTAATTTCAAAAAGACTAAATAACAATCTACTAATGGACATACAGCATAATGAAAATACTTGATTAAAACAGGGAAGAGAAGAAATTGTTAACTACATATACATATATGAATATAAATATAATGCATACATTAATAAGAAGAATTCATCCAGGCAATATAAAGATCTTTTACAAATAAAGATCTAAACTCTAAACCCATCATCCTAAAACTGGATTATTTGCTCTCAGCTTATGATATATTTGGATAAAGAAACTAGCAAATTCCAATTCATTGTATCTAAGTAACGTCTAAAAACAGAAAAACAGATTCTGTTTCCTTTTTTTTTCTAAATTTCCTTTACACTCTTCTAAAAATTGGTTAACAAAAATAAACATTTCCCACTGAGAGTCTTTTTCAAATAAGGTTCACTTGACAAAATTAGATTTTACAATAATTTTTATCACAATAATTTATATTTCATCTGAAATGTATCATAACTAGCATATAAACATATAAAAATCATACTCATGTCTAATGTACACAGTCATACATCAGAAAGAGAGAGGAGAAAAAAGGAAATTATAAATAGAAATCAAATTCTTATGAAGATTTTATGAGCAGACAGAATGTCGTATTTTAGATCCAATGGGTTTTCTAAATAATAGATTCTCTGAACCACCAAAATATATGAAATGATTAATTAAAACTAATTTTAACATACATAATTGAGAATATAACTTAGGATTTAAAAATTATTTTTCAAATATTAAAATTCAACCAAAATACAATAACTTGACATTTTTTGTTTTTTGACAATGCAATACACTCATTCTCAAAATCTGACTATTACCTCTGGAATGAAAGTGTAAGTTTCAAGAAAAAATTTGTGACACAGAAAAAAGTAACTTGGAGAGTAGAGAACCACTGAAGATGACCAAGAGTGTATTTCAGAAAGTAGTTTTTCTAGGTTTCTAGAAAATGTTTTTCTAGATAATTTCTTGTATACTTAGTGGAGCATGCCAGCTTATCATGTAGTTTTTTGTTTATTTCTTTTCATGGCCTAATTAACTAAAAGAATCAGGGAAGAATTCCAGTTTTAAATCATTATATAAAACGGGAAAGCCAGATCATACATTTATAGAAATAACTGGCTCAATTATTGACCTTCACATTTCTTGATTTATAGAAGTATCCATAAATAGCTCTTAGAGATCAATAAGGACAAGTTAAAATACCTAGTTAAAAATGGACAAAGAAAATACTATGGAGACAATAAAAAGATCAGTGGTTGCCAGGGGTGGGGCAAAGATGAATAGGCAGAGCACAGAGGACTTCTAGAGCAGCAAAAATACTCTATACAGTATTATAACAGATATATGTAATCATACATTTGTCCAAGCCCAGATATATGTATTCATACATTTGTCCAAACTCACTATGAGTGAACCCTAAGTTAAACTATGGACTTTGATTATGATGTGTCAATTTACATTCATTACTGGTAAAAAAAACAAAAAAGTACCATTCTGGAGAGTGATGTTGATAATTGAGACTATGCACATATGTGAGTAAGGGGTACATGGGAAATCTATCTCCCTTTCAACTCTGTTACAAAACCTAAAACTCCTCTAATAAAATAGTCATAAAAAATGGATGAAGAACATGAATCCTTCACAGAAGAAATGCAAATTTAAATCTGATCAAATGAATACATATGTACATGCAAACTGAAACAATAGGGCATCCCTTTTAGCTTCTTAAATTGGAATATAATTTGTAAAAATGATAATACTTAACATTTGAAAGTAAATGAGAAAATAATTTTATATGTAAATAATGGAAGTATAATTTAACTGCTCTTCCACATATTTTCTGAATTCTGTTTTTACATTTATCTCTTGTATACAATGTAGAGTTGTGCTATGATTTTTCTAATGTGATCCTTTTTCTCTTTAAATGGGGTAAAGTCATTTTATATTTACTTTATGGCATATGTTTCTAACCTATTCCATATTATTCTGTGATATATTTCTGTTCTCATACTGTGTTTTATTGTCTTGTCTGCATTTGTATATTTTCTGATATTTAGCAAGGTTTTGTTCTAAGTCTGGTAGTTACCTTTATAATTGTTACTATATAAGTGTATTTCCTAGCTTTCTATTTCCTTAAGGATCATAACTATTAATTCCCTATGAGAAAAAAGCAGAAAAAAAGAAGATAAAAAAGTGAGCTCCTCTTTTTCTCCTTTACATTCCTTTATTTCTCTAAGATAAGTATACACAATTATGTACTTTCTGTGTTTACCTTTATACTGTTATACTATCATGGGTTTTATAAACAGAGTAATGCTAGCTTTATAGATGTGATAATCAAACTTCTCTGCATCTCTTCCTATGTATCATTGTCCCCTTCTACACCACCTTTCTACGTTGTAGAGTATGTAATTCTGATTTTTACATCTTTACAAGATTATATATTAACACCCTACTTAATGACAAGAAAGCTAGAAGCATTTCCACTAAGATCAGGAACAAGGTAAAGAAGTTCCTCCCTATTACTCCTTTTCAATATTGTACTGGAAGCCGTAGTTAATGCAATAAGAAAAGGAAAGGAAATACAAGATATACATATTGAGAAGGAAAATATAAAAGTGGCTTTGTTCACAGATGCCATGACTGTCTACATAGAAAATATTTAAGAACTGAAACACACACACACACACACCTGAAACTAATAAGCAATTACATCAAGGTTGCAGGATATAAGTTTCTTATACCAATCAATTGCCCTCCCATATACCAGCAATAAAAAAGTAAAATTTGAAGTTAAAACACAATACCATTTACATTTACACCCCCAAATTACTTAGGTATAAGTGAGGAAAACTACAAAACCCTTAAGAAACAAAGACAAACTAAATAAATGGAGAGATATTCCATGTTAATGGATAGGAAGACTCAATATTGTCAAGATGTCAGATCTTCCCAACTTTATCTATAGATTCAATGCAATCTCAATCAAAACCTCAATGTATTATTTTGTGTAGATTAGCAAACTGATTTTTAGTTTATACAGAGAGGCAAAAGACCCAGAATAGTCAACAAAATATTGAAAGAGAAGAACAGTTAGTGGATTGACAATGACTTGCACTATAAAAAATGATAAAACTTTTGTCATACTATGTGTTACTGAAACATTAAATAGCAAAATATTTACCAGCTGATAATTTTATAGTGTTCTACTTCACACTAGAATATGAATGCCCTCTTGAAGGACTTTTAATATTATCATATAATATGATCAATAAACATTTTATTTGAAAATGGAGCCCATATAATTTTTTCTGAACAACATAAACAGGAGTTATTTTCATCATAAATGCAAGTGTGTGTGTGTGTGTGAGTTTGTTGTTTACAGTAATTAATATGCAAATTCAGGGATTATTTCTCTAAGCTGTTGCATGGAGTTTAAAAGATCCAAATTAAAGCATTTCTTTAATTAGCACCAACTATTTATTTTTCAATCAACTTGAAAAGTATACAGTTGACTCTTCATATCTGCAGATTCTGCATCCCCAGATTCAACCAACTGCAGATTGAAGATACTACATTGTCCATGGTTGGTTGAATCTGTGGATGCAGAACCCGAGGAAAGGGAGAGTTGACTGTAAGGGACTTGAGTATCTACAGATTTTGATAATCACAGTGTGTCCCAGCACCAATCCTCCCGTGGTTGCTGAGGAATGACTGTATTTTTAATTCAGATTTCCTCAGAGTAAGTAAAGCATAGCCCATCCCTTTTCAGCAGAATTATTTGAAGTTCCTAAAATGCTAAAATGTCACTTCCTAAAATGCTAAAATGTCACCATTAAAAGTAATATAACATGCCTCTGATGTATCAAAGGGGAAAAAAAACTTGCCTTGGCTTACTTAGGAATGTGAGAATTGTTTTCATTATCAAATATATTAACAGATTAAAAGATCATTTCAGTATACTCTGGATAATGTTTTATTAAAACCATTGATGATAAATACTCTTAACACACTAAGGAAAACCTCCTTGTCCTTATGAAGCGTAATCTAAAATGTCAGTAAGTAAGATTATGTAATAGCAGTATCTCATTTTGCATAAATTTTTTATAAGACAGCTCAGGGCTCCAAAAGTAAGTATGCCTGCAAACAAGGTGAAAACTACATCACCTTTACAACCTAGCCTCAAAAAACAGCAGCATTTATTACCCATTCTCTTGGTTACAAATAAGTAACAAGTCTGTTCTGGATACAAGAGGATATAACATAGATCCACCTCTTGAGAGGATAACTATGAAGGTCACATTGTAGAAAAGCATGTGGCTAGACAGAATTTTTCACCATCAAAAAAAAATTCTGCCATAGTCTTCTGTTTGGCCACAATTCATATCATTTCTATATGCAAAATATTCTCATTCTTTCCTCTAAGACCACCAGTCTCAGCTTATTACAACAGTAGTTCAAAAACTATGTGCCCAAAGTTCAGATACTCATGAACTGTATCAGGTCTACATGTGGAAAAGACTCCTCAAGTACTGTTCCTCTGGTAAACTAAAAAGACAATATATCTCCCACTATTACAGCCAACATGCAATTGTGTGAAAGGCATAGAATAACAACCATAGACACTCTTATTAGTCTGCTTGGGCTACCATTACAGAATACCACAGACTGGGTGACTTAAACAAAAACAAAAAAATTACTTTTTCACAGTTCAGTTAGCTTGGAAGTCCAAGATCAAGGTGCCAGCAGGGTTGGTTCCTGGTGAGACCTCTCTTCCTGGTTCCTCGCTGTGTCCTCACATGGCCTTTTCTCTGTGAGTACACACCTCTGATCTCTTCTTAAAATTACAATAGTTCTATTGGAATAGGGCCCCAACCTTATGACCTCATTTAACCTAACCTCCTGGAAGCTCTATCTCTAAATACAGTCAGATTGGGGGTTAGGGCTTAAACATATGAATTTTGAGGGGATACTATTCAGTTCATAACACATTTCTATTCAAAAATGTGGAAAATTGGAAGCACATAGTAGTCACTGGACAACTGCAATTCTAAAATCCAGCTAGGACCATGTTCCCACTTCCTTGATTAGGGTTTATCCGTGTTTTCTGGGTTCTCCACATCTCCTGACTCTGTCCTCTGGGCTCTTCCACTCTCTGTATAAGCTCTCTTTTCTATATAAAGTGGCATGGTCTACAAATGTGAGTATCTTTCTAAGCTTGCTTCTTATTTGTCAAAGGCTTCTTTTCATTGAATACTCATTAACCCTTTCACTTCAAACTGATACAATTTCTTTACAATGTTATGGACCTGCTGTGAATCAATTGATAATCTACTCTGTTAAAAAAAAAAAGTGAAAACAGAAACAAATAGAAAACATGCCAATAGCTTTAGCCATATGTCCACCTAAAATATAAAACATATTCCTCAAATCCAGGTTTATCTACAACCACATGACTTGAGCTGACCAGAACACAGCTGAATGGATTGCAGGTATTCAACCAATCTAATAGAAACCAACCTACAGAATGACAGAATCTGAATAGATTATTTTGAACGAATGTGAATTATAAAAAAAGACACAGAGGCTCTAGTCAGTTAATTCTAGAAGCTAAATCTAAAAGACCAACCCTGAGTATAGCACATGAAACCAAAGTCATGTGTATATCAAATTAGTGGTGAGTAGGCATCTGAAGAGATAAATTTAAAATCTTTATAATGCTGTTTCAGAAAGGAGAACAGAACAGAGGACAGAAAGGCAAAGAAAGGAAATAAATGAATCCAGCAGACATTTGAATTTTCTAACCCCTAGTAGTGCAGGCTATAATACTGCATCTGGATTCAATGATATTCTCACGTAGACCAAATTACCCACCCTTTCATTCTTCAGTTTGAGTAATTTTTATCTCATATTTAATCTCTGAATAATCTCTAATGAGAAAAAATTCCCAAACAGGATGGTAGCTTCAGAGTATTGTCAAATTCATTCAATATAGTTGGTTATAATGGAAACTTTAAAGCTGGGTTAAGGAGACTATACATTATAGGAGTGGAATTCTGACTAAAATTGATCTCTTGAACCTTTAGAGAATGGAACAAAATTTTATACCCAGGAAGTTATTAGTATTCCCAAAATTCATTTCATAAGAAAAACAATACACAAAGGTGAAACAAAACATACACACTAAAAAAGTGAAATTAAAAGTTGGGCATTCATATATTTGTGATTCCATTTTTAAAGCCAACTCTTCAATTTATAATATGACTCAATATTGTTATGATTTACATTCACTGTACATATTTTGAAATGTTTTATTAAAAATACAAAAACCTAAGGGCTTCCCTGGTGGCGCAGTGGTTGAGAGTCCGCCTGCTGATGCAGGGGACGCGGGTTCGTGCCCTGGTCCAGGAAGATCCCACATGCAGTGGAGTGGCTCGGCCCGTGAGCCATGGCCACTGAGCCTGCGTGTCTGGAGCCTGTGCTCCGCAATGGGAGAGGCCACAACAGTGAGAGGCCCGCGTACTGCAAAAAAAAAAAAAACCTAAAACTCAAAAATGTTATAAATTATTCCAATATGAAACATGGATAGAAGTTTAATTCAGATTTTTTAGAGTTGTTTCAGGGTTATCTAAAATGCCACACCTGTTTACTCAGGGGAAAACTAAAAGCAGAAATTAATAACTTTGTCATTCTTATTTGAATAATATGAATAATATGTACAAAGATCTTTGTTTTTCTCACATAGCAAGAATCAGCTAACCAATATTATGGATAAGAATGATAAAACTCAGGCTTCCCTGGTGGTGCAGTGGTTGAGAGTCCGCCTGCCAATGCAGGGGACACGGGTTCGTGCCCCGGTCCGGGAAGATCCCACATGCCGCGGAGCGGCTGGGCCTGTGAGCCATGGCTGCTGGGCCTGTGCGTCCGGAGCCTGTGCTCCGCGATGGGAGAGGCTGCAGCAGTGAGAGGCCCGCGTACCACAAAAAAAAAAAAAAAAAAAAAAAAAAAGATAAAACTCATTTAACTGGAAAACCAAGTAATCATTTCTCTGGGGTACCTTAACCAAAAGACCTTAAGAATTATTTAAACTACAATTAATTATATTCAAACTTAAAACTAGATGACAATGTTTAAAAGTATATCAAATTTGCTAATTTTCTCACTCTGGGTATTTTCTTTCAACCAAAAATGTCACATATGCAACACAATGCACAGAAAGCATAGAATTAAATAAAACAGTGATTTTTCAGGAAAAATTGATCTAGCATTCCAAAAGTGAAATAACACATCTTCAGAACTCAAACTCATATTCTTAAGGTAAGTGAGTAACAAACCTAAATCAATGTGCAGGAGATCTACATATTCAATACTATCATATTTCTAATCCTGCCAGCTGAATCAATTTTGCTGTTGTGGAATTAGATTTTAGTTAGCCCCTCATTACTGACTATAAGCAATAATGATATTGAGTCTTGATTCTTATAGCATTCTTTGGTTTCTCTTTTTTATATCCCTTTTTCTCAGCTTTATTGAGATATAATTGATATATCATGTCATGTAAGTTTGATTACAACATGTTGAGTTGTTACACTTACATGTTGCAAAATAATTTCCACCATATTGTTAGCTAACACCTCCATCACATCACATAATTACCATTACTTTCTTTGTGGTGAGAACACTTAAGCCCTTTTCCATCTTCTGGCTTGGTGAGCCTCACTATCCCTATAATGTTCCTATGTAATAGTCTTTTTATCCTATACACTAACAGAGGAAAGCTGCCTGATTGTTGTAGGTATGACTATTTCTAGCTGCCTGTATGTCATGTTAACTGAAGACTAATTTAAATCATGAGACCCCACTGTAATATGCACTGCAGTAATACACTGGTATATATTATTGTTCTAGTAATATAAGAAATAAACTGGACTTTTAAGATCTTTGGCTTAAACTTCACTAACGAGCCATCCTTGAAGTAAATTTTTGAAGGGAACTGCTAAGAATGAGTAATATGAATGATATGAAAATGCAATTAGCATGTGGATAGCAATCAATTTATGGAAAACATCTCATATGGATAAAAGCTTGGTTTTTTCCTACATGTTTATTAAATATTTATATGAAGCATAGCTATATATCTGAAGTTTTACTTAATTAGATACAATTAAATACGTATTTTTCATGTTGTACTAATATTTCAATGTGAGTTAAGGAATTGTCCTGAGTATGGCTTAAGATAATTTTTATATGGTAGAAGTACACAGTTTGCCAAAAAGAGAAAGGTGCTATACTTTTAGATAACATGGGTAAATTGATGCATTATAGAAATTCTGCACATCATCTATACATGTCTAAATGTAATAGCAAAAAATGCATCATCGTACATCATTTCCCTTTCATTATTTAAAGTATACTAAGGTCACCTCCAAAGTTAAGAAAATATTGGCCATTTTATTTATTATGGGATGGAAAACAAAACCAGTAATCTCTTTTAGGACTGCAAGTACATTTTCCCTTTGAATTTTGTTTCTTCCGCCTCTCTTTTACGACATTTTGATGCTGATTTTACCAGGGAAACAAAGACCATGATAATGTGAAACATAAATTTCCTGAGCTAAATGGAGTCCAGTAAGTGAAACACTGAATGCAAAGCTGTTAGATAAGGAATGGCAGGTTACCATAAATTAAGCAATAGCCATTCAGGAGAGGATGACAGTAGAATTTTAAAAACCTTAATAGGTCATTTATCAACTACTAAGAGTATATGCTGTTTACAAAGACAGAATGTTTAAAGAATGTGAAAAATAAACTTTATAAAATCCTTCTTTCCATCTTTGACAATACATAAGAACATATTCTAATCAGGTGTTAAGTCCATTATGCCTATTGACAGTTTGATTATACAGTGGCCAGGAAATATGGAATCTATTTATTTATTTTATGTAAGTTAAATCTATTTATAAGTAATTCTGAAGGGCCTAGGCTATTGTGAGAAGTCAAGGAAGGGAAAGTTTTTGTGTGCTAATATGGAAACTAAGAGTCTAATTCTCATATATTGAATGATAAAAAAGGGATATAGACTATAGATAAGGTAGTTACAGAGATGCATAACCAGTTCATACTTTCTTTTATACCAAATGTTACATTTTAACTCTAAAAAGTATGTGTATTGAGATTATGAAGGGAGTGACAACTACATTTAAAGATCTCATATTCTTTAGCTACTGTGGATAGAAAATCCCTCTACCCTGAATGTTGAGGTTATGTTGGTGAAGAACTTCCCCAAGAACTGCATTTCTTCTCCAAATTGATGCCCCCCAAAAGAGAAAGAAATTAGAGGATTGATAAATGGGCTTAATAAAGACACATGCAAATGCTTTTTTCATAATCCTTATTATAACTCATTACTATCACTCCCACCAACTTGAAGGTTTATAAATTACCAAACAGCCATAGCTGTTTTTTCCATTATTTGACAATTACAGTCGAAAACATTGCACTGGCACCCTAACCCTATTTTGCTCAATAGTTTTGGCACTTGACATCCATTTAATGAGCATAAGTTCACAAGTGGAAAAACATTTTAAGTAAATTTATAAAGAGAAAGATTCATCACAGTTTTTAAATCACAAAAATATGATATGTTAAAAGTTAGTAAAAGTTGTTTGATATCATTGGCAGGCCCTATATTTACTGTAAACTCATCGATGGATGTCTGGTTAGGTGACAAATAGCTTGAACTCTATTTCAATTTCATACCCATCAAAATCTTTTCTGTTTATTTCTACTAAACTGGAAAATATCAACAGCCATAAGTCATTAGGATTCAATATTTTGTAATCTTATTTGAAAAAATTTGGTATTTCAGAAACAGTAAACTCATACAAATTAAAGAGGATTCTCACTGAAATATCCATTGTTTAGAAAAGAGATGTGCATATCGCAACAAAATCTAGAAAGTCAACTGTTTTAACTTAGCAGATAATGCCATAGGTCTGAATCACAAATTTAAAATAATAATTATCTTTTATTATCTTTATTATCTTAATTGATCCCCTTCTCCTCACGCAAGAAACAGACCCTGAGAGAAGGTTTATGTACATGAGGTGGAGGGAACACTGAAGGAGACAGGAGAAATGATTAAAAAAAAAAAAAAGTTTGGGCAGCCAGTATGGGGAGAGTTACTGAGCCAACTTTACAGTGAGTGACTGAAATTTAAACTCTTAGAGAAAATCTTGGAAAGAGTATAAAATACCTGCTTCAAAATTATCCTGGGGCAAGGGAGCTGCAATAATTATAGTTTTATATCCATCAGTAATTCATTGGGTAAAGGCTGCCTCCAAAGAGACATTAAATCTTAGCCAATTCTAATCAGGTATGCTCACAGGCAAAGCATATGCTAGCAACCCAAGGGTGACGATGACCATGATGTACGTGTTGACCACCAGAAATCAGGCTGAGGGACAATGAAATGGTATGTGGATCTGAGGATAATTGGCTGAGCACTGAAAGTGTCTGCTACATTTCTCTTTACCAGTAGAATTCACATTCCACATCAACATGACATGTTTATTATGAGCACTTACTAAGTTCTTACCCACAGATTTTTTGTTACTATTTTTTCATTAATTTTATATTTCAACTATTCAGTTTGGAGGCAGTGGTCAATCTCTGTATTTTAGATATAAATTATGCAAAGCAATATTGACACACAAGAAAAGTCCATGGAAATTGTATGAGAATGCATTAACAAAACACACTGTATTCTATTAACTAAACATTACCTGAATAAATTAATATATCTGTATAACATATTTAATATGTTTACAAAGCATTAAAATTCTTGTGCTGCTAGGTGAAAGGTATATGAGAGTTCTGTATTACTTTTACAACTTTTCTGGAAGTTTAAATTTAAGTAGGTAAAAGAGTTAAAAATTTTTCTGGAAGTTTACATTTAAATAGTTAATTTTTTCTTCTAATTTCAAGAAGAACCTGGTTTTGAGACAAGTGGGATGATAAAAGCATGAAAAATATAAAGTGAATACTAAATATTTAATAATAATTAACCATATGTTTCATATCTGTCACATAAATGCATCATTGCTTAACTCCCTTTTCACCTTAAAAGTGTTTGACACCTGCTAGACTTTCAGGATACACCAGTTTTTTATAGGTTTTATTGTGAAAAACACTACCCAAAAAATATAGTATGCAAGTTAGGCTACTCTGCATCTTTAAGGTGAAACTGTAGGACAAGAAATTAGATGCTCTGTATTTGCCACTTTTCCAGAACTTAAAACAAAACAAAATCTTGTTGAACCAAAGATCAGATATGGACTGTTTACAACAGCTGTTATTAATTACTTTCTTCCCTGATGACTAAAAAGCAGATGTGATAATTAAATGACAGAAGTGTCATATATCAGTCAGAAGGAATAATATCCTCATAGTACTACTTGTTCACAAGTAGAAATGAATCTGTTGTTTAGAGCAAATTACAAAATCTTATTTGTGTAGACCCTGATAGCCTGGAAGAGCCTCCTTTGGTTGAAGCTGGTCTGCTGTTGTCACTAAGTCTGATTCTCTGTTGATCAGAGGATGCCAAGGCTCAGCTTCACCTACACCATCTGGCTGTTATGGAACATTCAAGGGAACGAACAGATGTGTTCAGAGGATTCCTACCAAATATAAGACCTAGAAATGTCTCAATTAAAACTCTCTTTCTCATTGTATACCCTTATATATATGAGAATGGCTAAAACTTTTAATAATGAAATATTTTTAAAAAGCACTAAAATAACAACATCCTTAACTTTTCAAACAAATAACAAAGATCCCTCATGATGTTAAAATGATCTCTAAGTAGCTTCTCTTGGATATTTTCACCATAGGATAAAGAGATGTCATATAGATATGTATTAGAATAAAATCTTATGGTAGGTGACATAATTTATATGTTGATTGAAAACATAAGGACACATGCTTAAATCTATTATATAATTTATAGTACAATAAATAAAAAGCAAGTCCCCAACATTTCTTTATTTAATATAGATACGTCAATGTGTTTATACACTGAATTATACTATAAAGCTCTTGCAAGCAGTAAACCCCTCTTTGACTAGTCCTCTCTTATTTTTGTTCTGTCACAATACATTTTCTAAATAAGGCATTATGTTTATAGTAGCTGAATATATGAGTCAATAAATAGCTCTTGAAGGTGATGGAATGCCAAAACAAAGCAGAGATGTTTGCTAACCACCAAGCCATCCGTTTGTAATATATATCAATATGATGGACATTATTCCCACTAGTCTAAATATTCACACAATAAAGGAATCAACAATTTAATGTAGTCTATTCCAAAGTTGTACTGTTTTGAATCAGTATATTATTTTGTCAGTGAATAAAATAAGTAAAACACATTACAGCAAAACTCATTATTTCCTATTGCAAATCTGTAGATTAGGGAATTGATCCTTTATATAATATTTAATGTTAGACAATTTCCCTTATTTTAATAAATATGTCTGTTACACCGTTTGCTATTACATGAGTACACAGTCTATCCTTTTGATTTCTATCACCACATTTCAAAATTTCACCTATAGACATTTTAGTAACAACTCATGCTTAAGGACAGGTTAATATTTCTATTTTTATAAGTCACCAAAAACACAGAAACCTCTAAAGAGAAACCAAAATTAGTTGTTTCTTAGCCTACTGTGGGATCTAAATAGTAAATACAAATTAAATAATGTTTTAATTACATGAAATCCTCATTGTTATTTTACTTTAAGTTTTGTGGGAAATTTTTAAAAATATAATCCCAGTTATGTGATACATTTTTCACTCAAATAATCATCTGTAAATAGACCAGTAAATACATAAAGCTTTCTTTATAGATTAAGCATGATCAAAACTTACTGTTCCAGTTAACATTACATGTATTTTAGGGAATATGCAACCAATACTAAAACAGCCTTGAAAATAATCTGGAAAGAAGGAAGAACAATATATGTATTCCCGTGGATAGTGAATTTCAGAGAAAGGAAGCCTAGAACATTGTAATGCAACATATTAAATGCTGATAAAAGTAAAAAATAGATAGAAATCTAATATTGTTTACTAGAAATGCCATTTTTCTCTTGCATTGGTATGTAGCACTACATGTGAAAGGGTAAAATATGAATAGAAATTAAACCATATGATCCAGCAATCCTACTCCTGGGCATATATGCAGAGAAAAACATGGTTTGAAAGGATACATGCACCCCAATGTTCACTGCAGCACTATTTACAATAGCCAGCACATGGAAGCAACCTAAGTGTCCATCAAAAGATGAATGGATAAAGAAGATATATACATATATACAATGGAATATTACTCAGCCATTAAAAAGAATGAAATAATGCCATTTGCAGCAACATGGATGAACCTAGAGATTATCATACTAAGTGCAATAAGTCAGACATAGAGAAATATGATATCACATATGTAGAATCTAAAAAAATGATACAAATGAACTTATTTACAAAATAGACTCACAGACTTAGAGAATGAACTTATGGGGGGAAGGGTAGGGTGGAGGGGTAGATTGAGAGTTTGGGATTGACGTGTACACACTGCTATATTTAAAAAAGATAACCAACAAGGACCTACTATATAGTACAGGGAATGCTGCTCAATATTCTGTAATAACCTAAATGAGAAAAGAATTTGAAAAATAGATACATGTATATGTATAACTAAATCACTTTGCTGTACACATGAAACTAACACAACATAGTTAATCAACTATGCTCCAATATAAAATAAATTTTTTTTAAAATTATAGTCATCCCAGTGGATGTGGAAAAAAAATAAATGAAAGATATAAAATAGTAGCAGAACTGAACAAAAGATCAAATAATCTTATAGCAATATTGTTAGTGAACAGTCCCATGATCTCTTCTAAGAGCATGTCATTAATTAATGTGTAAAACCACCATATTTGTACTTCCATTTTACAGGCAAGAAAACTAAGGTACAGAGACATTGAATTCCTTTCCCAGAATAAGGAGATATGAATCTTTAGGCTATGAAAATTTTTATTTCAAATTGGAACTACTATGCTATATTTACCCCAGGTGTGTGTTTTCGCTTATGTTTAAATACATTCCTTAATTTTTAGAATTCCAGAGTTAAAATGGAAACATCTGTACTTAAATGGCACCAACTCATCTAATTGATCATTCTTTCCACTGGCATACCACCCTGATTACAGGAGGAGGGACATAGCTCTTAGTAATTGATTGATTATTCTTAACATCTTCAAATTAAAATTTATAACACTCTAAACCCCCAAACATATACAGGACACTCAGGGCTTCCTCTCTTGGTGTGACACCCTGTAACACTTTGAGGCGGCATTTCAACCTAAAATTATAGCAGCAAACACATACTCACACAGGCATATACACCTAATTAAAGAGACTTTAAATAAAAATATACAATCTCATAGGAAAGGTGCTAGTATAAGAAATCACAGTATATTGATCTGCAATTAACAATCAACATAATTTTTGTAGTGTTATATTGATCATTGCTATTTGGTATTCTATATTCTCCATCTTTATCATTGTGTCTTATGGTTTTCAAAAAGAAATGCAATTTAATGTCCATAGTATTAGCAAAAAAGATTTTCTCTTTTTACCGTCCTGCAATATTCAATACTGTATATGGGGAATTATATTTTTGTCTTCTAAACATAAGGCAAAGTGTCCTTTTTTTTTTTTTTTCCTGTTATAGAGACACCACTCTCACCCATGAGAATAACATTCAGAGTAGAAGTCTGTAAGGATGCAAACAATGCCAGCTACTTGTGTTTTGACATTTGTTTACTAGCAGGTGGTCTGTTTCTCGGAATTTTTTTCAAAACAAACGTTCTGGACCAGAAAATTAGTTCACACTAGATTACAATATGATGGGTAACTGAAGCATTTATAGCTAACTGAAGCATTTATAGCTACAGACATTAAAGGGCAGCTTCATCAATTAGATTCTCAAACTTCTTGCAGAAAATCAGTGTTGTGTTTATACTATTTTTTTTCTTAAAGTACTAATCTTCCTGTCAGAGAGAGCACTATGTCTTATATGTTTTACTGTTTCTTTTGTGGGACTGTTTTTAAATAAAATTTTAAATAAAGTAAATAAAATAAAACTAAAAATAGAACTACCATATGACCTAGCAATCCCCCTACTGGACATATACCCTAAGAAGACCATAATTCAGAAAGTCATGTACCACAATGTTCATTGCAGCTCTATTTACAATAGCCAGGACATGGAAGCAACCTAAGTGTCCATCAACAGATGAATGGATACAGAAGATGTGGCAGATGTATACAATGGAATATTACTCAGCCATAAAAAGAAATGAAATTGAATTATTTGTAGTGAGATGGATGGACCTAGAGTCTGTCATACTGAGTGAAGTAAGTCAGAAAGAGAAAAACAAATACCTACGCTAACACATATCTATGGAATCTAAAAAAAAAATGGTTCTGAAGAACCTAGGGGCAGGACAGTAATAGAGATGCAGATGTAGAGAATGGACTTGAGGACACAGGCAGGGGGAAGGGTAAGCTGGGACGAAGTGAGAGAGTAGTACTGACATATATACACTACCAAATGTAAAATAGCTAGCTAGTGGGAAGCAGCTGCATAGCACAGGGAGATCAGCTCGGTGCTTTGTGACCACCTAGAGGGGTGGGATAGGGAGGGTGGGAGGGAGGTGCAAGAGGGAGGGGCTATGGGGATATATGTACACATATAGCTGATTCACTTTGTAATACAGCAGAAACTAACACAACATTGTAAAGCAATTATACTCCAATAAAGATGTTTAAAAAAATCAATTAGGTAACACATTTTATAAGGCCCACCATTTCCCAGCACTCGCTGTATTAAGTAAAGTACCAAGTACCACATCTAGATTCAAGGTATGGACTTTGGAATCAGACTGATCTTGGTTCAGTTCTAGATGTGACCAGTTGAGTCATCTTCAGCATTTACATCATATCTCAAAGCCAGAATTTATTTATAAAATGAAGATAATAATGGTACTTAACTTACAAGTTTGTAAATAAAAGTGATTTTTATATTTTTAGGTCTATGTATTACAGCCTTGAAATTTGAAATGATAAGCCCTTTCTTATGGATAAGGAAATAGTTTCAAAAAATAATTTGGCTGAGGTTTCATCGCTACAAAGTGGAAGAGATAAAACTAAATCCAGGTGTGTCACATACCAAAGCCCCAGTGCAATTCATTAGATTTGGCTGTAGAAACCTTTCTACAAACAAAAATTATGGAGGGGCTAAATATATTTGGAATATATTTTAAGGTGGAATAGTTCTGGTTGAAGGTGGTGCTTCTAGAGTTTATTGAAAAGATAATCACACAGCCCTACTCTCTCTACCTATGGCCCTTCCCTGCTGCAATAGCAATTAACAGGGTTCCGCACAATGCCAAGAGCCTGACAGCCACTACATTATACAGTTCTATAATGACATGCAATGGATGAGCCAAAGGGGACCACACTACAGAAAGCTTGCCTAATGTATACAGTTTTGAAGTGCGGCTATAATCTGAAAAAAAAAACCCAGTTTACCAAAGCAGCATCTAAAATCCCCATGAGCCACACTGGATTGAGATTGAGAGCATTATACCATTCCTGGGTATCCCTGAGATTTTGTGCAGTGAAAAGAGACAGGCTGAAGAATACAGCATCCTATGTTTTTGCTCCACAGACTGTTCATTTTGTCTCCCAAGATGAATCTGAATGACTTCTGGAAGTCAAGGCCCAGGATAAATGGATATATATTATCAATATTATACAGATCTATAAATACCATGATCCTTATCACAGGTGTGTCACCATTATAAATAATGCGTCAGTAAACTCATTTACCAAAGTAGATTCAGCGAATAGATAAGTAAACATCAGAATGGTTAAGGACTGTAGTGTAGATAGATCCTGAGAAAATGAAGACAATGAGCACAGACTTCATTTGGTAAGAGTTTGGTTGTAGCAGGAAGGAGTGAGAGCTTGAAGGAGAAATAGCTAAAGGTTTTTTCTTTTCTTTTTGTCTTAATGGAATACATTAGGGTCTGTTTATTTCAAGGAAAAGAATCGAACAAGGGTGATAAGGTAGCTTTCCAGAAGGGACAGTAGAGGCCAGGAAAAATAAAATCACGTGGATGACTTACACTTCAATAGGTAGAGGGAGACATTTCCCTCCATCTCTGAGAAAACAGGAAATATCCATGAGATCAAGTGTAGATGAATTTGTAAACAGCAGATGTTAGGAAATTTAGGAAGGTGACAATAATTGTTTTTATTTCATATGTAAAGTAAGAAACAAGAAAATCTCTGGCTAATGGGAGAAAAAAAGGTGGTAAAGGAGACTTGAGGAGCACAGTGAAGACTTTAATAGCTACCAAAGGGAATAATAAGGTGCTGACTAGTGACCTAAAATAGAATTGCCAAAAAGTGTTGAACTGGTAGCTGATATTGGGAACCATGAATTTCTAATGACTCTAACGGTTTTTGTTTATGATTTTTCTTCAGAAGCACTCAGAAGCATGGGTATAGAAACAAAGAATATGATTATTGGATCAATTTATTATTGGAATTTTGCTGCAAGGGTCCAGGAAAAGGTAAAGCTGCTGCAAGTGTCCAGGAACAGAGCAGTTGAACATACAGGAAAAAGTGCATATAAACATTGAAGAACCTTAGTGAAGGAAGGAAGGAAGGAAGAGAAATGAGGAAAGGACAAATTTGAAGAATAGATAAAACAATAATAGAACAGCAATGATGATATGAACAGTACAATTAATGTGAATAGCTAAGAAGTATTTAGTGATCACTGTGTGTCAGGAACTGTTCTTACTGTTCTTATTGAATCCTTATAACAAACATATAAAGTTGATGTCATTATTAACTCATTTTACAGACAAAATAGCTGAAGTTCAAAGGATTAAGTAAGTAGCCCAAGACCACTCAAATAGTAAGTGGTTAAAACAAGCTAAAAAGACTGAATGTCAAAATGTCTTTGAAAATATGATGGGTCAATGAGTAAGAGGATGAAAAGATATATGCTAATTGTCAAGTTTAATATTAGAGTCTAGGATTTCAAAAGTAGAGTTTTCAATTAAAATACACATACAGCCAAGGGCTTGTGGTGGTAAAATGGAAAGGGTTACTATATTAGAGGCTTAATAATTACTATTTTGAGTCCTAAAATTACAAAACAATTTACAGTAACTGCTAGGAAGATTGGTTTTTTAAATCTCTCTCTTTTTCCTTATCTCTCAGTTCAAACCAGATTTAAGTTTTTTTCTCCATTTGTTTCATTTTCTAATGGCTCTCTTAATAACAGATTTTATGAGGACAACATTATCTGCATTTGTCCTCATTGTTTAAGGAATGTGTGTGGTCATTCTTATTCAGGTTTAATAAGATAATTAACAGTGGGAATGTCAAGAGCTTATGATAGGTGGAAGAAAGCTCATTTATATGAGCATTAAGTTCCTTGAAATTTATGTGTAGAGATAAGATAAGCCATATATTAAAGTCTTCAAAATGCAGGGCAATTGTCAGGAGGTAGATAACAGTAACCAAGTAATGCAGTAATTAATAAATAAGATAGCAAAGGGATAGGAGCAGCAGTGAGGTAGTCTGAAAACACCTCATTTACACGCAAGCTTTCACTACATGGTGCCAGCACAGTGAACAACCCCAGGGAAGCAGTGCCTACACAGAGAAGTCAGAATTTGGCCAAGGCAAAGAAGCAGTGAAAATATTCTTCCAATAAATGAGAAATGTGAGGTAATGTTGTTTAATAATTGGATGTGATGTCTTCATAGTATCCAGCGAAAGTTAGGATGGCATTAAAAAATGTGAAATAGAGCTCACTAAAAATACACAATTGGAGAATCTCATCCATGTATAGACATGGATAGACATGGTGATCTGTATATGTATATATACTTTTTCTCCAAAAGGGTTTCTTGTCTAGTAGAAGAGAGAAAGAAGATAGGAAAAAAAAAAAAAGACTTTTTTTTGGAGGTGGCCAAGCATGACAGGAATGAAATATAAATTTAACCAGTCCAATGTCGATTTTTTTTTTAATGGTAGTATGTTCTTTTGTATTGGAGTCATTGAAGGCTCTGAGTATTGGGTCATGTCTGATTATTCCAATCACCCTCATGCCTGTAAAAATGCTGGCAATGAAGTCAGACCACCAGTTCCTGGGAGGAACTAACCATCACCCTTGTGCAATAGATTTCAAAGATGCCAAACATTGGTACAAAACGGACTAATCTTTGCAATAGAACATTTTTCTGTGTACTCTCAAAACACCATGTAGTCTGTTATTAATCATGACAATAATGACCAAATGTATACTTTATAATTGTGAGGATAAATTTAGTGATTTGTCCTTCAAATTTTCAGTCTGTGATTTGTATAAATGATGAATTACGAGCCATTTGTTAAACAAAAATCAACAATGGTGTTCTTACTATTATGTGCTTAACACGAGTTATCTAGGCACACGTTTCCTTTCATTAAATGTTTCCTTTCATTAAACAAGATTTATTATCTCATTGATATTTTCAAGGGTCACAATTAAGAATCAGATTTAGTTATATGATAAATAAATCCTTGGACACCTGGATCTCACCCTGACTGTAAAGGGTTGGCGTAATTACAGACACAGAGTCACTTCTGAATTTTAATGCTATTTAAATGACTTGGTTATATAATCATTGGCTCCTGAACTTCCTTCCTTAGGCAATACAGACAATACTAATACTTATTTCATAGTAGGTATTATAATAAAATGATAAATGTAAAATGTTTAACAGCATCTGGTACATAGTAGGCTTGCAAAGATGCTATTTGATATTATTAATGTTGTTATTCTAATTTACTCTAGGTGTGCTCACAGAAACACCACAAGAATAATGCAACCCATGTGACAAGACTCCTTGTGAACTCAATTTGACTTTAGATTTTGTTAGATGGACGTGAATCGCCCGGGAAGACACTTTATGTTTGCAAGAATTCACCGAGGCTTAGAAAATCTAATAAGGCCAGTATTTCAGAACAGTGAAAGAAAATTCTGGGAGCTCTTTGAATATGATATCATATTCTATCATGGCAGTTTTTTATCTCTGTTAAAAATGTTGTCTAGGACTCTTTGACTATGTTATTTGAAAACATGGAAAGGCTTTATCCTTGTTACTAAAAAATATAATGAAAATTGATCTTCTGTTTGTTCTTGCAGTATATTATAATACAATAATGAAGGGTAACAGTAAATTTCAGTAAAGGTAAAATTAGGCCTATACAAAAGATTTTTCATGGTAGGTAACAGAATCATCATTATCAGAGGTTATAAAGTCAAATAATATGATATGGATTCAAAAGTGGCTGCTTAATTAATTACACAAGCCATGTAATTGCAAAGTAAGGCAATTTCATGAAGGGTGAAATTTTTAAAACTGAACATTAATTGTACTATGCAATATTAGTATATTAGAAGTTCCAGATAAAACCATTCATGTTAAATAATGATGAGAGAAAGGTGAAAACATTTACGTAGACTATTATAAGGAGTTGAATTCTCTTATTTGATTCTTGAGGATGTTGGAAATGCTCCCTCTGGAGAAAGAGCTAGTCACTTTTTTTTTTTTAATTACTGTCTCCCAGAGTTCCCCCTTCATTAACATATTCAGCAGAATATAGGACAGAATGACTGTTGAAGCTATTACCAAATACAAAGAGCAATAGGGATTTAGAGAAGAGATTTGCAGGGAAAGTAAAGTGTAATTGGGTAAATGCAGGCTACATAGATCCAGAATATTAGCTTTAGGTAATCCCCTTTCACTCAGTCTTTCAACAATATAGATGATAGCTGATAGAGTGATGACAGATAGATGAGTGACAGAAAGAAAGATATAAATATATATATATTTTAATGTAAAATATATGTCAATATTTTTCTAATTATTGGTGATACAATATGCTGCAAACAAGATAGCATCCTTGCTCTCATGAAGTGTCCTTTATAGTGTGAAAGACACAGAATAAATCAATGTATAACATAATATAACATCAAGGGATGATTTTAGAATCTGATCATTCCTAGTCTCTTATAGAGAGAGAGAGACATGTAAATATAACTTTCACTTGAAGATGGAGTGTTTTTCATATACGACACTTAGGGTTCAGAAAATCATAGAACACATACAATAGGCACCTTAGATTTTACCATCAGCTATTGCTTTATAGTTAGGCATTCAATTTACATAGGAACCTCCAGCAAACTAAGCATTGTTTCTCAAAAGAAAAAAGTCATTTACTGAAATAATATATAATTGTCTGTCCTAAAACCTTCATGTTCCTCCTGTATTTCCCCTATCAAAATATGCCATAGGTTTCATAGACTTTCCCGACCTGAAAATGTCAAAAGACAGGGTTTCTTGCAATGCAGTCTGAACAGCTTGTAAAACCTACTTTACCAAGGACCCAACTGGAAACAGGCAGACTTTGAAGTCACTTAGTAAAAAGGTCCCAAACATGTTATATTTTGCATTCAAACTTCATAGAAAATCCACCATAAGTCATGCCTCTTTCTGAGTGGTAGTGGATATAAGGAATAACAACTTGTCCTTTACATGATTTTTTTTATCAAAGCATTTAAAGAGCCCAAGATTTGCCCTTCAGATATGCCTGTCAGCATATCTCTAAAGTCCCTCAGATTTGAATCTGCCATATCTATCAGTATGTCTTGGGGCACTTAACTTTTAGTAGGGCAAAATAATCAGCTTATCTCTAGACTAAATTGCAGCCTTAAATCAGAGAAGTTAGTAAACCTCTTAAACAAGAGAAAGTATACTTCTGTCCTGACCAGGGCAGGCCAACATCTGTTTTTGCTCTTCTGTATTTTTGTAATAAAGAAACAAACATTTTCCAGATAAATAGCTGTATATCTGGTGGCACGTACTGTCAATTAGCTATAGTAAAGGGATGTCATATAGAACAGCAGTGGGAACCAACTATACAACATGAAGCCTATACTGGGAATAAGACAAGCTTCCCCTAGAACCTCTATCTCCAGTACCAAGTTTGAGCACAAGGATTAAGATAGCACTTTCCCAGACACCTCTGCCACTATTAACACATGCCTAGGGAGAGTGATAGAAATCACCTCTTCTATGTACAGCCTTACCACCACAATCAGCCTTGACTCTATCAAGATTAATTTAAATAGGACCTGGGACTTCCCTGGTGGCACAGTGGTTAAGATCCACCTTCCAATGCAGGGGACATGGGTTTGATCCCTGTCCGGGAAGATCCCACATGCTGTGGGGCAACTAAGCGCGTGCACCACAACTACTGAGCCTGAGCTCTAGAGCCCGCGTGCTGCAATTCCTGAGCCCTCGCACTTAGAGCCCGTGCTCCGCAGCAAGAGAAACCATTGCAATGAGAAGCCCGCACACTGCAATGAAGAGTGGCCCCCACTCGCCGCAACTAGAGAAAGCCCATGCGCAGCAACGAAGACCCAACTCAGCCAAAAATAAATAAATATATTTTTTTAAAAAGCTTAAAAAAAATTTACATAGGATCTTTAATCTGTTACGTTAGTCATCACAGCACGGCCCAGAATTCTAGGTCCTCTCTCACCCTTTGCACACTAATGTCCATATGGCCCTTTATTGAGCCATTCATCCCCGATTCCTGAAACCCTTCAAACCCTCTTTAATTTCTGAAACACTTCAAGTAGAACCATATTCAGCCCCATTATTTCACCCTTTCTCAACTCCTAAAACATTAAAAATTAATGATACATCATCATCAAACTCTTTTCTAGATATTCTCTATACTTTCTTGCCCTAAAGGAAACCTAATTTTCCCTGAGGACTCTGATTTTTCTGCAGGAGTACCTGTGTATTTCTTCAGCCTCCAAAGGTCTGTAGTTCATTGCTGTGTTCATATAATTCTCCCTCCTTTATCCTCAAATCCTCCAGTTTTGAATCTCATGTCATCAAATTGGATCATCAAATATACTTGATTGTTGTTATACATATATCCCTAAGATGTTAGTCCTGATTTCTCAATGATTTTATACCCTTCTCACCAACCCTATATTCTACATGAGTTATGCTTAAATTCTTTGTTATTTCAAAATACACCTATATGAGAGCTTCCCTGGTGGTGCAGTGGTTGAGAGTCCGCCTGCTGATGCAGGGGACGTGGGTTCGTGCCCCGGTCCGGAAGGATCCCACATGCCGCAGAGCGGCTGGGCCCGTGAGCCATGGCCGCCGAGCCTGCGTGTCCGCATCCTATGCTCAGCAGCGGGAGAGGCCACAACAGTGAGAGGCCCACGTACTGAAAAAAAAAAAAAAAAAAAAAAAAAATACACCTATATGAAAAAAAAAATACACCTACATGGTCCTTCCAATGACTTTGGCCTTTCAGGCCCTTGAGCTTCTTTTCCCCACTGACCTGGTATTTCTCTGTATGTCAGCTGCCTATTTCCAAAGAAATATTTAGACCATGCCATTATCAAGAACTGCAAATACTCCATAATCTCATCTCCAAGTATCCAAACTCTGAGTACCAATCCTTTGACATTAAGATGACCTCCAATCCATGGATTCTATTATTTTTTCACTGTCTATCTTCTGTTGAATGGCCTTTTCCCCCTTCTACCCAAGCTTAAACTATATGGCATGATGTGCTGAATTGTGGACCCCTAAAATCCATATGCTGAAGGCCTAATTTCCAGTATCCCAGAATGTGACTGTATTGGAAGACAGGGTAAGTAAGATTAAATGAGATCATATGTGTGGGCCTTAATCCAGTTTGACTGTTGTCCTTATGAGGAAATTTCGATGTACACAAATGACCCCAGGGATGTATATGCACAGAGGAAAGACTCTATGAGGACACAGCAAAAAGGTGGGCCATCTGCAAGTCAAGGAGAGAGGCCTCAGGAGAAACCAAATTGACCAACACCTTGATCTTGAATTTCTAGCCTCCAGAAATATGAGAAAATAAATTTCTATTGTCTAAGCTACCTGGTCTGTGGTATTGTGTTATGGCAACCCAATAAACTAATATAGATTTTGGTATCGAGAAGTGGGGCACTGCAGTAACAAATCCCGAAAAACGTGGAAGTCACTTTGGAGCTGGGTAAGAGGTAGAGGTTGGAAGAGTTTTGAGTTGCATGTCAGAAAAAAGTCTAGATTGCTTTGAAGAGACTTTTAGTAGAAATATGGAAATTAAAGGTGATTCTGGTTAAATCTCAGATGGAAATGCAGAACATGTTTTTGAAAACCAGAGGAAGAGCAACTTGTAATAAAGTGGCAAAGAGCTTGACTGAACTGTGAGAGAGGCCTCAAGAGAAACAGAACTTGACTATACCTTGATCTTGGACTTCTGGCATCCAGACAGTGAAAAAATAAATTTCTGTTGTTTAAGCCACTCAGTGTGTGCTATTTGGTTACAGCAGCTCTAGCAAGCTAATACGCATGGTAATTCATAAAAATTACTCTTTCATATACTTTCTTCTTCCTTACCCTCTCACAGTTTATCATATTTGCTTGCAAAACCACAACTCTGGTTAAATCTGAAGTCTGTCTAGTCTACAAATGCAACATACATCTCAGTAAGTTTGGAGGAAAGAAAAACCTCATACAAAAACACATTGACTGCTCTTGCTTTAAAATTAAAACCACAGATGTCAACTGGGCCCTTAATTGCATTGCAATTATCCTATACTTGCCTTATGCATTGATTTTTCTACTCTTAGGAGATTATTTCATATATTCTTTTCTTATCTCAAAGTTCTAATACTTAAATATTCCCACTCTGAGATGAAAGCTTTCCACTGATTTTACTGAAAAATTTGAACCAATCAAAACATAATTTCCACTATCTCTCATCCTCATATCTCATTTATCAGCATCTACACCTGAATGTGATTTCCCAACTCTTACCAGAGATCTCTGCTTGTATCAGAGGATAATCCCTCCTTTTCTATTTAATACTTTTATAATTCTATGTTTATTTTTTCATCCTTGAATAGTAATTTTTTGAGCAGTTTTAAATTTATAGAAAAAATACTCAGAAGTTCCAAAGAATTTATATATATACTCACCACCTCCCCACAGTTTCTCCTATTATTAACGTCTTGCACTACAGTGGTTCATTTATTACAACTGATGAAACAACCTCAATGTACTATTATTAACTAAAGTTCATGGTTTACATTAGAGTTCACTCTTTGTGTTGTACAGTTTTATGGGTTTTGACAAATGCACAGGCCTATATGTACCATTACAGTATCATGTATGCCATCTTGTTTCCTTCCAAGTTTTGGCAGTTATGAATAAAGCTGCTGTAAACATTAATGTGCAGGTTTTTGTGTGTACAGAAGTTTTTACCTCATTTGGGTAAAAATCTAGAAGTAAGATTGCTGGATCTTATGGAAGCCTATGTTTAGCTCTGTAGAAATTGCCAAACTGTCTTTCAAAGTGGATATACTATTTGGTGGTCCCACCAGCAAAGAATGAATTGCTCAATATCCTCACAAGAATTTGCTTTGTTAGTGTGTTGGATTTTAGCCATTCTAGTAGGGATGTAGTGGTATCTCATACTGTTATCTTTTCATATGCTTATTTGTCATCCATTTATCTTCTTTGGTGAGATGTCTCTTCAGACCTTAATCATTTCACTTTTAAATCAGATCTTATTTGTTTTGCCAACTCAACAACATTATCCCAACATCTCCTACAATTCCTTTTTGTTCCTTTCTACATAATTACCTCCCTCACCAAAAAAAAAAAAAAAGTATTATTTTTTCCAGCTTAAAAAACTTTTCTTCTTCTACAAATCCTGATAGCTATCCTCATTTTTAGTTCCCTTTTGCAGTTCCTCTTTTTAAAAATATTTTTTATTGAAGTTCGGTTGATTTACAATATTGTGTTAGTTTCAGGTGTATGGCAAAGTGATTCAGGTATAGATATAGATTCTTTTTTCAGAATATTTCCCATTATAGCTTATTACAAGATATTGAATATAGTTCTCTGTGCTATACAATAAATACTTGTTGCTTATCTATTTTATGTATAGTAGTTTGTACCTGTTATTCTGATACTCCTAATTTATCCCTACCCACCTTAAAATGGTCATACTACCCAAGGTAATCTACAGATTTAATGTGATTCCTATCAAAATACCCACGACATTTTTTTACAGAACTAGAGCAAACAATACTAGAATACTAGAATGTATATTGAGCCAGAAAAGACCCAGAATTGCCAAAGCAATCCTGAGGAAAAAGAACAAATATGGAGGCATAAACCTCCCAGAGTTTAGACAATACTACAAAGCTACAGTAATCAAAACAGCATGGTATTGGCACAAAAACAAATATATAGATCAATGGAACAGAATACAGAGCCCAGAAAGAAACCCACATACCTACAGTCAATTAATCTAAAACAAATGAGGCAAGAATCTACAATGGAAAAAAGACCGTCTCTTAAGCAAGTTGTGTTGGGAAAGCTGGACAGCCTCATGTAAATCAATGAAATTAGAACACTCCCTCACGCCATATACAAAAATAAACTCAAAATGGTTTAAAGACCTAAATATAAGACATAACACCATAAAACTCCTAGAAGAGGACACAGACAAAACATTCTCTGACATAAATTGAAGCAATATTTTCTCAGTTTCCCAAGGCAAAAGAAATAAAAGCAAAAATAAACAAATGGACCTAATCCAACTTAAAAGCTTTTGCACAGCAAAGGAACCCATCAATGAAACAAAATGACAACCTATGGAACGGGAGGAAATATTTGCAAATGATGCGACTGACAAGGGGTTAATATTCAAAATATACAAACAGCTCATACAACTCAATATCAAAAATACAAACAACCCAATGAAAAAATGGGCAGAAGACTTACACAGACATTTCTCCAGTGAAGACATACAGATGGCCAACAGACACATGAAAAGGTTCTCAACATCACTAATTATTGGAGAAATGCAAATCAAAACCACAATGAGGTGTCACTTCACACCTGTCAGAATGGCTATCATCAAAAAGTCTACAAATGCTGCAGAGGGTGTGGAGAAAAGGGAGCCCTTTTATACTGTTGGCGGGAATGTAAATTGGTGTAGCCACTATGGAAAATAGTATGGAAGTTCCTTAAAAAACAAAAAAGAGAGCTATCATATGATCCAGCAATCCCACTCCTTTGTACCCCAATGTTCATGGTAGCACTATTTACAATAGCCAAGACATAGAAACAACCCAAATGACCATCAACAGATGACTGGTTTAAGAAGATGTGGGGTGTGTGTGTGTGTGTGTGTGCATGCACACACACACATATATGATGGAATATTACACAGCCATAAAAAATAATGAAATGTTACCACTTGCAGAAACACGGATGGTCCTAGAGAATGTCAAACTAAGTGAAATATGTCAGACAAAAACAACTGTTATATGATATCACTTATATGTAGAATCTAAAAAATAATACAAATGAATCTATAAACAAAACAGAAACAGACTCACAGACATAGAAACTTATGGTTGCAGTTCCTCTTTGTCTCTCCCCTCATTTTGTCCAAACTTAACAACAGTGAAGATTTTATCCAACAATTCACTAAAACTACTCTTTAGAACTCCATGTGCTGTATCAAATGGTTGGCTCCAAATTCTTGCCTTCTTGTTCAGTATCACTTTATATAAATGTCTCCTCCCTGTTGATAAATTTTCTTCACTTGCTTCTAATAAATGGGATAAATGCAGTTCTACCTCATTAATTGCTCCTTCTCCCTCTCCTTTGTAATTTTTCCTCTCCCTCTCTTAATGTTAGAATGCACCATGGCTCAGTTTTTGACTGCCACTTTTTTTCTCCATTCACATTTCATTCTTGGGTGAATGCATTATTCCTCATGATATTGAATACCACCTATTTGCTGATGACTCCCAATATATGTATCTGGCCATATCGTCCATTCTCTCAAATTCCACACTCATAAATCCAACTGCCATTTCAATATCACTTCATGGATTTAATACACATTTCAAAATCAGCATGTCCATCAAAAATCACTTGATTTTTCCTTTCAAATCTGCCCACTACAGATTTCACCCTGTAAGTAGAAGATAAATTCGTCCTCCTAGTTGTTCATGTTAAAGACCTTGTGTTAATTATTTATCATCAAACAGAACTTTTGGGATTAAAGGTGTACTAGAATAATTAAATTATGTATTTTAAAAATATTTATTTATTCAGATTATATTAGTAGACTAAAAACAATTATATTACAAATATGTTTTTTGAAAGTGAATTTTCTAAGTAAAAATGGCATATATCTAAGAACATAATTGGGGGAAATCTTAATAGAAAAATACCCTAGACACTATAATTTGTCTTCCATTTTGAATGTATAATGCCAAATAAATGCCCTTTCAGCTTGAATTTATAATGCCATATTCTGTTTCTGCACTACCATTAAGTGTGTGGGGGAAGACAACTTGTCATTCCAGTTGATACACTGCTGCATATGAAGAGAAACAAACATCTATATCTGATGGTTGTCTTCTGTATCAGGATTCCCCAGAAATCCTGGACTTCACTTGGATGCAGTAACAGAATAGGACTTCTACATTCTCTCGACTGGGTGGATATGAGTGTGTTTAAATGTAAGAGAAGAATAAATTATATATTTGGAAACCATAAGAATGATTATGGAAGACATTGGTCAATGATTAACACACGTGTGTCCCCTTCCTTCTCAGTATTCAACTGAACTCTCTTTTTCAACCTCCATGCAGTTGTGGATGGCCATATGACTGAGTTCTGCCCAATATAATGTACATGGAAATAATGTGTACTACTTAGATGCCTGGCTAATAAAAATTACCCAAGACATATTCCAGAGGACCATGGACCATGACGCATTTAGGGACATATGTTGAAAATGGACGAGCTACAACTTGCAAAGATCCTAGATCTCTGACTTACAGATAGAAAGAGAGTCAATCATTAGCCATGAATACCCATTTGGGACTCCAGTTTAGGGTGAAATAAACTTCTAATTTTATACAAAAAGTACCAAACTATGTTACAAGTCAGGATAGTGCTTCTCTTCGAGGGGAGTTAGTAATTGGGAAAGACCCAAGTGCGACTTCTGTAGTGCTGACAGTGTTCTGCTTCTTAATATATATGCTAGTTATCCTCAATTTGTTTAAGTTCACCAAGCTATGATTTTTATAATTTGTGCATTTTTATGTATATATATTTCAACAATGTGTATTTAAAATATGAGGAGTATTAGCATGAATTCACAATGTATTTTTTCTTTAAAAATTATTTCTACCTCTGTCCATTGAGAAGCTTTTGAAAAATAATTATCAACAAAGAAGCAATGATCACCCCTAATTCCCAGGTTGTGGCTTCCAGAAACAGTATTCTACTAAACAGAATCAGAGTTATTGGAGAACTGACTGATTTCAGATGTGGAGCATGATATGTAACAAATAAACTTGGAACAATGTTTTCATACCAGATACAAGGAAGCAGAAACAAACACACACACACACACACACACACACAAACTACTACAGTCATGTCAAAAGAGTACAAAGTCATCTTGAAGAAGTTCCCCACTGACCAAAGATGGTACTACTTGAGCATCAATAAGAATAATAATTAGTTGATTGAAACACATTCAGGAGGTTTAATGTTTTTAGTTCATAATAATTCTAAAATCAGCAGCGAGTAATTGGGCACTGATGGAAGAATCAGGGGAAATAGCTAATTGTTTTTAAAACTAGTAAATAAAAGCAAAGAATCAAGCATTTATTAACTGTACAACTATAGACTCAAATAGGAGATGGGGGAAATTTCTCATTATAGAAATACTTCAGCTAATAAATGGAAAATAAATGATTTCTTCTGTTTTATTTTTGTAGGCACACAAAATTTTTTCTGTGCCTACTAAAATAATGGATCTAGGCATTTAATGTGAGCAATTGCTAATATCACAAAATGAGGGACAGCAAAACATCATGTGACAGAAAAGCACACCTCCTATGAAGTACTCTTGCCGAAAAGAACAGAACCGATCCATTATCAAGCCTTTAGAATCAAATATCAACTTAATGAAAATGGAGACATGGAATAATAAACTACAATGGTGATTCAACCAACAAATCCTGTACAAGACTATACCACATAACACTACTTCTAACAATTAATACTGAAGGCCTCTTTTCTTCAATAAAGTACAAAGAACAGCAAAAGATGGAGTGCAGCCTATTAGATTTTTTAATGACTTAACAGAAAATATCAACCAACTGCTCTGTATTTATCTTACCTTGCTACTGAATTTTAAAATTAACTTAAAAATTTATGACATTTGTGATACAATTGTCAATCTACACTCATTTTTTAAAATCATAGGGAATTGACATTCATTTATTTCTAGATGCAGTAACAGTACTGAGTTTGTGTCATTAAAAAATAGAATCTAAGTCTTACAGAGATACATGTTGAAATATTTATAAGTAAACTAGTATGACATCTGGGATATGCTACAAAATAAGAGAGGAAGAGGAAAAGTGAATGGGTGACAATGGAATAATGTTTATATTAGGCTTCAGGATACTATCTTATCTACATTCATGGATGTTCAAAATTCTCCAAAATTATGTGGTTAAAAAAGTTTCATGATAGATATAATCTGATACCATCTACGTTTAAAAAATATATATACACACACACACATATATATATAAACTATACAGATAATGCTTGAATATACACAGAAAAATTCTGAAAGGATACCTAAGAAATCGATGACAGTGGTCACTTCTGGAGAGTAGGACTGTAAGTTAGGACCACTGAAGAAAGTGGAGAAGGAGACTTTAAATGAAATTTTTGGTTATTACGTTATTATAACATGTTTTATGAGAAGAGAAATATCTCACAGTAAAACATTATATCTGTAACATTAAAAAGCCTGTGTGCCACAACTAAGACCCAGTGCAGCCAAATAAATAAATAAGTAAAAATTTTTAAAGTCCAATAAAATATATTTGCAGAAGGTTTATAAAAAGTGAACTATAAATCATATCTTCTAATATAAAACAAGCAAAAAGATAAGGAAAAAAGAAAACAGGAAGTTTGTTTTTGGATATCTGAACTTGTGGTAATTTTATTTTTATTTCTCCTTTTTATATGCATTCTAAATGTTCTATAAAGATTTTATATCAATTTTATATTGTGAAAAAAACCTTTTAAACATAATTATGTAATATATCCATCCTTAAAAAAATTGCAAACCAATCTTTCCCCCAAATTCCAACAGTTGACTCTCCTAATCCTTATTATCTCATCCACATCTTATTTTTCCATTGCACTTATTGCCTTTTTACACAAATTCCTTATTTTTATATTATGGTGTCTTTGTGTTTTTAGGTATATATCCCAGAAAACTATGACTTTCACATAAATACTTAATTGGTATTGTTTAATTAATAAAAATGTGTTGTCATTCTCTAGGATCTATATGTCTTCTGAATTTTAAAAAACGATGAGCTAAATGGGAATGTGATTGGCATCCCTCAAGTCTTTGATGATTTGCATTATTTTTTTTCCCAGACACATGTTATTGCATTGGGTTTACCAAGTTTGGAGTGAACCCTGGGAAGCTCCAGGCTTTTTCTTTCATTCCATCCTCCCATAATATCCCTTATCGTATAGGTAAGGGAGCCAAATATACCCATTTAAACAATTCTCCCAGGGACTTGAGAAATAACTGACACTGTCTTGCCTCATTTCTCTGTTTTATTTTGTTTTTAATTACTATTCATGTTCTTCACTTTGGTCTGCCCTGAATTCCAGTTACTTCTTGGGGGCCCTGAAAGTGCCCTTTCAAAAGACACTTCCCCTAGTAGTCTGAGTATTCCTTGATTTGTCTACAATTTGAACAAGTTGTTTTTTAAAAGCAGCCCACACACAGTGCCTCACTTTGATTACCAGATAACTCACGAAATATTTAAGCCATACCAGACCTCCTGCACCTCTCCCATATCAGTACCTGCAGAATATCCCTCTTGGGCCTTTTCACTGGCTCTTTCCTCCATCCCCATCAATATAATCTAATCAGATTCCCAGACCCCATTGCAAATTGAACTTCCCTTTCCACCCTCCCTAAAAACCAATGGTTTTGAGCCATGCTTCATATTGAAACAAAACTTCTACTCTACATTTAAGCCCCATTCTAACCAACCACAATTTATGTTTGTTTACACCTGGACATACCTTTTCATTTGGTGTGGGTTGGAAGGGAGGGCATTGTTCCTCAGCTGGCCGTAACTTTTCATTTGGTGTGGGTTGGAAGGGAGGGCATTGTTTCTCAGCTGGCCATAACTTTCTTTTCCTTGATTGTAACTATATAGAATGATTGCTATATTCTTTCATATGCTTGAATGAGGTATTTAGATGGCATGGGATAAGCGAACATGACCTATAGTTGATTTCTGGCACGACTACGTTACCTGGAGTTGCAGAATCTTCTAGATTCAAGAAGTTGCTGTTCTTTGTATAACCAACTCAGGTTGCAGAGCTCACAAAAAGCACTTAACATAAAGAAAATTACTGTTGAAATATTTTGTACATGTCCCAAGAGGAGTCATTCTTTTTAGGGAAGACTTTTCAATATTTGAACTATAGCTTATCAATATAAATTATTTATAGAGAAGTTAATATGTATTATATATGTATCATATACATAATAAACAGCATAAAAATACTACAGGATTGTTTTTTGACTTCTGTATATTATTTAGATTCCAGAAATACTGAAGAATAAGCAGGTAGAGATAAATCCCTGAAGGTCCCTAGATATTGCAGGTAGAAATCAAACTAATTTTAACATACTTAAAACACAAAAATACCAATTTAAAAACTATTTGGAACCATGAAAAATGTTACAAAAATGTAAACGATATAAACACACATGGTTTAATAGCATGTCTAATACTTGGTATTACTAGTGTTCGCATAGCCCAGATATACTTCCACAGTCAGGTTTTTCTCAGTAAAGGAGGATTTTTCTTTTATTGAGATTACACAGTTTTGTTTAGAATTACGTTCAGTCAGTATAGGATATATTCACTAGCAGTATTAATACTAGGTGAGAGTACTGCATGACTTCGATAGCATGCTCTCCTTAATAGTCATAGTTTTACTTACCAGATAGGTTCAGATCATGTAATTTCCTAAGAGATATTAATAAGATTTTTACCAACAGAAATCAATAACTAAAAGATATTTTAATAGGCAAATTTTAAAATGTAAATATAGTCAGCCCTATTTATTGGATGCTTCTGAGGATACTCTAAGAGTACAAAAAGTAATACATAGCCTCTGTCTTCTATTACATATATCAGCTGGAAAGACAAAATATATGTTGTACGTTGTACGTTAGAAAAAGCTGGCAAACTGCTACAGCAACTTCTTATCCTGTAAACTGATAGAATCACGGACAGACAGTCAGAGCAAAGGATTTAAGTACTCTGTCCCGTTAACACAGGTTTTATTCTACATATGTATTTTGATCAGCAGAGGAAAACCTCTCCTCATGGCAGACCCATTGATGCATAAATTATTGGTAGTTATCCTTGCTGGTTCACAAACTGGCCCTCGTACATGGAGGGCAAAGAGAAACTAAAGGAAGAGGCAGACCACTCCTGACTGGTAGGTGGCAGGTTTCATAAGCAAGGAAACTTACTTACCAGGCTTGTCTTGGGCGGCCGCAAGATGAGTCGATCTCCACACTCACCTGCCAGAATCTTAAAACTTTACATAGAGGCCTTAAATGGGCTCAGTCACATATTCAGTCCAGATGGTTTCAACATCACGTACCTCTCTCAAGGCTGCATCCTTAAAAATGACTCCCACTGTGGGAACCACAGGCAGAACCTACCTTCCAAGGGGAGAGGAGGGGTGAGGAGCCTCTGATTGCCCAGGTCCATCTCGCATGTCAACCAGTGGTCATGTCTTCTTGATGACCTCCTCCAACAATCTTCTCTAGGTCCATTCATACAGTATTTAAGATTATTCACATGTCAAAACTCCTAAGGAAATAAAAAGGATAAGCAGATTTTTAATAAAACCACAAATTTTAAAAAGATAGCTAATATAGAAAAAATATATATGAATTAGTGATTTATCTTTCTGATGATCTAAAGGTAGAAAAACAGATTTGGGATAGTTATGCATGCAGACATATATAGAGTTTCCAATTTTAACATATAATTGAGCAAAATGAAAAAAATTATATGCAATATGATTTGTGCTAAAATTCATCCAAAACTAGAAACAAATTCAAGAGGAAGAAACAAAATTTAGAGATTAAAGCTAAGAGTAGACTTGAGCCAAATAAATCTTGTACAAGAAACAGAGAAGAAAATAGATGAAGTATATTAGGATTTACACCAAAACTAATGCATTATTGTTCACATTTTTCTCTTCTAGTATACAATTCCAAATGAGCATCAAAAGTAGGGCTCTATATCCTGATGACTCTAAGTGTATTCTTTTAAACAAAACAAACAAAACTAGTTTTTCAGCTTAGCGAAGCAACCTATTTATTTAACACAACAGGAATGCTGCTATTTTAATAGGAGAGGAGACAAGTGGATTTATTCTCAGTCCTTTAAGCTTCTACTTTGGGAGGCTAAAATGTGCTAAAAAAAGTTTTTGATCCAAGTTTAGAAAATATTTCAAATCCATTGAGATTCTCCATTCTCCCTATGTCTGGAACATGATTATTTTGAGAACATCTGTACTTTCAACAAGGCTGCCTGCTTCTGTGCTGAGATATAGAAACAGAAAAAAATATTGAGCAAGCAGATTCACGTGGTTCATGTGTAGAGGTTAAACAAGGGAAAAAATAATTTTAGAGTGCTAATTACTTAGTTGAAGGATAGAAATTGTCAAAGAAGTTAAAATTTTACTGAGAACTTTATTTAGCACTCAACGAGGTTTCTGCTTATTACGCATCAGACAACTGTGGTTTTAAATAAATTCTAAAAATTCTTAAAACAACACATATTGTTGATTTTAATTATAAAAATATAAATATCCTTATTACAAACTTTTTCTATAATAGAACATTTAAGAAAGAAGAGGGGAATACCTACTCTCAGTCATCTCAAATAATTATATTCTGATGTATTAAGCAACAATTTATAGCCTTTAAAACCTTTGTAAAGAGCTGCTATAAAATATTGTTTCCTGATAACAGTTTAACTGAAATATAAATTATAATTTTTGAACACTTGAAATAATCTTTGATTTTTCCTTTTTTAATGCTTTATATAAATTCTATAAGGAATAATTGGCTTTGATTTTTTTTTTTTTTCGGTATGCGGGCCTCTCACTGCTGTGGCCTCTACTGTTGCGGAGCACATGCTCCGGATGCGCAGGCTCAGTGGCCATGGCTCACGGGCCCAGCCGCTCTGCGGCATGTGGGATCTTCCCAGACCGGGCCACGAACCCCTGCATCGGCAGGCGGACTTTCAACCACTGCGCCACCAGGGAAGCCCTGGCTTTGATTTTTAAAGGAGATGCTTCACTCGTGCTATTTTTAGAACATGTATACTCATTTATGATTTTATTGGTTTTGGTTTAAATGGTACCCAGGGGTCAATCAGCAAACTCAACCAACCAAGATCTGAAAACTTCATGATGCACTGAAGGAAACAGAGTTAAAATGTTTGACAAAAAGAAAAATGTTGCCACAATCTTTTGGCACTTGGCTTACTATGAGAAGGTCTAGGCTGGTTCTGAGTTGTTCTTGAATTTACCCCAATTCTGAGATGTGGTCATCTGTTCTCTACTATTAACTGTCTACATTTTAGTTTTTCCTTGAAACTAAAAAGGGGGGAGGGAAACTACAGTTAACAGCATACTAGCAGTGAGGCAGCATGCATGGGAAGTCACCGAGATATAAGCGGGAAGAGTGGGAAGAAACAAAAAGCCCTAATAGACTTTGGTGGAAAAGTGTCACTGTATGCCTACTCCCCTCAGCACTTCCTGAAGTTGTAAAACTGCCCAGTAGTTTATATTCCTCCTGAAGCTCTTTAACTATACTACTTAATTACAACAGGGACATATGTAAGATATTTTGGAAAAGTGTCCATTCTGGCTCACACATGCAAAATCATTTATATATATATATATATATATACACACACACATATATTATGACATACTTATATGTCTGTGTCTATGTTTTGTATACATATATGTATATATGCACATATATCTATGTGTGTGTGTATATATATATATATATATATATATACATATACATATATACACATACATATATGTCTCTAAGTATTTACAGTGTAACCACTGCATTTCTAAAACATCTCAATGGCATTAAACCCTCAATCGCTTCTCTGATTATTCCCATCGTCCTTTGGTACATGACTTCCCTGAGTCTTCCCACTTGTGGCCTTCTCAATTGGTGGATCATTTTTCCCACAAGTCACATACTAATGGTCCCAGATTTTGAGGGTAAGTGCCCTCTTTGCTTCCCATTGCTGCTCTCAGACCATTTTCCTTCTATATTTTCAAAAGTAAACAATGGTGAATTTCATGTCATTGGTCCATACCATTACACCCCAAAGATATTTTTTCTTTGCTCATGATCATTCCCAGTTATATTTTAGCTTCCACTTACTGTCAATTCTTCCGACACTGTTCTTGTATTAATTATAGGTGACTTCATTATACACAAAGAAGACGATTCCTTGAACACTCCTCTTCCAATGATCTTGCCCTGCATACCACCTCAGCTCTTCTCTTCCATAATCACACCCTCGACCTTGCTATTTTATAATAATTTTCCCTCAACCTTAATTTTAAGCACCCCTCACTATTATGGGCTGAATTATGCTCTCACCACCCATGTTCATATGCTGAAGTCCTAACCCTCAGTACTGTATTTGGAGATAGGGCCTTTAAATGTGACTGTATTTGGAGATAGGGCCCTTAAGGAGGTAATTAAGGTAAAATGAAATCATATGGGTAGGCCCTAATCCAGTATTATGGCATCCTTATAAGAATAGATTAGGACACAGATATCTGAATTTCAGAAAACACACCATGTAGAGACAGAAGAAGACGGTTATCTGTAAGTCAAAGATAGAGGTCTCAGAATAAAAAAACAAAACAAAACAAAAAGACCTGCCAATAACTTGACCTTGGACTTCAAGCCTCCATAACTGTGAAAAAAATAAATTTCTGTTGTTTAAGACATCCAGTCTAGTATTTTGTTATGGCAGCCTTAGCAAACTAATACATACAATATCTACAACTGCTTACCTTTCCAATGCAGTTCTTTTATTAGATAATCTTCAACAATTTTTCAACCCCACTATGGCCTAGATCTATTGATACAGTCCTCATCTCCCTGATTTCCTCCTTGCCCTCTTTTCCCAAGTTAAATTCCATATTTATTTTTAACTTTTTATTGAATTATAGCATGCTTACTAGAATATACATACTATATATGTACAGCCTGGTGAATTATTACCAATCAAGTGAATGTTCTCATGTAAAACCCATAACCATGTAACCAGGTACATAATCATATAATACAGTTAATCATTTGATCCCTCCTCAGCCTTCTCTTTCTTCGTTGTACTTGTTTGGCACAAACACAGTCCTGGTTAAAATCAATTCTCCCTCTACTCTGCCTGGGCACCTGTATAGGTAAATGAATCTAGAAAACAGTCTGCAACCATCTAGACCATTCTCACTTGAATTCAAGAAGGGCTTTGAGGTTGATTAGCATGGTCCACTCTCTAAGTTTCTAGATGAGGGGTCAGCAAATTTTTTCAGTAAAGGCCAGATATTAAATATTTTATTCTTTGTGAACCATATGGTCTCTGTCATAACTACTCAGCTAAGCCATGGACAATATGTGAAGAATGAGCATGGCTGTGTGCCAATATAATTTCACTTACAAAATCAGGAAACAGTCTGGATTTGGCCCATGGCCCACAGTTTGCTGACTCCTGCTCTAGGCTATTATGTAAATTCTTCTTTTCTTTCCTCAAATCGATAAAACCTCCTAGCTGGTTCTGATTCTTAAATGATGGCCTTGATTATTAATCCAATTAGAAAATTGAGGCAATCTTTAATAAAAGAACATTAATTATCTCCTTCCATCAAATCTAGACATTTGCCAGCATCTAGACACATACTGTTTTCTCTCTTCACTATAGGTTACCTTTCCATACTCCAGTCTAAGGCCAACACTTTCAACTGTGCAATGGATCCTAGATCTTATCATCTACTAAAAAACATGGCTCAAGCAATCTTCTTTCTTTCTCCCAACTTGTCAATTTTTCTCCTTCTACTAGATCATTTCCGTCAATTGCAAAAACCAGAAACAACAACAAAAACCTTTTTTTAACTCCCACATTCCCTTCCAGCTATACCCCCCATTTCTCTGCTCCCTTTTATATTCTTTGACAGGTTTTCTACATTCCCTAAACCCAATTCCCCCTCTGTTTTCCTTTTAATCCACTCTAATGAGGCTTTTTCTCTCACCACTTTTCTAAAACTGCTGTTTTAAGGCTCACCAATACAAAATCCAAAGATCAATTCTCAGTTCTGATCTTTCAGTAGGACATGGTGTGACTGACCCCCTCCTCCTCCCATGCTCCTTCTTCATTTGGCTTTCAGGACACCTTACCCTCCTGATTTTTCTCTCCTAATGCTGCTCCTTTCTGAGCTCCTTTGTTGGGTATTCTATGTGGGATCACATTCACACTGGGGGAGGGCTCAGTGCTCAGTCCTTGACTTGTTCTCTCTTCTTATCAGCCCTCATTCCCACGGTTTGTGGTTTTTAAATACTATTCACCTGGTAACACTCCAGATTATTTTGATTTATAGCCAGAGGTGTCATTTCAACTTCAGAGTCAGGTATCTAGCTGCTTCCTTAATAAAGTTAGTTTACATTTAAATAGTGCCAAAATACTGTTACTAAGTAACGTGACTAAAACCAAAATACCAATGATTGAGCTAACACTGCTTTACATACAGCAATTAACTACAGCTCCATTCATCTGGGTGTTCACACACTACCAAACGTAAAATAGATAGCTAGTGGGAAGCAGCCGCATAGCACAGGGAGATCAGCTTGGTGCTTTGTGACCACCTAGAGGGGTGGGATAGGGAGGGTGGGAGGGAGACACAAGAGGGAGGAGATATGGGGACATATGTATACCTAGAGCTGATTCACTTTGTTATACAGCAGAAACTAACACACCATTGTAAAGCAATTATACTCCAATAAAGATGTAAAAAAAAACCAAACAAACAAAAAGCATCGTCATCGTTGCCTTACCCCTTTTTCTTGCCTTCCACATGAAATCCATCTGAAAATCCCACTGATTATATATTAAAAATACATACAGAATCCAACTATTTCTGAACTCCATTGCTAACAACCTGCTTCAACCCAGCATAATGTCTCTCCCAGAATATTGCCAAAAAAAAGTTTTTTTAAATGATTTTTTAAAACATTTTTTAACAGTCTTTTTATAAATAAGTCAGTACAGGTTTCACTCTGCCACAGATGCATCTGTGAAATCAGAGCCCCTTGTCATCCCACTGGTGGATGTCTGAACAATGTCCCACCTCTTATCCCAGCCAGAGCACCCTCCTTCTGTCATCCCTGTTCACTGACTGTTTCCAAATCCAGGTGACCAAATAATCGTTTATCCCCGAAGTAGACCAGGCAAACCACGAGAGGAATAAAGCCCCACCAGATGGCAAATGACCACCCTCGAAGAAGCGCTGCAGCCTCTGCTTGGCCTCAATTTCGCTCAGCTTCACCATGGTGATGGCTCAGGCAGCACAGAGAGGACATGCCACAACACTGATTACAACGGGAATCCAAAGGGAAAAGGAGGTGCGCACAAGCCACATGAGGCCTTTAGGGCAGGAGTCGTAAACTGTCGTCCCAAAAGGCATTTAGTTAATTTCCCTCTTTCCACACTTGCGCACGTGTGGTCAATGTGAGACAGGCTGGGACCTGGGGTCTGGGACTCTTTGCTGCAGTGCTTGCAGCTGGAGGAATGTCTCCTCGAGTCACAGAATACAAAGAATCTATAAGGGACTGAAAACAACTGTGTACATATGCAGTTAGGGCAAATTATGAACAATATATAAAAAGACCAAAAACAGGCTTCCCTGGTGGCACAGTGGTTGAGAGACCGCCTGCCGATGCAGGGGACACGGGTTCGTGCCCCGGTCCAGGAGGATCCCACGTGCCGCAGAGCAGCTGGGCCCGTGAGCCATGGCCGCTGAGCCTGCGCGTCCGGAGCCTGTGCTCCGCAACGGGAGAGGCCACAGCAGTGAGAGGTCCGCGTACCGCAAAAAAAAAAAAAAAAAAAAAAAAAAAGACCAAAAACCCAACTGCTATTTCTGAGGTGTCAGGAGAAAAAGCAGGGTACTGCACATGATCCCTACATGCAGCAACACCAAGGGGGAGTGGGCACACCGCCTACCCCTCAGGATCTGCCCCTTCAGATGGACCAGCTCCATCTGTAGCACGAGTCCCAGTAAAGCATTGCCTGAAATTCTCCTCTGGCCTCTTATCAATTTCTATTGACTAAGGAGGCCAAGAACCCTGGTCAGTTACAAATGCTCTGCCTATCTACCAAAGTTATTACAGTATTTAAAAATAATCTACCTCGGGCTTCCCTGGTAGCGCAGTGGTTGAGAGTCCGCCTGCTGATGCAGGGGACACGGGTTCGTGCCCTGGTCCGGGAAGACCCCACATGCCGCGGAGCGGCTGGGCCCATGAGCCATGGCCGCTGAGCCTGTGCGTCCGGAGCCTGTGCTCCGCAACGGGAGAGACCACAACAGTGAGAGGCCCGCGTACCGCAAAAAACAAAAAAAACAAAAACAAACAAACAAACAAAAAATAATAATAATCTACCTCATACCACTCTTATGCAGAACCCAAGAATGGCTCCAAGAATAAGAGCTGACGTACTTACAATGGCCTGCAAGAGCAAACCTTAAGTAGCTCCCAGTTTCCTTACTTACTACTCTCCTTTCTTCTCACGGGACGCTTGTTACACAAGGATTCCTTGAGTTCCCTTAATATCCATGTCCCAACCTCGAGGATCTTTGCACTGGCTTCTCGCTTTGCGTGGAAATATCTTCCTTCAAATACGTGTATGTCTCTTTAAAATCTGCGCATTTCACACCTTCTCTTTTGGAGGTCTATCCTGACCACATTGCAATGCAGTACTCCATACACCCCCCTACACACACAACTTTAGTTTTTTATTTTATGGTTATCCTTAGCACTGGTCTCCTTTTAACTTACTATATAACTCAAAAATTTATTATATTCAGTGGCCATCTAAACTTATAAGAATGCAGGGATTTTTTAAAAAATGTATTTTAATTTCTACAACTAAAGCAGTACTTAGCACATGGACACAGTTAAAAATATATGTGTTAAGAAAATAAATATGAATAAATAAATGTGATAAATAGGAAGACTATCAATATCTGGGCTTTATTTCTGAAATCTTGCACTGAAGTGCTTTGGGAAGAATAAGAAGTCAAATTACATTTAACTTGATCACTGTTTTAATAATTTCAAAGTTGTTTTTGGTTTGTTTGTGTTTTTTAAACCACTTAAATGGTCTGCAGGTCTATTTTAGTGGAATAAGTAGAGATTCCTGGAAGCTTGAAAAATTTTAATTTCTTCACCATATGCCATGGTGTCGACTCAATTCCCTAATTATCAGGAGACCAACTCTAGCAGGGTTTTACATAAATATACAATTATTCTAGTTGTTTAGTCTGTAGATAAAATTATATATCTACCCGGAAATTTAATAAAGCATCATTTTCAAATTCTTATCCAATAAGCCATTCCTCTCACATCTATGATTTCTCAGTCTCCTACCTCAGCTTCCACTCCTATAAACACATTAAAGTTCAAAATCACATACGTGCTTTAATCATATATACAACTACATATACATGTAGTGATAACCCTGAAATATTATAGAGGCAGAGAATCTCAACTACATTTAATTTCAAGCACCTGATAGATCATCACAAACAAAATAAACAGTTACCGATTTATCCTTAAGATAGTAATTTAAGAAAGCATTTGATATATACTTTACACATATTATAGTAAATATGTAACTACCTTCAATTTTTTAAAAGAAATATACCAGCAGACTCAAAGATGGATCAACATTAAGGAGTTAGAAGTGTGCATGTTTGCAGAAACTCATATTTGAGCCAGAGTAAAATAAATGCATATATTATCAGGATGTTTGATCAAAAGTTTGATTTTGCAAGTAGATATAGCTTTAATGTTGGCAGTTCCAACTCTGAATGAGTACTAATTTTGGCTCCATCTACAGTGTTCATGTAGACATGGAAAAAGAGTAAATCAGTTTTTCATTTATAATTTTAAGACATGATATTGATTTAGCTAATAATATTAGTATAATGTTTGATTTCTTGGATATGTATTTTGAATTTGACTACTCAGCTTTGTGGTTTGAGGTTAGATTTTTCAAGGTTATCAGAGATTTTATCTGACAAATATTAGAAACTTGGGCTTGATATTCCAATATGTAGATATTAACTATGAATGACTATTCTTCCTGAAGACTCAATATATTTTCTATTCATTAGTGTTTCAATTATACAAATAATACATGTAAAAGATTAATACATTGAAAAGATTAATCAGTTCAGAAATCTGTAAAATAAAAAGTGAAAATTCTTTTTAATGAGGGCTACTTTTACCTTATTTCAGAGGTAGTTTGTCATACTTTGGTATATATCACCCTGGTTCTTTCCCTCTACATTGGTATAAATATATATTTGTATACACATACATATATATTTATTTATTTATTTATTTTATTATTTTTGTTGTTGTTGTTGTACATGGGCCTCTCACTGTTGTGGCCTCTCTCGTTGCGGAGCACAGGCTCCAGACGTGCAGGCTCAGCGGCCATGGCTCATGGGCCCAGCCGCTCCACGGCATGTGGGATCTTCCCGGACTGGGGCACGAACTCATGTCCCCTGCATCAGCAGGTGGACTCTCAACCACTGCGCCACCAGGGAAGCCCCTACACATACATATTTAAATTGATGAATTCATATTGAGAATATTATCCTGCAAACTTAAGAGTTTTTTTACCTAGTAATAGTTCAGATATTTTTCCAATTCATTCTTAGGGATCTGTAATATTTCATAGCCATGGGTCTATTTTGAAGCTGGGCCATATTACATAAGAAATATTTTTACTCTTTTGAATTTCTGAAACAAATATGATACAAGCCTTTAGAAAAGTTTAAGGTAGAAATGAGATATAATTCCATTTCTGAAGGGACTTCCAACATTACATTTTTTTTCTTTTTTTTTTTTCTATTTTAAGTAAAATCAGACCAAGTGAAGAATCTATATTTTATTTCATTTTCTAATGAGCACATTTAAAGTATATGTGAACATTACTTAAAGAACTCTTTTCACATTACAAAATATTTTTCTATAATTAACCTCAGTAAGTTAAAAATTATAACAACCTATTAATTTGCTATTATTTCTATGTAACAGATAGGAAAGTAAACCTCTTTGAGGTTTAGTGAGTTGTTCAAAATTTCACAAAAAGTAAAAGGTAGAACCTTAAATTAAGGGTTCACATCTTGAGACTCCAAGATAGAATGCAAATTTTTCTTTCTCTTTAAATTTGCTGTGCATGTTTTTCCACAGTTGATTTTTGAATAATAAATATTAAGTGATTTCTTTGTACTTTAGCATTAGGTGTTCTAACACTTCTACTTCCAAAAATATTAAAGGTGGAATTTAACAAGCATTCTAAATATCCCAATTATGAAATGTATTGTGCCTTGATATGTGAATTTTTCCCAGTGAATGCATTTATTTATCATTTAAGATGAGAAGATTTAAGCTTAAGCTATACTTTTTAAAAAGCATTTGAAAAGAGATAAAAGTATGAGTTTCTGTTTGTTTCAATGGAAAATAATGGGTACTTCACATACTTCACATTCACTATATGGAGACAGTGTATTAATATTTTCATGATTACAGTATCTATACTAACAATGTTCCTGTGATAGATTCTATATTGTACAAGAAAAGCATAGATTAATAAATGTATGCAAGATAATATAATTAGTAAACAGTAAATCTACAACTCAAACCTCAGCTATCCAATTTAAAAAATTTGTTCTTAACCTCTAAATTACTATACTACATATTCATGTTCACTTTAGTGATTTATCCCAATGTTTAAATAGAAAAAAATAGTGTATTTTCCAGTCTTTTTAAGAGATCTAGAAAATATCCAGCCTCATTAAATTTATTCCCTACAGTGTTATTCTTTAGAATGCTGAAAGAAATGCTGCTTTTACCTTTCTTTTCTTAGCTATATAGATTTTGGCATTCAGGTCCATGTTAGGGCTTAGGATATAAATTTTATGCCTGTAAAATTTTCCATTCTGTTAATGTCTTTTATGTGGCAAATTCCTCTTGTTCCTTATTATGGTCTATGAGTATAATGATTGGGTAATGATATCCAATATTCTGAATCATTTTATGTATATACACCATATGCATGCAAATTCGATTTGCCTAATACTCAGCTCTTTAATTTGCATTTTCATAGAACTAGTTGAGTATTATGTGGTAAAATTATATTGACTGGTTTCAATATCTTAGAAGGTTAAATCATCATTATATGGGAAATGTTTGAAGGCATTAATTATAAACGAATCATGAAAAATATTCTCAAGGCACATATCTTGAGTTATAAGGTGATAATAGCTACATGTCCTAAAGATTTATTTTAGAGTTATGATACATACCCAATGTTTTGATTAAAAAATTAAACTGAGTGATTTCAAGAGGAAAGTATTCATTTTTTAACTTGAAATACTAATGTGAATATGTTTATGTAATTCTAAGCTGGTACAAATTAGATACAAATGGCATAGGTATAAAACGGCATAAAAAATTCCGAGGCACCAAGTGCATACCAATGCAAAACACATTAGAGGTTTTAATTCAATAAAATATATTGTATTTTTTAATAAAAATAATAAAGGCTCCTAATCTGAATCATTAGAAACCATACATGCCCTAGCATGAGACTTTGGTTTTTTAACTTCTGGTTTAAAAATGAGAGCATTTTCAACCTAAGAGGCTGAGACCAGGTGATAAAGCTTGAAGCTAGAACTATATTAGCACCCTGGTACTACAATGAAGTCCAGTTAAATATGCACAGGTGTCTGATTTGAGGAGTTACAGATGAAAGAAACACAATGGACCAATATCCTGAGGCATAAAAGAGGATGGAGAGGGTGAAAGTGCTTTTCGATCAGTGCTTCTCAGTTCTACCTGGGCATTAACATCAGTCTTGAGTCTTCTTAAATATACAGATAACTCAGTTGAAAATCAGTATTATTAAATCAAAATCTCCAGAAATATCAAGGGATTTATAGTTTTAAAAAGTATCACATGTGTCCTCTCTCCACCATATGAGGACACAATGAGAAGGCAGCTGTCTACAAGTCAAGAAGAGGGCCTTGGGCTTCCCTGGTGGTGCAGTGGTTGAGAGTCCGCCTGCCAATGCAGGGGACACGGGTCCATGCCCCGGTCCAGGAAGATCCCACATGCCGCGGAGCGGCTGGGCCCGTGAGCCATGGCTGTTGAGCCTGCGTGTCCAGAGCCTGTGCTCCACAACGGGAGAGGCCACAACAGTGAGAGGCCCACGTATCGGGAAAAAAAAAAAAAAAAAAAGAAGAGGGCCTTCACCAAGAACTCAACCACACTGGACCATGATCTCAGTCTTCCCAGCATCCAGAACGGTAAAAAATAAATATCTGTTGTTTAAGCCACCCAGTATTTTGTTGTAGCAGCCCAAGCTAAGACAATTACATAAATAATATTTATGCGGCACATTCGACTTCCTTTCAATCATCAAATACTACTGTTATGGGTTGAATTGTGTCTTCCTAGAATCCATATGTTGAAGTCCTCACCCCTAGTAAGTCAGCATGTGATCTACCTTATTTGGAAATAGGGTCACTGCTAATGTAATTAGTTAAGATAAAGTAATTAAAGTGGACCCTAATCCATTATGACTGGCATCATTATGAAAAGGGAATATATGAACACAGAGACATGCACCCGAGGAGAACACTATGTGAAGACAAAAGAAGAGATGCTGTGACAAGCCAAGGAATGCCACAGATTGCCAGCAAGCCAGCAGAAGTTAGGGGAGACTCATGTAACAGATTCTCAAAAGGAACCAACCCTGCAGACACCTGGATCTTGAACTTCAAGCCTCCAAAACTGTGAGACAATAAACTTCAGTTGTTTAAAAAAAAAAAAAAGTTTCACATGCGATTTCTGGTTAAGGTCCAAATCTGCAAAAAAATGGAGTAGGAAGCAGATGAAGACAAAGCTGAAATACACTTAGCTATGAATGAGACACCTGTACCAAAGAAAAATTTAAAAAGAGGGTGGTTTTGCAAAGAGAAGACTTTTGTTTTGTTTTCACATGCACAGTTAGTGTTTTATTCTTTGGAGAATGGTTCTGAAACATCACACTAAGTCAGATTGAATTTTTTTTTAATGGAGGGAAAGGTTAAGTAAGATGAGAATGGAATAATTTTATTCTAATTTGGTAACTGGCAGGTAACACCTGATTTCCAATAGAGAAGTTACAGTAGAAGAGTTGCACTGAAGGATACATAGAAGGATGTAACTAAGCTTCTGCATGAGGAGAACCCAAAGTTAGCTGAGTAAAAAAAAAGAGGCAAGTGTGAGTCTGCATTTTGGATAGTATTTGGATAAGCTGGGTGAACTGAAATAGCATATTGAAATATATTTCACCCATTTATTTTTACATGTTTTTATGTACCTACTAGAAATTTTCTATTATATATGTAGCTGGCATTATATTTCTATTGAATACTGTAGCCCTAGAATTCATCTATGACCTGATTAAATCTCTGATTTTCATGAGCACAAGAATTTTGATGGATCAAGGCCACTATAGACAGAGAGGCTATCACTGTTCGCCTACAAAAGCACTGCGTGCCAAACATCCCGGTGCTCTTTTCACAAAGACAGAGGGAAAAATTAATAATAAAAAGGTTTACCGGACATGGTCCTGCCCACCAGAAAGACAAGATCCAGCCTCATACACCAAACTACAGGCAACAGTCCCCTCCACAACCCACTGAACCAACCTTACCCACTGGGGGCAGACACCAAAAACAATGGGAACTATTAACTGCAGCCTGCAAAAAGGAGATCCCAAACACAGTAAATGAAGCAAAATGAGAAGGCAGAGAAATACACAGCAGATGAAGGAGCAAGGTAAAAATCCACCAAACCAAACAAATGAAGAGGAAATAGGCAGTCTACCTGAAAAAGAATTCAGAATAATGATAGTAAAGATGATCCAAAACTTTGGAAATAGAATGGAGAAAATACAAGAAACATTTAAGAAGGACCAAGAAGAACTAAAGATCAAACAAACAGTGATGAACAAGACAATAAATAAAATTAAAAATTCTCTAGAAGGAATCAATAGCAGAATAACTGAGGCAGAAGAACGGATAAGTGACCTGGAAGATAGAAGAGTGGAAATAACCATCACAGAGCAGAATAAAGAAAAAAGAATGAAAATAATTGAGGACAGTCTCAGAGACCTCTGGGACAATATTAAACATAGCAACATTCGAATTATACGGGTCCCAGCAGAAAAAGAGAAAAAAAAAAGGGACTGAGAAAATATTTGAAGAGATTATAGTAGAAAACTTCCCTAATATGGGAAAGGAAATAGTCAGTCAACTCCAGGAATCATAGAGAGTCCCATACAGGATAAATCCAAGGAGAAACATGTTAAGACACATATTAATCAAACTATCAAAAATTAAATACAAAGAAAAAATATTAAAAGCAGCAAGGGAAAAGCAACAAATAACATACAAGGGAATCCTCATAAGCTTAACAGCTGATCTTTCAGCAGAAACTCTGCAAGCCAGAATAGAGTGGCAGGACATATTTAAAGTGATGAAAGGGGAAAACCTAGAACCAAGATTACTCTACCCAGCAAGGATCTCATTCAGATTTGATGAAGAGATTAAAACCTTTATAAGACAAGCAAAAGCTAAGAGAATTCAGCACCACCAAACCAGCTTTACAACAAAGGCTAAAGGAACTTCTCTAGGCAGGAAACACAAGAGAAGAAAAATACCTACAATAACAAACCCAAAACAATTAAGAAACTGGTAATAGGAATACACATATCAATAATTACCTTAAATGCTCCAACCAAAAGACACAGACTGGCTGAATGGATGCAAAAACAAGACCCATATATATGCTGTCTACACGAGACCCACTTGAGACCTAGGGATACATACATACTGAAAGTGAGGGGATGGAAAAAGATATTCCATGCAAATGGAAATCAAAAGAAATCTGGAGGAGCAATTCTCATTATCAGACAAAATAGACTAAAACAAAGACTATTATAAGACACAAAGAAGGACACTACATAATGATCAAGGGATCAATCCAAGAAGAAGATAGAACAATTGTAAATATTTATGCACCCAACATACGAGCACCTCAATACATAAGGCAAATGCTAACAGCCATAAAAGGGGAAATCGACAGTATCACAATAATAGTAGGGGACTTTAACACCCCACTTTCACCAATGGACAGATCATCCAAAATGAAAATAAATAAGGAAACACAAGCTTTGAATGACACATTAAACAACACGGACTTAATTGATATTTATAGGACGTTCTATCCAAAAGCAAAGAGAATACACTTTCTTCTCAAGTGATCATGGAACATTCTCCAAGATAGATCATATCTTGAGTCACAAATCAAGCCTCAGTAAATTTAGGAAAATTGAAATTGTAACAAGTACCTTTTCTGACCGCAATGCTATGAGACTAGATATAAATTACAGGAAAAAAATCTGTAAAAAATACAAACACATGGAGGCTAAACAAAGCACTATTAAATAACCAAGAGATCACTGAAGAAATCAAAGAGGAAATAAAAAAATACCTAGAAACAAAGGACTATGAAAACACAACAATCCAAAACCTATGGGATGCAGCAAAAGCAGTTCTAAGAGGGAAGTTTATAGCAATACAATCCTACCTCAAGAAACAAAAACATCTCAAATAAACAACCTAACCTTACACCTAAAGCAGTTAGAGAAAGAAGAACAAAAAACCCCAAAGTTACCAGAAGGAAAGAAATCATAAAGATCAGATCAGAAATAAATGAAACAGAAATGAAGGAAACGATAGGAAAGAAAAATAAAACTAAAAGCTGGTTCTTTGAGAAAACAGACAAAATTGATAAACCATTAGCCAGACTCATCAAGGAAAAAAGGGAGAAGACTCAAATCAACAGAATCAGAAATGAAAAAGGAGAAGTAACAACTGACACTGCAGAAATACAAAGGATCATGAGAGATTACTATAAGCAACTATATGCCAAAAAAAATGGATAACTTAGAAGAAGTGTACAAATTCTTAAAAAAGCACAACCTTCCGAGACTGAACCAAGAAGAAATAGAAAATATAAACAGACCTATCCAAGCACTGAAATTGAGACTGTAAAACTATAAGACACTGATGAAAGAAAGTGTAGATAATACAAACAGATGGAGAGATAGACAATGTTCTTGGATTGGAAGAATCAACATTGTGAAAATGATGATACTACCCAAAGCAATCTACACATTCAATGCAATTCCTATCAAACTACCAATGGCATTTTTCACAGAACTAGAACAAAAAACTGCACAATTTGTATGGAAACACAAAAGACCCCGAGTAGACAAAGCAATCTTGAGAAAGAAAAACGGAACTGGAGTAATCAGGCTGCCAGACTTTAGACTATACTGCAAAGCTACAGTAATCAAGACAGTATGGTACTGGCACAAGAACAGAAATATAAATCAATGGAAGAGGATAGAAAGCCCAGAGATAAACCCACACACATATGGTCACCTTATCTTTGATACAGGAGGCAAGAATATACAATGGAGAAAAGACAGCCTCTTCAATAAGTGGTGCTGGGAAAACTGGACAGCTACATGTAAAAGAATGAAATTAGAACACTTCCTAACACCATACACAGAAATAAACTCAAAATGGATTAAAGACCTAAATGTAAGGCCAGACACTATAAAACTCTTAGAGGAAAACAAAGGAACAACACTCCTCGTCATAAATCACAGCAAAATCCTTTTTGACCCATCTCCTAGAGAAATGGAAATAAAAACAAAAAGAAACAAATGGGACCTAATGAAACTTAAAAGCTTCTGAACAGCAAAGGAAACCATAAACAAGAGAAAAAGATAACCCTCAGAATTGGAGAAAATATTTGCAAACGAAGCAAATGACAAAGGATTAATGTCCAAAATACACAGGCAGCTCATGCAGCTCAATATCAAAAAACAAACAACCCAATCCAAAAATAGGCAGAAGACCCAAATAGACATTTCTCCAAAGAAAATATACAAATTGCCAACAAACACATGAAAAGATGCTCAACATCACTAATCATTAGAGAAATGCAAATCAAAACTACAATGAGGTATCACCTCACACCATTAAGAATAGCCATCATGAAGAAATCTACAAACTATAAATGCTGCAGAGAGTGTGGAGAAAATGGAACCCTCTTGCACTGTTGGTGGGAATGTAAATTGATACAGCCACTATGGAGAACAGTATGGAGGTTCCTTAAAAAACTAAAAATAGAACTACCATATGACCCGGGAATCCCACTACTGGTGATATACCCTGAGAAAACCATAATTCAAAAAGAGACATGTACCAAAATGTTTATTGCAGCTCTTGTTACAATAGCCAGGATATGGAAGCAATCTAAGTGTCCACTGACAGATGAATGCATAAAGAAGATGTGGCACATATATACAATGGAATATACTCAGCCATAAAAAGAAATGAAATTGAGTTATTTGTAGTGAGGTGGATGGACCTAGAGACTATCATACAGAGTGAAGTAAGTCAGAAAGAGAAAAACAAACACCGTATGCTAACACATATGTATGGAATCTAGAAAAAAAAAAGGTTCTGAAGAACCTAGGGGCAGGACAGGAATAAAGATGCAGATGTAGAGAATGGACTTCAGGACACAGGGAAGCGGAAGGGTAAGCTGGGATGAAGTGTGAGAGTGGCATGGACATATATAGACTACCAAATGTAAAATAGATAGCAAGTGGGAAGCAGCCACATAGCACAGGGAGATCAGCTCGGTGTTTTGTGTCCACCTAGAGGGGTGGGATAGGGAGGGTGGGAGGGAGATTGAAGAGGGAAGAGATATGGGGATATATGTTTATGTATAGCTGGTTCACTTTGTTATACAGCAGAAACTAACACATCATTGCAAAGCAATTATACTCCAATAAAGATGTTAAAATATTAAAAAGGTTTAATGTAAATACTCCTTTATGTCCAGCACCTTCTACTTAATGAGCTTTGGTTTAACTATCTCAGCACATGCTAAGTGTGAGAGGTATTGATTTCAAAATAATACTCTCCATTTTTTCCTTTCCCCCTTTGCCCCATCTCCCATCCACCACTCTGCATTTTCCAAGCATGTTTGTCTGTTTTTTTTGTCACTGGCGAGATAGTGATAATTAAGTAGTGCAGCAGGAAATCCTAATGAACTTAGCTCTCAGGTAGAAAAATGGAGTTGTTTAGAGGGGATGCAGTGAGCTTTTAAAAGTTGATGGGTCCTGGGGCTTCCCTGGTGGTGCAATGGTTAAGAATCTGCCTGCCAATTCAGAGGACACCGGCTCGACCCCTGGTCCGGGAAAATCCCACATGCCACGGATCCACTAAGCCCGTGCGCCACAACTACTGAGTCTGCACTTTAGAGCCCGCCAGCCACAACTCCTGAGCCCATGAGCCACAATTACTGAAGTCCCTGCGTCTAGAGCCTGTGCTCCAAAACAAGAGAAGCCACTGCAATGAGAAGCCCGCACACCGCAATCAAGAGTAGCCCCGCTTGCCGCAACTAGAGAAAGCCCGCTCACAGCAATGAAGACCCAACGCAGCCAAAACTAAATAAACAAAAATAAAATCTATTAAAGAAAAAAAAAAGTTGATGGGTCCTCAAGAAAAGCTGCGTGAACCCTGCTCCCTGCACTAAGCCTAAAGAGTGGCAAATAACAAACAATTGTAACTAGACAACAGAAAACAAGACATACAGAAAACAAGACAAACAAAAAATAAAATGGCCAGCTTTGAGTGGAGGAAGTTTCCACAGGGCTCCAATCGTCACTTGCTTTGCTGGGCAGGGCATGGGGCATCAAGAAACAGAATCCAGTTTTCCTCCTCAAACACAGTGACCACTTAAGTTCCATGAACACTCAAAATTTAGAGAGGCTGGGTTAGAAAGCAGCTTTGTTGAGAATAAGCCTGCGAATAAAGCAGAAGCTGGACATCTCACAGAGGCCCAAAACTTCAGCCCTGGGTCCAACCAAAAGCAAGTGACTCAAAAAACTCTTTGGCTTTCAGAGATGATTTTTCCACTTCATAAAATTCTGTACTTGATCTCATTCTGTACTTGGAACTTGTAGATTATATTGCCACCTGGGATTTTTAGTGATTTTTGACATTTTACTCAGAAGCATAGTCTATTGTCTTTTTTGTTTTATTTCTTTTTGTGTAATATACCTCACTTACAATTCATGACAAAAAGAATGTACTGTCAGTACAACCTTGTGTTGACTGGAACAATCCTGATGTAGAGATAAAAAAAGATAATGAGAAACACTCTATCCCTCATGAAAGATCGTGCAAGGATAGAGACCTACAACTACTACCATCCTCCCCGGGGTGTACATAAAAGACCTAGAAGTTGATCTTACTGCCTAGAAATTTGGTTTTACAGTTGCACTTCTCTGTAGCTCTAAATGTGCAAAAGTTATAGGGGCAAATGAAGTACATGACTCCTCTGGTAGGCAGAATTCTAACGATGTCCTGCCAAGACTCATCTCCTCTGCTTATTCAAGTAAACACTAATCTACGTATTTCTGTGAAAGTACTTTGCTGATTAAATTGAGGCTGAAAACCTTGAAATAGAGCAATTATTCTGGATTATCCAGATGGGACTAATCTATTCACTTGAGCCTTTCTTAAAGCAGAGAAATCTCTCTGACTAGTGTGAGAAAGATAAGGAGAAAAAGAAGTTAGAGAGATTCAAGGTGTGAGAAGAAGTCAACTCTCCATTGCTGGGTGGGAAGATGAAGGAAGCTACATGCTAAGGCATGAGGTCTACCTCCAGAAGCTGAGAGCAACCTTCTACTGACAACCAGTGAGAAAATGAGAACCTCATTCTTAAAGTCACAAATTGCTGGAATTCAGCCAACCAACTGAATAAACTGGAAGCAGATTCAACCCCTAAGCCCTAAGCTTCATCCCTAATCAAGACATCTGGATTTTTGTCTTATGATACCTGGGGAATAGTAACCAGTTAAATGATGCTGACACAAACTTCTGACCTACTGAACTGTTATATAATAAATTTGTATTCTTTAAGCCACAAAGTTTGTTGGAATTTGTTACAGCAGCAATAAACACTACTAACATAGCACCATCCAAGAGTCTCAATCGCTTAGAGTTGAAAAGACCCCAAGAAAATGTGTCCTCATGTTAGTTTTTTTTTTTTTTTTTTTTTTTTGCGGTACGTGGGCCTCTTACTGTTGTGGCCTCTCCCGTTGCGGAGCACAGGCTCCGGACGTGCAGGCTCAGCGGCCATGGCTCACGGGCCCAGCCGCTCCGCGGCACATGGGATCTTTCCGGACCGGGGCACGAACCCGTGTCCCCTGCATCGGCAGGCGGACTCTCAACCACTGCGCCACCAGAGAAGCCCCCTCATGTTAGTTTTAATCAGAATTATGGGAAAAGGTTGAGATCCTCTTGATGAGCCTTCCTACTTCAATAAGGAAAATAGACAGATGACCATGCTTTGTTGCTGTTCTTTGCTTAGGTATCCAAGAAAGATATCATGTATGAGTACAAATCATTTTTTCTGTGAGAAGTAAAATTCAAAAGTTCAAGTGCAGTGATTTACTTCACAGGTGGAGGGTACTCTAGCAGGGAATTGGGAAAGTCCCAGAGTGAAGGGAATACAAGCAATAAAAGGGTGTGAAATGAGACAGCTGTAAGAATGGCTGGCTGGGGTTAATCTAACAGGGAGACTGGGAAATGGAGTTAAACCCATTCCTCACAACTATCTCACCTTTGTTACCCAGAGGTGTTTATTTCCAGGCACTTCTGGCCTGTCCTATGTGTGAATGGAAAGATCTTCCCATTCCAGAAAAAACCCTGGAGTCCAGAGATGGAAATATTGGTAGGTGGAGATTGTATACGTCATACTGAAATGGTCATGCCTAATGAAAACAGGGAGGGCATCAACATTTCTGCTATACCATGTGGAATTGGATAGAGCAATGTGGGTCACACAAACCAAACTAATTGTAATTTCTGTATTGTGACACATATAGAAAGGTCTGTCATAGACAGACTAATATATATTTTCATTTATGACAAATTCTGGGAACTCAGGGCATGTGAGCTGTCTTTGGACCATGAACTGATTCTCTTTAACCTTACTGTGGAACGTTGAGAAATTATTATTTTCTTGACATTGCCTAACTTGTAGGTTGCTAAATTCAATGGTGAATGATAAGTCCTTATCTTTTCAACCTTTTTAACACAGATGATTATTCTTTTAATTCTCTCTCAACATCTTATCTTGGTTTTCTCTGTTGAATTAGATCCACTTTCTCAGTCTCCTCTGCTGATTGAACTCCACCACTCTGATAAATGTTAGAAAGTCTTAGGGCTCAGATGTTGGCATTCTGCCATCCTCACTTAATAGGTAATTTCATCCAGTCACATGGTTATAAATACCATCTATAGCTTGAAAAGCCCCAATTTATATCTGCACCCTGAACCTATCCCCGCAGCTCCAGACTGGTTAATTGATATCTTCACTTGGATATCTAACAGACTTTTAAAACTGTATATGGTTGAAAGCAAATCCTGGTTTATGTCTGTTCACCAAAAATGTCTTCCTCTTTACTTTTTGGTTGCTCTGGATGATAACTTTATAGATACCTTGACTCCTTTGACTCACACCTTTTACCTTTAAACCTTATTACCTGTTTGATCTCATCACCTACTCTCTCATTTTCTCATCCATACCTTTCTTTTCCTCATGATGACAAAATGAAATTATAATGGAGTAATCATAGTTCAGGCATACAAAAATAGAGTAGGGCAGCCATTGAGGATCTGGTCTCAGACACGTCTGTACCACTGAGAACTTGAACTTTCTTTGAACTGGACCAGACCCAAGGACATCACTAGACATATTCAGAAATACACCTGTCAGCTGCTACCTCATGGTCTCAAGATCTCCCCTTGTAACTATGCAACCATTTCAAACTCCATTCAATCTTTACTTAACAAGCACCCTTACTCTTTGCCAGCTCCAATTATAATTCTTGACAAATAACTTGTAACAAACTGTAATCTTGCAGTTTTTGCCTTTATAAGCCTCCCCCATTTTGTAGTCTGGCAGAACAAAATTCAAATGCTTCTTGAATCTATGCCGCCCAGGCTACAGTCCTAACCCCAAATAAACACTTTTTTAAAATTTCAATCAGGTCTCTGTTTCTGAAACTTTGGTTAACACTCACATACGCAGGGAATGATCTAATCTCATGGCCTTTGCACTTGATCTTCTCTGCTTGGAGGACAGTTCTCTTCATTCCTTAGATATCCCTAGGATTTGTAACTTTACCTTCTTTATACTTTTGCTTATACATCTTGCCATCAGTAAAGCCTTTCTTAAACATTCTACTCCCGCCCCTTCTTCACGCCAACCCTCCTCATCTCCCTTCCCCGCTTTGTATTTTTTCTCTGAGAATACTTGTGTGTGTGTATATTTCATGTGAGAGAATATATGTATATATGCATATAAAATTGTGTGAGAGAATATATTTTACTAATTCACATGAGAGAATACACGTTAGGATTTGGGGCTGGTTTTGGTCACTGCTCTATTCCCAGTGTCTAGAATAGTGCCTGTCACTTAAGAAATGCTAAAAATGGATTGCCAACTCTACACTTCTAAAAGAAGGCTGGGACCCATATCGCCCAAAGGCCAATGAGTGTGTCTGCTGGTGGAGTATCTTTGCGGGATAAGGGAGGGAGGGTAGCTTACTTAATCTCTACCTCCATATTAAACAACTACTTACTATCATCACTTTTAGATTATTGCTTAAAAATCATGGCATCGGGCTTCCCTGGTGGCGCAGTGGTTGAGAGTCCGCCTGCCGATGCAGGGGACACAGGTTCATGCCCCGGTCTGGGAAGATCCCACATGCTGCAGAGCAGCTGGGCCCGTGAGCCATGGCTGCTGAGCCTGCGCGTCCGGAGCCTGTGCTCTGCAACGGGAGAGGCTGCAACAGTGAGAGGCCCGCGTACCACACAAAAAAAAAACCCATGGCATCTTAGTATAAGTGTGACAAGAATGTACTGTTCACTAAAAATGAGCCACTGCACCCTGACAGTGTAGTGTCATGTCACACACCCTTGACATAAAGGCTTTCAAAGACAAAAGATCATGTGATCTTACCTATGGCTACCTCTCCCTCATCACAACATTCTCTCCCTGCTCACTAATCTCCAATTTCACTGTTCTTAAGCCCTTTCACACAGCATTTCCTCTACCTAGAGCCCTCTTTGCACAGGTCTTCCCATGCCTAGTTCCTCACTCTTTAGCACTCACCATAAATGGCAGTGCATTAGGTGTACTCCCTCTAATTGTCCAATCTTTTTTTTTTTTTTTTTTTTTTTTTTTTTTTTTTGCGGTACGCAGGCCTCTCACTGTTGTGGCCTCTCCCGTTGCGGAGCACAGGCTCCGGACCCACAGGCCCAGCGGCCATGGCTCACGGGCCCAGCCACTCCGTGGCACGTGGGATCCTCCTGGACCGGGGCACGAACCTGTGTCCCCTGCGTCGGCAGGCGGACTCTCAACCACTGCGCCACCAGAGAAGCCCTAATTGTCCAATCTTGATATCCTTTTCATTGACTTCAAGACACTTATCACAACCTGGAATTTATCTTATTAATCTGGTTACTTATTTACTTATCTCAGCTACTAAAATGTAAGGTCTGTAAGGGAATGAGCCCTGTGCAATGGAGTATTCTTAGTACTTAGCATACTATCTCCCGTGAAGAAGGTGCGTGACAAATAGTATAAAGCAACTTACCTAATGAGTAGCCAGTAAACACCCAAAATCACACTAGGGTAAGATAAGTTGTGTTAATATTGAGGTTTTATTTACCACAGCATGTACTGCCTATTCTAAGGGTGTGTTTTTTGAATCTCAGTTTGAGAAGAAGAAAAGTAGTAGAGCGGGCTACCTAATTTCAAAGTTCCCTTTGAATACTATATATGTTGTTGTCTTGTTAGATATAAAGATAAAGAAAACCCTTAGACTTAAAAAAATGGTAGAAGACCCTTCACTTACATTTCAATTCAAATGTTATAAAACCTAGGCTTGGTATGTTCTGAAGGATGCTTGTACGTTACTGGCCTCTCTTTGTCATAATAGTATCAGATTTGAATTGTAATGTACACATTTTTTTTCCTATTGAATGAATCTAAGTTAGAACTGCATTATCCCTTTCTACTAACAATGACCCATTATGAGTACATTCCATTTGCACTGTTGATGCAGTCAGTCATATTTTCTTTTTTTAAAGAGGCTATTTGAATTCTCTTGCAATGGGGTCTATAGTACTACTTAATATTGCAAAAACGCAGTAAGACATAGAGTTCCTGTGCATTTGCCAATGTTGAAAACAGGGAAGAATTATTTTAAAACAGAAATTCATCATTTAAGAATGGCATCCTGAAATGGAAGTCAGCACCTACATATTCCTGACTAACAACTGACAACTCTTAACAGCTAAAAATATAATTTATTTCCTCTTAGAAGAATAAGAATTGGTCAAAATAAAAAAAAATTTTTTTAACTACATTGTAAAAGGAGAATTTAAAATAGCTTTGTTTGGAAGTGACTTAGGTACAATGGTAATCGTGTTCATATTTTCTTGACATGGAACTGAATTTTTCAACTTCTAGAAGCACATTCTTTCTTCAGTCCTTAACATTAAGCTGATAATTGAGCTACCGAACAGAACAAAACATGTAGTGTTATTTTACGCATTTCCCTTTGTGGAAACCAATATTTTATAAAATAATAATTAAGCAATATAATTAAAATTTTACAAACAAGTGGCAGTTCAGAATTGAACTTCTAGTTTATTTTGTCTCCAAAACTATAATTTTTAAGTAGAACAATTTGTTTTCCTCTGTTTGTTCCAAAATATTTGAGCTGAGTGTTTCAGGTTACTTGTAACTAGTCAATACAACTAGAGATAAAGTAACCAATACAATAGCCCAGGAAATACACAGCTGAGGGTGGGGCCCTTGATCCTTTGACTGATATTTATGGACATTTATTTCTTTTTACACTGTATTGCCAGTGTTTCAAGTAGCTTAACAGGCTTTTTATCTCTTTCTTATGAATATTTTTCTTTTAATTACACAATATGTGCATCTGATTTAAAGAATTGATTCAAACATAAAAGAAGTGTATAAAATAGAAAATATATGATCAATTATTTTCCTTCACTCTCCTCCCAGTGAAAAACATCCAATTTAGGGCATACTATTTAAGACATTGTTACATGTATAATTTTATCCAAAAAGAACTAAATAGCTTATATATTTAGCTGCTGCTTTTTATGAAGGCCTTTTGAACATTTTATTGTAAAATAAAACCCAAATAAAACCAAAAAGAATGTAGAAAATAATGAATTGTTATAAAGTGAATAATATTTTAACCATCACCCAGGTAAGAAATGGAACTTGAGTAAGCATCCCCCAAATCCCTCCATTTTCCCATCTTAATCATGGCTTTTCTCCCTTCAAAAGCACCCCCATCCTGACTTTTATACTATTCACTTCCTTGTTTCACTGTAATTTTATCACCCAAGAGTGTATGCCCACTTTTTAAAACTTTATATTCCTTTTAAGTCTCTCTTTTTTTCCCCCCTGTATCATCCTTTCCTTTTACTAAATGCCAAAGCACAGCTAGAGAACTTAATTTTGGAGGAATGTAAATTGGTGCAGACACTATGAAAAACTGTATGGCATTTCCTCAAAAAACTAAAACTAGAACAACCATATAATCCAGAAATTCCACTCCTGGGTATTTATCTGAAGAAAATGGAAACACTAATTTGAAAAAATATATGCAACCCAATGTTCACAGCAGCATATTTACAATGACCAAGGTATGGAAACAACCTAAGTATCCATCAACTTTTAAGTCTCTCTTAATCTACAGGTTCTCTCTTGTTCCTTTCTTTTCATTGCAATAACTTATAGGGGTTTTCACAGTTCACTGTATTCTTTTGTCAATTATATTTCCTGCAAATTGGTAACTGGATCCAGATGCTTGATCAGTCTCAGATTTGATTCCATTACCAAGACCCTAGTAGTGATGTGTTCTTTCATCAAGAAGCACATAATTAGTATAATTCATGTCTCTTTACACTTTTTTGAATGTCAGCATTCACTGATGTTCAACACCTAGATAAATTAAATCATCAAGGGTTCTAAAATGTTAATATTCAAATTATCTCATTTTGTTTTCATTCAATAGCTAGAACAAAGTTATAAGAAGATGCTTTCTCTAGTCTACTATTTGGTTACTCAATGGTACAGTTAATAGGAAAGTAAAGACAAATGCTTCACTCTTTTATTTAACCAGTTTTTAATGTAATGAATTTGTTACCCATCATTGTGGGGTTGCCAATAATTAATTTTTCTGCAATATTATGAACTCATGGATTTAGGCACATTTGATGGGCTTAGGTTCATTGCAATTCTTGCTCTTATTGAGGCCTTCTTTAACATGACCCTAATAAGTCTCTGAGAGTCCTTCCTATCTGGAATGCCAAATTATTCCTGACCCAGTTCTGTAATCAGCCATTTTTCAGGAAGCTCTGGCTTTTTCAATGGGAAATAATATTTTATGTCCACAATATTGGCACTAGGGATGCTTACTGGGAATTGCTTCTAAAATTCCTAAATGCACAAAATTTAAATACACTGAGAAGTCATACTAATAACTCCAATTTAAATTTGAAGACTAAAGAGTTTTAACATAACACCTTACATATTATAGCCTAATCTTCTTTCTGCTACACAGTGAATCCTGATTCTTAAGAAGAGGAATAATAATATTGAAATATTTTCATATCTTGTTTGTTTGCTATACAACAGCCTCAGACTCACAAAACTAATGCTATCCCAACCAATTATGATTACTAGGATAGTTTTAAATTCTATTTTGCATGAATCATTCCCAATTTCTCCCCACTGTCAGACTGTATAATCATTATATGCCATAATCTTTCCCTTTTTAAGACTCATTTTGTCTTAATTCTACAAGTATAATTATATATTTAATGCTCACCAGCACTAATTATGTTGATGTCTGTAGTCATTTTTGTTATCCAACTCTTGTTCTCTAGTGGATTCCACAGGAAGGGCTCCTGAGAAAAATATTCATTGAGATATTGTGTGTTAATAACAGTTTGTACAGGCCTTTTATATTTGAATGTCAGTTTTTTCAGATATAAATCATTGTCTCATTTTTTCCTTTTTAAAAAATATGCTATTTCATATTTTTCAGGAATAAAATGTTTTATGGTTTGATGTTTTAATTTTATTTCCTTTGTAAACTGCATGTTCTTTGTGGCTGATGCTCAAAGCATTTTTTTCCCCTTAATTCTAGAAAATTTACTGTTTGTTTTGGTCATTCTGTGTAGATATTCTCCAACATAAGGTGTGTTCTTTCAATATCTAGTTATAAATCTTTAAAACTTACTATTAATTAAAAAATGTTTTGCCTTTCCATCTTTTTTCTCTTAAGACATTATTTGTTGTGCTGATTTGCTTATTTGGTCCTCCTCATTTAGTCCTCATGTCTAAAATGATCTTTTCTTTTATTTCATATTATTTCTGAGTACGTCACCTCATTCCTGAGTGTTTTCCTACTTGTATTATATTTTGTTCATTCATGTCTTGTATCATTTGCTTAATGTCTTTTGGTTTGTTTTGAAATATTAGAGTTTTGATATGCTTGAGAACATATATCTCATTGTGATGTCACTCTGCTTCAGAATTATTTTTCCTGTAGAAATATGGCATGGAATTTGACACTAGATGTATTTGTCATTCATTTTAAAAGGAGGCTTGGTTCAGATAGCTTCTACTACTTCACAGAAACCCCCTTTTCTATTCTTTCTGTGTAGTATTAAAAATACTGCATTTTTGAGTTGTCCTTGTTCTGTTCCTCTTCTTCATTTCCAGTAGTTTCTCCTCAGTGCAGGGGTCTTTATTTAGAAGAGATCCTGGTGAGTCAGTTTTGAGTGTTCACAGAAGCTTGTCTGCTTCAGCCCTTTAGGACTTATCACAGGCCCTTTGCTCTACGTTGCTATTAGCATGAGCACCTCCCCACCTAGGTGTAGCCGGTGTTCTCAAATTGTCTCACTGTGTACATTGATGAATAACTTTGAACTAGTCGGCCTCTCTTTCTCCATGTCTGTCAGCTATCCCTTCATTTTCCTCTGTTTTCTATTGCCTTCATACCAATAACTGCTCTATCTGTGGCTATAGCTGCTGGTATTTTGAAGTTTCACAGGGCTCCCTAGTCACTGATGTTTATGTGAATGTTGTCCCATTAGACTTTTGATGTTTTGGGATTTTTGTTTGCTTGTGTTTTGTTTTAGTTTTAGTTTTGTTTTGTTTGCTCTCTAGTTACTTTGTATGGTTTTATATGAGGATTCAGAAAGAGCCAAAAACTATGCTGCCATATTTGACACGAAATTCCCAGAATCTTTTCATAAAGTTTTCAAGTACGTGATTTTCAATTTAATTATTGATATAAGATGCCTCTCTCTCTCTTTTTTTTTTTTTTTTGCTGTACGCAGGCCTCTCACTGTTGTGGCCTCTCCCGTTGTGGAGCACAGGCTCTGGACGTGCAGGCTCAGTGGCCATGGCTCACGGGCCTAGCCGCTCCGCGGCATGTGGGATCTTCCCGGATCGGGGCACAAACCTGTGTCCCCTGCATCGGCAGGTGGACTCTCAACCACTGCGCCACCAGGGAAGCCCAAGATGTCTCTCTTTAGATATCTATTTATTTATATAACATTATGAAAACTTTTCAGCCCAAATCTAAATAAAATACTGGGGAATGAGCAAATATATCAGATACTTATGAAATTCAGGCACAAGGTTTAGGAAGGAGCATGAACTCCTATACTTTTCTTTCTTTAACCTCAGTGAGTTTATAAAAGCAGCAATGTCTTTGTAACCAACAGTTTATCCTCCCAGAGGAAGTCCCTGGTGAGAAAATGATAACCCCTGGGTCTCTGCTTATCTTACTGCTCCAGTAAATGACAATCTGGCTCATGCCCTATCCGGCTTGGCAAACTGAACCTGAGTATTAGACATAGACCTTTTCAATCCCAAAGAACAAAGGGAAAAGGATGTTTGCAAATATATTCCCATTATTCCTTCCATTATTCCATCATAGATATATAGGATGATCCCCAAGGATAAAGGATTGGACCCTGTGCAACAAACAGTACTATGTAAAAAGGACTCTAGAAAATAAATCACTTTTCATTGACCACGCAAAATCTCTCTGGGGTGGATGTCTTCCCTTCTCACTATCAGAGGGATTCTATACCTGTTGGGCATTCCATGTGTCCAAAGGTCCTTAAGTACCAGGCATCAGGATTTCCCAAAAATCCTTATGAAAATTCTCACATTCCAATTCAGACTACCTGATACGAAGCAGATTATTTATTTTCCCACTCATAAGATTGCTTTTATGCTTGCCTTAGAAGAAAGAAAGAAACATGGTGACACGGTCCTTTCCCTAAGAAGTATAGGTAAGGCATGACCAGCAAAATACACTAAACTCAGCACAAGCACACGGTGAAAAAAGGAGGATGAGGATATCATTCTTTCACTCTCTACTGCTCTTCACATCTAAGTTTCCACACAAGCATTTTCCTTCACTTATGCAGTACACTTTGTGGATTTTGTCTTCAGCCCTGCTGAATAACAAGTCCCACCTTCAAAGAGACCCATGCCTGTCATATCATAAGCATTCAAAATATAATAAAACTATCATTAAAGTACTTAGCCAATTTTGTGGCACAGCAAGAGAGCTTAATATATTTTCTTTTTTATTTTACTCTTGTTCAAGGTATAAATTATCATTCCAATATAAAAGTTTACAATGTAATTTTTTTTTTTTTTTTTTTTGCGGTATGCGGGCCTCTCACTGTTGTGGCCTCTCCCGTTGTGGAGCACAGGCTCCGGATGCGCAGGCCCAGCGGCCATGGCTCACGGGCCCAGCCGCTCCGCGGCATATGGGATCCTCCCAGACCGGGGCACGAACCCGTATCCCCTGCATCGGCAGGCGGACTCTCAACCACTGCGCCACCAGGGAGGCCCTACAATGTAATTTTTACAGAGCTTAATTTTTAGGTCAGTTTTAGGTTCACGGAAAAATGGAGTGAAAAGTACAGGGAGTATCCATAGACCGCCCCCCCCCCGCCCCTATATATCCATGGCCCCACCCACTATTAACATTTCACACTGGGGTGGTGCATTTGTTACAATTGATGAATGTACACTGACACATCATTATCACCCAAAGCCCATAATTTACATGAGGGTTCACCCTTGTAAATTCTATGGGTTTGGACAAATATGTAATGACATGTATCCACCATTACTGTATCAAACGGAATAGTTTCACTGCCCTACAATTTCTCTGTGCTCTTTCTCCCTATCCATCCTTCCCTCTGCCTTAACCCCTGGCAACCAGTTACCTTTTTACCATCTCTATAGTTTTACCTTATTCAGAATGTCATACTTGGAATTGTACAATATGTAGCCTTGTCAGATTGGCTTTTTTTTACATGGTAATATGCTTTTAAGGCACCTCTGTGTTTTTCGAGAGTGAGATTTCCTATTGCTCCACACCCTCAATAGCATTTGGTGTTGCCAGTGTTTTGAATTCTGGCCATTCTATTTGTTGTGTAGTGAAATTTTATTTTTGTTTTAAGTTGCATTTCCATGATAACTTATGAGGTAGAGCCTCCTTTCATGTGCTTATTTGGCATCTGAATATCTTCTTTGGTGAAGTGTCTATTAAGGTCGTACCTAATTGGGTATTTTTTTACTATTGAGTTCTTTGTATATATTTTTTACTTCTCTCTTTTTTTTAACATCTTTATTGGAGTATAAGTGCTTTACAATGGTGTGTTAGTTTCTGCTTTATAACAAAGTGAATCAGCTATACATATACATATATCCCCGTATCTCTTCCCTCTTGCATCTCCCTCCCACCCTCCTTATCCCACCCCTCTAGGTGGACACAAAACACCGAGCTGATCTCCCTGTGCTCCGTGGCTGCTTCCCACTAGCTATCTATTTTACATTTGGTAGTCTGTATATGTCACTGCCACTCTCTCACTTTGTCCCAGCTTACCCTTTCTACTCCCTGTGTTCTCAAGTCCATTCTCTACGTCTGTGTCTTTATTCCTGTCCTGCCCCTAAGTTCTTCAGAACCATTTTTTTTTTTTTTAGAATCCATATATATATGTTAGCATATGGCACTTGTTTTTCTCTTTCTGACTTACTTCACTCTGTAGGACAGACTCTAGGTCCATCCACCTCACTACAAATAACTCAATTTCATTTCTTTTTATGGCTGAGTAATATTCCATTGTATATATGTGCCACATCTTTATTCATTCATCTGTTGATGTACACTTCAGTTTCTTCCATGTCCTGGCTATTGTAAATAGAGCTGCAATGAACACTGTGGTACATGACTCTTTTTTGAATTATGGTTTTCTCAGGTATATGCTCAGTAGTGGGATTGCTGGGCTATATGGTAGTTCTATTTTTAGTTTTTTAAGGAACCTCCATACTGTTCTCCATAGTGGCTGTATCAATTTACATTCCCACCAATAGTGCAAGAGGGTTCCCATGAGACCTTTATCCCAGATTGTGGCTTGTCTTCTTATTCTCTTAACATTGTCTTTTTCAGAGAAGAAAATTTAAATTTTAATGAAACCCAGCTTATCAGTTGTTTCTTTCAAGAACTGTGCCTTTGGTGTTGTATCTAAAACGTCAACCACAAAACCCAGTTATCTAGATTTTTCTCCTATATTATCATCAAAGAATTTCACAGTTTTGTATTTTACATTTAGGTCTGCAATCCATTTTGAATTAATTTTTGTTAAGTGGTGTAAGGGCTGTGTCTAGATTCATCTTTTTTGCATGTGATGTCCAATTATACCAGTGCCATTTGTTGAAAAGGTGAACTTCTCTCCATTTATTACCTTTGCTCCTTTATCAAAGGTCAATTGACTATACATTTATATAAGTCTATTTCTGAACTCTTTTTTCTGTTCCATCGATACATTTGTCTATTCTTTCACAATACCACACTGCCTTGATTACTGTTACTTTATAAGTCTTGAAGACAAGTAGTGTCAGTTCTCTTTCTTTTTCTTCAATATTGTGTTGGCTATTCTGGGTCTTCTGCCTTTCCACATAAACTTTAGAATCAACTTGTTGGTAGGCATAAAATACCTCTGTTGGATTTTTGTTGCAATTTCATTGAATTTATAGAACAACCTGGAAAGAAATGACATCTTGACAATGTTGAGGCTTTCTATTCATGAACCCAGACTATCTTTGCATTTATTTAGTTCTTCTTTGATTTCTTTCATCAGAGTAGTGATATCGTCTTCATATAGATTTTATACATATTTCATTTGATCTATGAATAAGTATTTCAGTTTGGGGAATGCTAATGTAAATGATATTGGTTTTTTGTTTGTTTGTGTTAATTTCAAATCCTATTTGTTCATTTCTGGTATATAGGAAAGCAATTGACTTTCGTATGTTAACATTGTATCTTGCAACCTTCCTATAATTACTTATTAGTTCCAGGATTTTTATTGTTGTTGTTGAAGCTTTTGGGTTTTCTACATAAACTATCATGTCACCTAAGAACAAAGACAGTTTTATATATTCCTTCCCAATACGTTTACCTTGTATTTCCTTGTCTTATTGCATTAGCTATACTTTCTAATATGATGTTTATGGTGATAAGAGGGGAAATCCTTGCCTTGTTACTGATCTTAGCAGGAAAGCCTCTTGATTCTTACCAGTTAATATGATGTTAGCTGTAGGGATTTTGCACATATTCTTTATCAAGTTAAGTTCCCCTCTATTCCAAGTTAACTGAGAGTTTTTATCATGAAAGCATGTTGGATTTCTGTCAAGAAGAAATTGTGGAAAATTGGTATAATTTTTCCTTAAATATTTGGTAGAATTCACCACTGAACCCATCTAGCCCTGGTACTTTGTGGTTTGGAAAGTTACTTATTATTGATTCAATTTCTATTCAAATTGTCTATTTCACGTGACTTTAACAGTTTGTCTCTTTCAAGGAATTGGTCCATTTTTTATTTAGGTTACCAAATTTGTGGGCATAGAGTTGCTCATATCATGCCTTTATTATTCATTTAATGTCCATGAGATCTAACCCTCTCTTTCATTTTTGATATTAAGTAATTTGTGTCTTCTTTCTTTTTTTCTTAATTAGCCTAGCTATATAATGCCCTTTTTAAAAACATAATCCAACAACCCTTTGGTGATATTTCATGATCTACCATCTTATTTACAAAAGAGGAGAATCGGGAAAGCCCTTTCCTTTCTCTATTAATGGACTTGCCTTTGGTCAAAATTATGGTCTACAGTGACAGAGCACATACTTGAATCTGATTTTTTTAAGTGCTGAATCGAGATATTATTTTACTACCATATAACTTATTTCAATGATTTGAGATTTTAGCAGTTTTTACCTAAGGCATATAAAAATGGTTTTCTGTGAACATATGAACTTGAGCATCTTGAGGCATGCCTTATGCTAGCTTCTGGAATACAGAAACCAATACGTAACCATTCCCAGGGAACCTACCTAATAGTGGGAAAATGGCAAATTAAATACACTCTGTCACTTTACCACAGATAACCTCAGTACTAAAAACAGTATTATGAAAAGACTACTTGCCCACTTTACTGATGGAAGCATCAGAGCTATGATGAAATGAAAAATGATACTAATCCCATGATTTTTCCTAAGTAAGGAGTTGTTTTTCAGTTAATCAAGTTTGACATTATTAATCCTTTAATTCAAAAATTGGGTCTAGATATTTTTTTTTTTTTTTTTTTTTTTTTTGGCGGTATGCGGGCCTCTCACTGTTGTGGCCTCTCCCGTTGCGGAGCACAGGCTCCGGATGCGCAGGCCCAGCGGCCATGGCTCACGGGCCCAGCCGCTCCGCGGCATATGGGATCCTCCCAGACCGGGGCACGAACCCGTATCCCCTGCATCGGCAGGCGGACTCTCAACCACTGCGCCACCAGGGAGGCCCTTGGGTCTAGATATTTAAGGTATGACTCTGCTTAGAACCTCTTTCTCACTTTGGTGGCCTTGGTTCTTTCTATTCTCTTTGCCAGGAACGCCATTTTCCATGATATTTTATGACCATTAGGTTTCAAATCAAAAATTGTCTTCTCAAAGAATCCTTCCTTAAAAACCTAAAGCATCCCTTGCTCTAGTCCCTAAGTTATTCTCTATCCTAATGCCCAACTTTAATACCTTTTCCTATGTCAAATTTCTATTTATTTAACTCTTTTACCTGCTTATTGTTATGTGCTCCCAACATGACGAATGCCCTGTGAAGGCAGATGTCAACTCTTTTTCACCACTATATGTGGCATTAAGCAGTTTCTGGGTCATAACCAAAGCTCAGTGTATATTTGTTTCATGTCTAAATTGTAGTGAGAAAAACTAAAACCATAAAGCACACTGTGTAAAGCAGATAAATTTGATATGATATTCTCTTATCAACTTATATGCAATTTCTAATTAATAGGGTTGCATTTCTCCTTTCTCTGCATGCCTATTACTTTTCTAACCCTTGGGGTTTTTATCTTATTTTATTCTATTAGTCTTTCTAAGCCTTATTCTTATAGCCATCACCTCCAAATTTTATATAACTTATTTCTACTGTAAACACATTTATATCCATTGAATTATAATTAACCTGTTACTCAGAAGCTGATAATTTCTTTTTTTTTTTTTTTTTTTTTTTTGCGGCACGCGGGCCTCTCACTGTTGTGGCCTCTCCCGTTGCAGAGCACAGGCTCCGGACACGCAGGCCCAGTGGCCACGGCTCACAGGCCCAGCCGCTGCACGGCATGTGGGATCCTCCCGGACCGGGGCATGAACCCGCGTCCCCTGCATCGGCAGGCGGACGCCCAACCACTGCACCACCAGGGAAGCCCAGAAGCTGATAATTTCTTAAAGTATATTTTAAATGGGTCACTCACATTAGCACCACCCTTTTGTAATCTTTGCCATTGTGATAATAGCCAACCACTGGTATTTCTGCATAGTGTAAATGTGAAAATAATCTGCATACATATATCTTGTTTTTCCAGAGTCAAGAAGACATTTTTTGGTGACCAAAGTGGATAATTATCTCCCTTGGATGTTCACAAGGCTGGCCCTAGGAGTAGACACATTTTGCCAACAGCTTCTGACCCAACCCCCCACGCCAGTCCTCCTCCGCAACCACTCACATACTATCTTGAATCTCTAGGTAATGATTTTTAAATGGATTCATAGCAACTTAGAACTTCCTGGAACTCAGATATTTAAATATATATGTATATTCACTGAAGTGCAATTTGGTTAAGAATCCTCTTCCCCCTCATCAAGCAGAGTAATATTCTCAAAGGTTAATGACAAATGTATTAATCACCTGTGTTAACCTCCCATGCCTTCCCATTTAATTTAGACTAAAATCTAAGCCCCTAAAAGTCTCTGCAGGCTAGGTCAAGCTAGAAAGAGGCAGAGACACAAATTCATACTTTTCCTAGGCCCCCAAAGCATTTCTAAACAACTATTATTGAGCATCTCTGAAAACCCCAAAAATGTAAAACCAAGGAAGACAGAGTTTGGAAATGTATGTCAAACTTTGTCTAGAAATGTTTTGAAAATACTGGTATAATGGAATGAACAGTAGGATGTGGGGCAATACATTTCAATGCTAGTCCTGAACATGCCACTAATTTATTATCTGTATGACCTTAGGGAAGTTACTTTATTTTTCTGAGGCCAAATCTATCATCTGTAAAATGAAAGTTTGCCTCCAGAGTAGTTTCCAGCATTGCAATAGCTAAAAATGTTATTATCACGGAAAATGATCTTTTAGAACGAAAGTATTCACAGTAGAAAGGCCTTAAGGTGTCTATGGGTTATGATGCTTTAGCAGTTGAAAAGAATTCACTAACAGCATTAAATGTAAGAACTGCCCATATACTGAAAAAAATACAGGAAAAGACTAACACAACTTGAAAAAATTTCAACAATGACTTTTCTTTATGAGCAAATGAAATGAGTCACCTTACAGGAAAATATGCTCATCATTGCTAATCATTAGAGAAATGTAAATCAAAACAACAGCGAGGTACCACCTCACACCAGTCAGAATGGCCCTCATTAAAATGTCTACAAGTAACAAATGCTGGAGAAGATGCGGAGAAAAGGGAACCCTCCTACATTGTTGGTGGGAATGTAAATTGGCGCAGCCACTATGGAGGTTCCTCAAAAAATTAAAAATAGAGTTGCCATATAATCCAGCAATCCCACACCTGGGCACATACCCAGACAAAACCATAATTCAAAAAGATACATGAACCCCTCACAGCAACTCTATTTATAATAGCCAAGACATGGAAACAACCTAAATGTTCATCGACAGATGAATGAATAAAGAGGTGGTATATATATACAATGGCATATCATTCAGCCATTAAAAAGAATGAAATAATGCCATTTCCAGCAACATGGATGGACCTAGAGATTATCATACTAAATGAAGTAAATCAGAAAGAGAAAGACAAATAGCATGATATCACTTATATGTGGACTCTAAAATATGACACCAATGAACATATCTATGAAACAAAAACAGACTCACAAATATACAGAACAGACTTGTGGTTGCCAAAGGGGAGGGGGGTGAGGGAGGAAAGGATTGGTAGTTTGGGGTTAGCAGATGCAAACTATTATACATAGGATGCATAAACATCAAGGTCCTATTGTATAGCACAGGGAACTATATTCAATATCCTGTGATAAACCACAATGGAAAAGAATATGAAAAGGAATATATATATGCATAATTGAGTCACTTTGCTGTACAGTAGAAATTAAACACAGCATTGTAAATCAACTATACATCAATAAAACTTTTTAAAAAATGAGTTGCCTTTTAAAGAATAAAACCAAATTTCTTCACTTTCCATGAGAATTTATAATATTACTTACATGGAAAACAGAAATTTCTGATCTTTATACATGTGAGATGAAAATTTTCCCAGGTTTTGGTAAATGCATAGGTGAGCTAGTATGCCAATGATCCTATATCTATCATATACTTTGGTGGAATTCAAAGATGTAGAAAAACTGGAAATATCATAGGGAATAGGAAAACTATACCATTACATTTATAATTTTGTATTGAAAAATGAAATGATCTCTATGATCATGTAGCCTGATTCTCTTTTTGCTTTATTTGCATTTATTGTTTTCCATTTATCATTTTCCTGTGTCTGTAGTCTGAATGCTACCCCTGGCAAGAGAAAGGCTCTTTAACTCTCTGACAAAAGGGAACTCATTGAACAATGCCACATTTTACAATACTTTTCTAACAATTGCACTAAGACACATAAACATAAGTACCTCCATTCTGAAGAGATTGCTCTTTCAATATTTTACACACAGAATTGCCAGTAAGCACTTGGGTTTTTTTTTTTTTTAATTGAAGTATAGTTGATTTACAATGTTGTGTTAGTTTCAGGTATACAGGAAAGTGGTTCAGTTTTATATATGTGTGTGTGTGTATATATATATATATATATATATATATATATATATATATATATATATATTCTTTTTCAGATTCTTTTCCTTTATAGGTTTTTACTGTAACCTGATTCTTTAATAGTATCTCTTATACTCCCATCCTAAAAATAAATGATTCTGGTCGACTGAGTGACATTGCATTTGAGAGAGGCATATAATTTTCCCATCACCCATGGAGAATTACAGTACTAAGATGTCATTACTGGGGGGGGTCATAATTATCAAGAGTAGTAATATTTTAAATATTATTATTGTTATAGAAAAAATTCTATGTATGGAAGAAATTCAAAGTCACCTTCCAATGATAAGAGATTATTATCCTAAATTGGGAAGATAAAATTTTGCTATCTGATAAAATCATACATTAAAAAGCAGACTGAAGGAATGACATGTGTGTATAAGAATATTTTTGAATAATGAAGGATAGGAATAGATGGTAAAAAAAAAGTAGGAGATGACTCATAATGGAATTGAGATCTATAATCATCCTTTCCATGTAAAAATGCTGATGAGAATAGAAGACAAAGATACAGAATCTGAAATTTGTGTGCTACGTGAAGCTGTACCCCAAGCATGAGCTCATACCTCAAAAGCACGTTAATCGTGCACTAGTCATATAAACCAAGTAATCAGCTCCCCCTTTGTACTCCCCACTCCACAAAATGAGTTGTTTGAAATACGGGTTTGAACACAAAAGATAACTTGTAGTTGTTTGTTTACTAATTTTTTTCACTATGTTAAAATTTTCCAAGGTCACCCTTACCTTACCTGCTTTTGCTCAATGACTGTAATTGTGAATCTATGCACATAGACAGTGCGCAGTAAATAGCTGCTAATGATGATAGTTTTCACTGGTTCTCTTATCATCTAGATTTATTGTCTTTGTATTTCCATGGGAAGTTAAAAATAAGTTCAATATCTCAAGCTGCTTAGAAACCACATTAAATTTTAACTATTCTTCCTATATTCTAAATTTTATCACATAGCTTATTTGTAAAATAGGTTTCTCTTTTACACAATTTTATAACTTGATTCACTTTTTTATTTTCCTGTCTCCTCCACTATCTGGGTTAAACAAATGATTGATTCTTTAAAGTTCTTTTTATTTCACTAGAGTCATTAAATTTTACTTATTTATATGTGAAGAATATAGTGATAGGATTAATAATCCAATTACTCTGCTTGATGGGGGTTAGTGTGTGTGTGTGTGGGGGGGTGTTTTGCATACTCTGAAATAGATACCTCTCTTTCGTCTATATATTTTGACATAATTATTGGAAGAAAATAAAGTGCAAGGTCACTGCCTAATTAGTTCAGAAAGTCAAAGGAAAGAAAATGATTATGGTACTATCACAGAGGTGGTTTATTGCTAGCAAACAGCAATTCTGGTTTGCTCTGCTCAGTGATAGCAAGAAGGAAGAAAATGCAGGGTCTTATATCAATTATTTCAGCAGGAACTTTCAGTTTAAGAACTACCTAGTGGAAACAAGAATAATTTAATGTGAAGGCTGCAGAGTATAAATATTTTGCATAAAAGAGTTACATTATGCTGGTTGTATAAAACTGTATTTTAAAGAATTTCTGTAAAGATAAACTTATGCTTTCAGTCATTCAATATCTTTACAGATTTCTGCTACTGTTTAGTGGACTGTCACTCTTAAATTTTCATGTGTAAATTCTTTGCTGAGTGCTTGATAGCTCTATAACTTACTACCTTTTACGCATTGATGAGGACAATAATACACTGGGGATGAACTGTGACCTTCTGGTAAAAGGACAGCATACCTTTATCATATATTCTTACACCTGACTTAAAATATGTCATTACAAAAGGGATTTGGCAGTTGTTAAAATTTTATTAACATATTCATAATAAATAATAAGTGCATTATTATTCCATTTACCCAAAAAAGGATTATTCAAATCCCATTTTGTACTGGGACTTCTCTTTTAGCACTGTATAATTTGTACAGTTGAAATTAACTGTAGCATGCTAGCACTTTCTTGAACAATGCAAAATTTCTTTTGTAAACACTCATCTTGATTGTTTCATATATTAGTTTGAGAGTTCGGAATTTTAAGAATTCATTTAGTTATTCCACTTCATATGTCATGAATAAGTGGTTTAAATTTGTTGCTGATTTGTGTGTATGGGTATGTGTTTATGTATCTTTTTGTAACCCTGGTTTCTATTGCTGAGTTTCTATGGAGATTTACCTTAGAGTTAGCACAATCTTTTTTTTTTCTTCCTTCTGTCTTAATGTCATACCAACATAGCCCTAGTCAATCAAGAGGAGAAAACTAGATAATAGCCGGTAGAATAAATTCACTCAGTTAATACCAGTAAACAACTGAATATGCTCTCCACTCTAGAGTCTGATAGGCTCCATACTTATAATGACAGCTTAGAGTAACACATTAAAAAATAATTTGTTCCTAGGATAATGTATACTGAAGGGTGTTGTGCATTTTGTATTTGAAAGGGTATCTCAAGATAATTTTTAATTCTTTTTATGATAAAAGAAAAATGTATTTCTTACAGAGAAATCAAAGAAGAAAAAAGCAAAAGGAAAAGAAATAACAGAAAAGTGTATTTCATCCCCAAATCACTGAATACCAAATGTGTATTCAAATTCTGTATGTGCATTATACCATAGCATGCTACCTTTCATTTTTAAAATATACTTGAGAACACGTCCATGACAACAGATATGTTTCTGCTACAGAACTTCTAATGGTTTTATAATATTCCACTGTCTAATATCTCACATTTTAGTATGTTCCTATTTTGATATAATTTCTAACTTACAGAAAAGGTGCAAGAGTATTATAATTCGCATAGACTTTTTAACCATATTAGCAGCAATTGTTCAAATTTCTCTCTCCTCTTCCCTCCCTCCCTCTGTCCCTGTCTCTTTTCCTCTCTCCTCCTATACACTCATATATATATGTTATTATATTTTGCTGAGCTATTTGAGAATACATTAGAGAAACCAAACCCCTCTGTCCCTAAATACTTCCGTATGTATTTCCTAAGAATAAAGATGTTATCTTTCATAAAGTACAGTTTTGAAAATCAAAAAAATTCCAATGATACAAAATTATTGTCTAAAACATAATCCATACTGAATGTCATCAATTGTTCCAATAAATTTTCTTTATGGCTATCTTTTCCTGAACCACGATCAAATTCAGGGCCAACCCTGGATTTAGTTGTCATGGCTCTTTAGTGTCCTTTATTATCAAATATGTTCTCAGCATTTACTTGTTTCTTGTCATGAGTTGGGAACATGTAGTCCGTATAGAATGTCCCTCAACTTGCATTTGCCTATTCCTTGTGACTAAATTTAGATTTTGTGTTGTCGGCAGGAATAATGCAGAAGTATATTTCTATGTGTATTTATAAGAAGGCACTTTATGTCATTTTGTTCCAATATTGGTGATTCTAGATTTGATCACTTTTTTAGTGGTATCCCCCAGGTTTCTCCACTATAAAGTTACTATTTTCCTTTTGTAATTAATAAGCAATTTAGGAGGAAATCATATAAATAACACATTCCTTAGAAAAAAATTATGTTTTAGCATCCATACTCTGTGTATTTATTAGTTGGCATTCTATTACAATGAAAAGCTTTTCCATCTCCCCATATATTTATTTGTATCAACATGGCTCATGAGTAATTATATTTTTAATGAGTTTTTATCATTATTATAACTATTTTTTGATGCTCTTATTGTCCTAGATTTGGCCAGTGGCAGTCCCTTCAAGATGGTTCCTGTGTTTCTTGACATGCTCGTGATTTTTTCATTCATATTTTCAATGATATCATGGTAGATTCACATACAATTGTAAGAAATGATATGGAAAGATTCCATGCACATTTTACCCAGTTTCTCACAATGGTGACATCTTAAAAAGCAATGGTACAATACCACAACCAGGATATTAACATTGATATAATCTACCTATTTTACACAGATTTTCCAGTTTTACTTATACTCATTTATATGTGTATTTAGGTCTATAAAATTTTGTCTCATGTATATGTTTGTGTAACACAAGCACCTCAGTAAAGATACTGAAAAGTCCCATCACCACAAGGACTTCTTGAGTTGCCCTTCTATAACTACTTTCACCTTTCTTTGTTCCACCTTGTCCCTACCCTCTCACTAACACTAATCTCTTCTTCATTTCTAAAATTTTCTCACTTCAAAACTGTTATATAAATGGAATCATATATCAAGAGTATGTAAACTTGTGGGATTGTTTTTTTTTTCACTCAGCATAATTTCTTGGGAATTTATACAAATTGTTGCATGTATCAAATACTTCATTCCTTCTTATTGCTGACTAGTATTCCATGATATGTATGCAACACAGTTTGTTTAATCTTTCACTCGTTGAAAAACATATGGACTATTTCCAGTTGTTAGCTATTAGATATAAAACTGTTATGAACATTCATATACAGATTTTTATGTGGTTATAAGTTTCATTTCTCTGGGACGAATATCCAAGATTGCAAATGCTAGGTTGTATGGTAATTCCATGTTTACTTTTATAAGAAACGGTCAATTTTCCAGAGTAGCTGTACCATTTTACTTTCCCACTAGCAACGTATGAGTGATTCACTTTCTCTGCATCCTTGTCATGATTTGGTGCCGTTATAATTTTTTATTTTAGCCATTCTAATAGGTATGTACTAATGTCTCATTTTGGTTTTAATTTGCATGTCTTTGATGACTAATAATATTGAACATCTTATTTGCCCTCTGTACATCCTCTTCCTCAAAATGTCTGTTTATGTCTTTTGCTCATTTTCTAATTGAATTGGTTGTCTTTCTACTATTGAGCTTTATAAGTTTTTCATATATTCTAGATACTTGTTTTTGGTCAAATATGCAGTTTATAAACATTTTCTCCCAGTCTGCAGCTTTTCATGCCTTTCATACTGGCTTTCACAGAGCAAAAGTTTTCCATTTTTATTGGGTCCAATTTGCGAATATTTACTTTTATGTATAATACTTTTGGTATCAAGTCAGAACTCTTTATCTAGTCCCAATTCCTGAATATTTTCTCAGGTCTTTTTCTGTAAGTTTTATATTCTTACATTAATGATCCATTTTGAGTTAAATTTTGTATAAATGTAAGGTTTAGGACATTTTTTTCCCCACTATGTGATGCCCAATACCATTACTCCAGTACCATCTGATGAAAAGCCTTCCTCCATTGAATTGCTTTTGCACCTTTATAAAAACATGGATTGAGGATATTTGTGTGGGTCCATTTCTAGGCTCTTTATTTTGTTCCATTCACCTATATATCTATACCTTCATCAATACCACACCACAATATGTGGATTACTGTAGCTACAGAATAATCTGAAATATTGGGTTGACTAAGTTCTTCCATTTTATTGTTATTTTTTAGCACTTCTATGGCCTGTGCCATTTTATACACATTTTAGAACACGTGTGTGTATATTTATTTTAAAACACTTGCTAATAAGATTTTGATAGGAAATGCATTAAACCTGTAGATGAGTTTGGTGAGAATTTACATCTTTCTTATGTTGATTCTTCCAGTCCATGAACACATATCTCTCCATTTATTTAGGTTTGTCATTTCTTTTATAAACAATTTTTAGTTTTCAGCATACAGATTCTATACATGTTTTGATACATGAATACCTAAGAATTTCATTTCCTTGGAGAAACTGTAAATGGTACTGTGTTTTTAATTTCATTTTCTTCATGTTCATTGTCAGTATACAGATTGTGAATAATTTTTATTGATCTTTATTCTGAACTAATTTATTAGTTCTAGGAGTATTTTGTAGATACCCTGGGGTTTCTTACACAGGCAGTCATACCGTCTACAATAGGGGCCATTTTATTTCTTCCTTTACAAACTACATGCCTTTTATTTATTGTCTCTTGCCTATGACAATGTCTAAAGCTTCCAGTACTATGTTGACTAAAAGGGGTGTGAGTAAACATCCTTATCTTGTTCCCTATCTTAGGGTCTGTCCAGGTTTCAGAGTTGAACATGGGTCAACTAAAATGTTATGCCAGATATTATTCTTGTTTTAAGGATTTTGATTGTTATTCCAAATTAAACTTCAAATTCGCACTAAGTTATATTCTTGCTGATAGGGCATGAAAGTATCCTTTTACATATAGCTTTATCAATAAGTATTATAGGTTTTAAAATCTGTACTGAGTTGTACAAGTAAAAATAGTATTTGATAGGTTTAATTTGCATATATTCAATTTTTACTAAGGTTGACTCTTTTCCATACTTATTGGTCCTACATATGTATTCTTTTGTAAATTCTTACTCATGTCCATTGGCATTTTTCTATGCTAGTGTTTGTTCATCTTTTTCTTATTGATTTGTAAGAGCTCTTCATATATATAAAAAACTTTATCACACATTAGATTCCTGTCTGTTTTTTGTCTGTTCCAGAATTTCTATTCTGTTTCACCAATCTGTTGGTCAATTCCTGGGCCAGTAAGTATTTAGTTTAAGTCCTAAAACTGTATAATATATTTGGATATTTGGATTTAAAGTCTTTTATTTAAAGTTGAAGCAAATAATAACCAAAGGGCATGAACAAAATTATGCTACACTCTTAAGTACTTCTGAGACTCAAACATATGCAAATTAAAGCCTTCACTTTTTTTATGCTTCACTTAAAGCTCAATCATTCCACCAAAACCATAAGTTATATTTTTGCACAATAATTCCAAAAATAATTCAACTGCTTACTGAATGCACTGTAGAGCTGTAACATCTACTATTGTAATATTAGAAATCTTAAAGATGACATAATGCTACATAAAGTTATCTTAGGTCAGTGTTGGTCCTAGAATCCATCCAGGTTTGAGACCATACTTTGTTTGCATGTAAAGCTAGTTATGAGGAGAATACAGAACACAGAAGCTGAGAACTGTCTCTGTAGGTTTCATCTGAATCATCATAAACACCAAACAAAATGCATGCTGGGGCTTCCCTGGTGGCGCAGTGGTTGAGAGTCCGCCTGCTGATGCAGGGGACACGGGTTCGTGCCCCGGTCCGGGAAGATCCCACATGCCGCGGAGCGGCTGGCCCCGTGAGCCATGGCTGCTGAGCCTGAGCGTCCGGAGCCTGTGCTCCGCAACGGGAGAGGCTACAACAGTGAGAGGCCCACGTACTGCAAAAAAAAAAAAAAAAAAAAAAAAAAAATGCATGCTGAATGATAATCTCTATTACTATTGTTTACTGTCATTTACTCTGTAAGTTTGTCTTTGGCAGGAATTATATCAGTAACTACAAGCAAATTGTAGCCCAATACCTGACCATAAGTCCCACATCAAATATTATCTAGGTACAGATGGATGAAGCTACAGCAGTCAACTGTGAAGGTGTTCACCACTGACAACAGCAGGATGTTTAGAAACTTCACAGTTAGAACATCTGATATTTTATCTCACAATATTCTTGAATTGCAAAGTAAAGAAAGCAGTAAGTCTTCTCTGACCACTGTAACTGCTAAATTGGAATTATCTAGCTCATGCATACCAAGAGTGTCTTGAAAATAAATCCCCTAACTCTCCCATTTGCTTATCATAATGTTTGTTTGTTCTCGTTCAGTAGATGTCAATTATGTTAGCAAAGGTTATTGTTTAATCTTAGTGTTTTTAGCTTGTTTTTCTTTTGACATTCTGTTCATGCAGAAAAACTGAGATGGAGTTCAAATTTCACTTTTGGCACTTACTTTGGCAAGAGATTTATTTTTCTCTGAGCTTCAAATTTGTTATAAGAAAAATACAAATATATAAAGTGGTTGTGAAGATTAACTGAAGCAACACATGGCAAGTGCCTAGAATAGTGGTTGGCATGTGCTGGGTGCACCAAAAGGTTGGCATCTGATGGAGTTCTCATTTTATATATAGATATTATTTTGTTTTGAGGTGAGACAAAGCCAAATTTTTTTTCAAAATAAAATAGTTATTGATCCGTTCCAAACCCATTTCCTGATGCCAAATAGAGCTTCAGTAACCCAGAATTCCTAAACAGGTCTCCAGAGCTCTTCAGTGGAAATCGTAGCTTGCCTCAGTTTGTATTTTCCTGGCTTACAATGATTTAAAGAAAATCAAAGTGGCAGAAAATACGAGGTCAAACATTATTTATTTCTACTGATATTTTTAAAAGACTGATTAGTTGTTAATTATCACATTTCATTAAACGTAACAAAATCTATCAGAATGCAGTAGAACTAGAAGCAGCTAGATGGCATTTTCTGGAAAAGAGGTAGAGCTCCCACTTCCACTCTATTCTGAGTTTTCTTTAAAATACAACTTGATCAAGAAACAAAGGATAGAATAAGGGATAGAAATAGAAATATTGGACCTACTTTTTGGCAACTAAAGACACAGTGAAAGGAGTAAAATTCACATGCCTTAGAAATTCCTGGTCTGCCACGAGAATGAACACAGGGCCCTCAACATGCAAGGCAGCTCCATCTTATTACCTCCAGCACCTTCCTGCCAGCTATTATAGGAGGCACCCTATAATAGCTGTGGACAAGGATTCCTGGACTGTTGGTACAGCTATGCCATTTAATTACTGTTTGTCCTCCACTTGTCTTTTTGGGAGCTGATAGCTAAACCAAGCGGTTGTTATCCATGGTCCATTAGAGCTCGAAATGCCCTAACTGTTGACTTAGCTCAGTCACAGCTTGTGGAGGGAAGTAGGTAGGCTCTGGCTGAGAAAATACTTATTGATTGCTTTTACGGGATTTAAAATTTTCATTTTTATTTAGGCAATTAAATGAGATAAAGAGATCGAATTAATATTTTTGAGCAAGACCACATAGCTGCCTAGTAGATGAGGAGAGAACCAAGTGCAAAAACAGATACAGTCCTGACCCTGAGGAGCTTACAGTTTTGTTGAGGAGAAATATGAGAATTAAAAAACTGAAAAAAGAAACTATGGCTAAGTTCTTCAAAATAATGGTGCTAGATGTTATGAAACTTTATAATGAAACATCTCCCTTGTTATACAGACAAGATTTCCCTGAAGAAGAGATATCTGAGCTGGAATCTGAAGTACAAATATAGGCTCACTAGGTGAGGAGGAATAGAGGGGAAAAGTGTTACAAGAGAGGACAACACGTGAAAGGCCCCGAAACAGAAGAGAGCTAAACTGCACCTTAAAATGCCCTTAAAGGAAGCCCCCTGGGGCTGAAGCATGGGGGGTGGTTGGAAATTGAAAAGAGAGGTAGTTATGGTCAAGGGCCATTCATCTGTCATTCATTCATTTGCTCGTTAGTTCAGTGAATATACAATGACCACTAACTAGGTGGCTTTTCATATGTTGGGACTAAGAGTAGTGAACATAACTGAAAACTTCTCTGGGCAAGACAATGTCAGGTAATATTACCTATGTTTCAGAGAGTTAAAACAGGCTGAAATGATGGATATGGCAAGTTCTCTAGTGAAATTGAACATCCAAGGAAAACATAGCTTTCCTGAAGAAGTGATTAGTGGGAAAAAAATAGGTAAGAAAGAGCTATTCATGGTGAGAACAAGGGGAAGAGCATTTCATGCACCGAAACAGCTTGTGGATGACCTTAGGAAAGTAACAAGCTTAACTTACAAAGAACAGAGAAATGATCAATGTGGCCGAAACATAATGAGCAGGAGAGAAAGGGCCAGGATGTGACACTGGAGAAAGAGGCAGGAGCTGGATCACACAGGGACGTGCAGACTGGGGTAAGGAACTCAGTGTATTCTCAAAGTGATCTGAAGCCTTTGAAGAGTGTGGGCTGATGGTGGGAGTGGGGGTGAGAACAAGGAATAGAACAAGAAATCACCTAATTTTATTTTTAAAACATCAGCCTGGCTTCTTGATATAAAATGGATCCTGTAGGGGCAAGATCAGAAGATTAGTTACAAGGATGCTAAATCAGTCTAGGTGGGAAACAATGATTGTTTAGATTACAGTTTCGATGAACACAAGGAGATTGATCTCAGGTTGATAGAGGGCATGCTGATACCTCAGGCTGAAAGGAAGGAGGAAACAAGGATGATCCCAACGTTTTGTCTTGAAACATGACTGAAATGTGGAAAATGAAAGAGAAGCATTTGAAGAGAACAACCAAATCTCTGTTCTGCACCATTAAAGTTGGAAATACCCCTAGGACTTTCAAGCAAAGATGTCCAGTGCATAGCTTGATAAACAATCTGAAGTGCCAGGAACAGGTCAAGGCTGAGCATATAACCTTGAGAGTCATCAGCATAAATGGTACAAGATGAGAGTCCAGAATGTGAAATGGAGATATTTAAGGTAAGAGGATGAAGAAGCTGGCCTTGGGCTGGTCTAGGTCAAATTTAGGCTTCACACTCTAGAAACAAGATTTCAACTCCCTTAAAGCTTTTACTTGCATCATTTGGGATCAAGCAGGATATCCACATACAGCTTTCCTCAGAGCAACTTGTTTCCACTAACAGGAGTGAAGAGGGAGCCTAGACATCCACAATTCCTACCCCTCAACTGTCGGTCTGAGTACCATTCTCAACATTGAACCTACTCGGAAAAAAAAATCTCATTACGCCCTTTTTTCCTATTATGCATTCACCCTTAGAAACCACAGACACCCAGATAACCTAACCAACATAAAGCTCTGAGCATCTCCTATTTTATATCCTTATCATACCTCTCCTCAATTTCAGAAATTCTTCAACTATGCCCTATGGAATTTAAAGACTGTCAGCAGCAAAATATTCTGCTTTCTCAAACTCTTTGAAAGTTTCTATTATTTTCTTGTGCTAAAAAAGTACCTAGCTTCTTCCTGAGGACAGTGTTTCCCCCACAGTGCTCTAGGGAGGTAAAAGGCATTGATGTGATTGTTGGGCTGGGAGGTGTGCTAGTGATCCTTTGACCCTCTTTGCTGTTTTTATAAGATTCTACAATCTGTCTTTTTAAAACACCCAGCTTTGAATCTCACATCTATTGGGTATGTCACTTACTACTCTTCATTTTTTACAGTCATTTTCAGATCCCAATTATTCAACCTGTGTGTTCCAAAGATGTCTGTTCTTAGCTCACTGTCGCTCTATCCACACTACTTCAGTCTTAATTCTTGGTGACTTGGTTCCCTTGATCCAGATAACTCCCAGGCTCCTCATTTCCTTAATTTACCTTCGAATTATCTTGGCCTTAGTCACATACTCACATGATCTTACCCTTAAGCTTATTATTACCAATCAAGGCAACCCCCCATAATAATGATGACATGCATTTCACTTATTGATCATCACTATCTTTTTTTCCATTTTCTCTTTTTTTTAAAAAATAAATTTTGGGTATAGAGCATTATAGTTGAATAGTTGTATACACTCAAGAGTGCTCACCACCACAAGTCAACTATAGTTACCATACATCACCATACAGTTGACCCCCTTCACCCATTTTACCCACCTCCCAAAACCCTCTTCCCCTCTAGTAACCACTGATCTGTTTTCGGTATCTATGAGTACCTATGAGTTTGTTTTCATTGCATTTCATTTCTTTTTAGATGCCACATGTGAGTGAAATCATGATATTTGTCTTACTACAGGTGACACAGTATAGTATAATATCACAAGGTCTATCCATGTTGTCACAAATGGTAGGATTTCATTCTTTTTTATGGCTTAGTAGTATTCCAGTGTGTGTGTGTGTGTGTGTGTGTGTGTGTGTATACCACATCTTTTTCCATTCATGCATCAGTGGACACTTGGTTATTTCTTTATCTTGGCTATTGTAAATAATGCTGCAATTAACATAGGGGTGAATATATCTCTTTGAATTAGTGTTTTCATGTTCTTAAAGTAAACAGCCAGAAGTGAAATAGCTGGGTCATACTGTTCTTAATTTTTTGAGGAATCTCCATCCCTTTTCTATGGTGGACTTTGAATTATTTAGACAAAAACCTACTATATATCTTTGATTGCTCCTTTTTCTCACATTCCACATCCAATTCATCAGTAAATGTTTTGACTCTATCTTCAAAATATGTCCAGAATAGGACCATTTCTCAATATCCCCCAGTGTTATACCTCTGTTCTCAGGGGCAATTAATTTTTAACTGGATAAGAGCAATGATCACCTAACTGGTTTCTATGCTTCCCATCGTGTCCACAATACTTCCATCAAGATGTAGATTTGAGCAGAGGATGGCGTGAACTGATACAAAGTATCTCTCTACATGCTTTTATAAAACTAGCGTGTATTTGTTCACGCCATCCTCTGCTGAAATCCCTCTAATGACATCTAATTTCCATCCCTGTAAAAAGCAATGTCTTTTCAATGGCCTACAAGGCCCTACATAATCTATAATCTTTATATGGATCTGTATAATCTGGCCAATCATGATATCTCTCCTGCTATTTTCCCCTTAGTAACTCTATACTAGCCACATGGGTTCTTCTAACACATATGAATGCTCAGCCTCAGAGCCTTTGCCCTTACTGATCCCTCTGCTCAGAATGCTCCTCATCCCAATTCCCACATGGCTAACTCTTCTCACCTCCTCCAAGTGCTCAAATCTCACTTTATTGATCAACAATACCATGACAATCCTATGTAAAATCACAGCCTCCTCACATACCCCTTACCCCTTGTTCTTCTTATTTTTTAAAATAAATTTTTATTTTAGAATAGTTATTGATTTGCAGAAAAATTGAGAATATAGTATAAAGAGTTCCCTAAAACTACACACCAAGCTTCTCCTGTTATTAACATCTTATATTCTTATGGTACATATGCTAAAATTAATGAACCGATATTAGTACATTATTATGAATTAAAGTATATAATTTGCTCATATTTCCTCAGTTTTTACTTAATGTCCTCTTTCTATTTAGGACCTATTCAGGATACCACATTACATTTACTTGTCTTGTTCCCTTAGGTTCCCCTTGGCTGTGACAGATTCTCAGATGTTCCTTGATTTTGGTGATCTTGACAATTTTGTGGGTAACTGGTCATGTATTTTGTACAATGCCTCTCAATTGGGATTTGCTTGATTTTTGTTCTCACTATTAGACTGGGGCTATGTGTTTTTAGGGAAAGACCATAGAGGTAAATGCCATTTCATCGCATCACATTGAACGTATATACTATCAACTTGACTTACCACTATTGGTGTTACCTTCTTTGCATGGCTGAGGTAGTGTTTGTGAGGTTTCCTCACTATAAAATTATTTTTTCCCTTTTCCATTTTGTACTCATTAGAAGGTAATCATTATGTGCAACCCAAACTTAAAGTATGGGGAGTTATGTTTCACTTTCTTGAGGTGGAGTATCTACATAAAATGTCTGGACTTCTGCACAGGAGATTTGCCCTTTCTCTCCTATTTATTTATTTATTTATGTCATAATTTATTTATATTAGGATGTAATATGGATGTTTAATTTATACTTTGGGTTATATTCCAATACTAGTTTTTTATTTTTTATTTTTTTGTTCAAGTTGTTTCAGCTTTGGCCATTAACTAAAAGCTAATCTTTTAGTTAGCTTCTTTTGTCCCTTCCTTTGATGTACTCCCATCATTGTGTTTTCTTTTTCTTTCCTTCTTTCCTTCCCCTCCCTCCAGCCCTTCCTTCCTTCCTTCCTTCCTCCCCCCCTTCCTCTCACACTTCCTTACTTTCTAACACTCAAAGATGCACCAGGCTCATAATGTATTGATATATTCACAGCCCCAGTACTAGAATCATCCATCTCTCCAAAGAGAGATATTATTGCAGAATGGTATTAGTAACCAAAATCTGTGTGCTAAATGCACTCATTGTTACTGGAATGTTGTTGTTTCTAAGCCCTCTTAGCTGACAGAGCAAGCAAATATATACCAACCCTTGTATATACACACAACTATAAATATTTCTATATGTAGCCATGTGTATTTACATTAAGCTAATCCTGAGTTCATGGTGATGTCTCCAACTTTAATCCATTACCACATGGATCATTCTAAGCTCTCCCTATGCTTTTTTGTAATGTCTTATTTCAACAGTGAAAAACCTGGCTTCTACCATCTGTCACACATTTACTTAATTTTTCAACTGCAGTATGAATTTTAAGCAGTATTCATAATGTTAACCCACATTCCCATGGGAAAAAACGTTATGAACTAGAGTACAGAACTTATGTACAGTTTCTTTTGCCCTAATCCTTACAGACTCCTCTCATTTCCAAAGTTACTTAGGTCAGCATCATTTTCTTCCATCCCCTCAGTGAGGCAATTTTATACATTTTTAGTACATTTAGATCATTTTATCACACTCTGCATCCCATCCTGGGATTCCTTGACCTCCAAATTATTTTTTTAATTTGCATACATTAAGGTGCAATCTTTCTTCTGTAGAGTTCTATGGTTTTCACAAATTAATATTGTCATATATCCACCATTACACCATTATACAAAATATTTCTGCCACCCTAGAATACCCATTGTGCTCAATCTGTTTAACACTCCTCTTCCCGAAAACTACTGATGACTACTGTTCTTTTTACTCTCTCTACAATTTTGCCTTTCCTACATTTCATATAACTAGAATTATACAATCTGTAGCTCTTTCAGATTGACTTCTTTTACTTAGCAATATGCTTTTAAGTTTCATCAATGTCTTTGTGTGTCTTGATAGCCATTTATCTTTATCACTGAATAATAATATTCCAATGTATGGATATACCACAATTTATTTTTTCATTCATCTTTTAAAGGACATCTTGGGTGCTTCCAGTTTTTGATGATGATAAAGGAGCTACAAACTTTCATGTATAGGTTTTGGTGAGGACATGCTTTTCAAATCATTTGAATAAATACTTAGGGGCACAATCACTGCATTGTGTGGTAGGATTATGATTCATTTAGCTCTGTTGCTGTCTTTCAAACTGATGTGCTGGTGATATGTGGGAGGGAAGTTAGAGTTATTGAAAGGAAATTCATTAGAAAGCTACTGCTAAACTCTGCGGAGAGATGATGGTAAATTGGATCAGTGTGGTCCTGTTGGAGAAAAGAACTGAACTTCCATCAATCATAGATTTGGAGGAATTGAGCAAAATTTTCCAAAATCTTGAAAATTCAGGAGCCCTCCTTGATGAAAGAAGGAAAAATAGATGTTTTTACATCTTTGTTTGTATAGTAAACCTGTCTATACAATCACAAACTCTCTTTATATGCTTTTCATGTTTAATTAAATGGTAATGGTTGTAATAGGCACCATAATTTTTCTTCTATTCATACTCTTTAGTATTGTTTTTTCTTTATATTTAATCATAAAGTTTGTCATAAACTGAGATTTATAAACTTGTCTTATGCATGATAATTTTAATATTAATTCTTTTTTTGAGTTTTATTTTATTTTTTTATACAGCAGGTTCTTATTAGTTATCCATTTTATACATATTAGTGTATATGTGTCAATCCCAATCTCCCAATTCATCACACCACCACCACCCCCGCCACTTTAATATTAACTCTTACTTAATGATATTAGATATAGATAGCCATGTAACCCCCTACAAATTAAGCCAGATCATCTATGTTTTTGCTTCTTTTGAAACTGATCCTTATGTATAAGATTGCTTCATTGAAATTGTCAAAAGTATATTTATCATGGCTACCATTTAACTTCTTTCACAATGCTTAAATTAATTAAATATAAATCCTGTACATCATGTGAAAGAGTTTTAACTTGACACCTTGAAGATACTTCTCACGTGTTATTAATGAGTTCTTAGAAAGTGACAAACTCATTCAGTACATTTATTTCCTTTTTAATACATATATATTATAGACTATTTTAAGATACACACACACACACACACACACACACACACACACACACACTAGTTTTTTTACATACCTTGTAGTAACAAGTCACAAGCCAAAGACCTCAGTAGAGGTCTACTGGAAAGTGAACACCCCCTTGGAATATTTCCAGTTCAAGCTTTCAACAATTCCTATCTGAACTAATGTGCATGGTATAAGATCCTATTATCATAGGAAGGTTATACAGTTGACCCTTGAATAAGGCAGGGGTTAGGGGCGCCGACCCCTATGCAGTGAAAACTCCATGTATAACTTTACAGTCAGCCCTCAGTATCCATGGTTCCAAATCCACAGATTCAATCAACCATGTATAGTGTAGTACTGTAGTGGTATTTATTGAAAAAAATCTGTGTATAAGTGGACCCACACAGTTCCAACCTGTGCTGTTCAAGGGTCAACTGTAATTTCTGTTAGGTATGGAAATAGAGTGCTGTAAAGATGTTTGTGACTTTGTGATCTAAAATACAAGAAAACATCTCCCACTAGCATTTATTTTCCTCAGAATTAAGAATTTTTAGTGAATGAATTCCTTTCCCAGAAGTGCAAGGGCAAATATGAGGACAATCTTGATTAGCAATGGCAAAAAGGCCATCAGACAGGACCAATTGAAATTGCCAAAGCAACAAAGAAAAGGGAAAAGAAGACAGTGTTTCCCCACAGAGATGACTTAAATGAACCACTAAGGCATGCCCTGTCTATATTACAGACACAGCATGCACAAAATTTCCATAGAACATTCTTGTTATGAAATTCTATGTAGGCTTTACAATTTTGTCATAAAAGAAAGATAGCAAATATTTTGATATAAATTGGTAAGTGAGAAAAGGCAAATTTTAGGAAAGAATATGTAGTATAATACTTTAACAAAGACAAGGTTACGTACTATGTCAGTTATCACAATTCACTGTCTCTCAGCTCCAGAGCTACCCATCATTGCCTTACTCGACAAAGTGGAGCTGGTGTTATAAATATCTTTCCATTGTCAGTAGAGGTGCTGGAGGGACACTGCAGGATGAAAAGAGTTTCTCTTGCTGATTTCAGTGTGTTTTTCTCATTTTTCTCCTATGACACTCAGTAGCCAGAAATCCAGAGGCCATTCAATGGTGCTCACTGTCCAGTAGTACCCTAGTCTTGGTCCATCATCTGGAGACCAGCTCCATTCCAGGGTAATCCAACAAACTTCTTCACCATCTAGTAGACTGCAGCCTTGCCTTTTCCAGTGGAGTCTGAATCCCATCTTCAGAAAAGGGGGCCCACTTTCAAGTTTATACCTTCCTTCTTTACTCTCCCTCAGCTCTAGGCTCTTCTTCAGAGTTCTTTTATTCCCTCTTAGTAGCTACTCTGCTGTAAATAGTTAGTTAGTCTTTATAGGAAGCCTGCCCTGTTCAGATTACTGTGTTCTCTCTCTCCTGGCTGGACCATTATTCACACACACACACACACACACACACACACACACACACACACACACACGGAGATGCATGCGCACACACATAGAGTAATGGAAAGATATACTTGAAACAATTAGCAGTGATTATTTGGGGATGCTTGGCTTTGGGGTACTCTATTTTTTTCTGAATATTTTCTGTATTGTCTAAATTCTCTACAACAAATATGCATTACTTTTGAAGTCTGAAAACATAAACATTTCAGAAAACATTAGTAAACTCTCCTAATCTTAAGAAATAAAAATATATCCAGTACATTTAAACTGTACTGGGAATCTAAAGTCTAAAAACCTTAGGTTGAGAGATTTTTTGAATCATCCCAATTTTTTACTGTATTTTCTAAAAGGCTTAAAATGACGTTAGAAAAGAGTAAACACAATGAAGTCAATTCAACCAAAATAAAAAAAGTCAGACACTTATGATATTGCAATTGTTATTATAAACTAATTGCTGTTGCAGACAAGAAAACGAAAAGTGAAATTAACTTTTACAAACTTGTCCTAGATAAAAATTGCTCTATTTAGTGCCCTTTAAATGGGAAGTGACAGAGTATAAACCGACAAGACAGTACAGTGGCTGCATTATCAGTGTGCTGACACGGAGCCTCCTTTGCCTGTTCTCCCTGATTTAATGTCATCAGACACAAGGTGATTTAGAACATTCTTGGTAATAATGGAGGGGCTGAAAGCAGATGTGTAGATATTTTTAATGCCTTTTTCCTTCCCTAAGGTTTGTTCCTTAGTTAAGGCTATATTGTGGAGACAATCAGTATGTTGCAGAATGTAGAAAATGAATATAGAGAACAGATTACATTGACGGGGGAAAAAATCTTTTTATTCTGCCAAAAATGGATTGCTGTCCAGTAACAGTAAAAGTAAAAAGCAAGTTTATATGTGTACGTGTGGTATTAGCTTTTAATATCTATATTAGCTTTTTCTCTATCAGAGTTTTAAAACTTGGCAACTACTGTGTCACTGAAGCAAAAGAATAATGACTAAGTTACCAGAGGACTAGGCAACTCATATTTCAGTTTTTATTAAAATATTTCAAACAAGGGTGCTTGGGAAAACTATAGGAATTTACTAATTCATAGCTCTATTTTATGGCACAAAAATGGTCTAAAAACTAGAGATGGTTATAAGATTCTTTTAAGCAGCCTTAGGTCACCTGTTTTCCTGAAGTCAATGTACTCAAGGGTCTTCACATATAAAAGGAGAATGATAATTTTCTCAATGACTGTAATGCGAGTTTAAAACTTTACCTAAAATTTCTTAAGGTTTGTAGGGGTGGCAAATGAACACATATAAATATTTATTCAGATGTACATTACAGCAGCATGTATTATCACACATTTTTATCAATCTCTGATAGCTTAACCCTTCTTTTCTTATCTGTACAAACTCAGAGTATCACTAAACACATTGAATCACACTTGCTCATCTACAGATCTACAAATGAGCCGGGATTGTGAAACAAAATCGTCTGTGTTGACGGAAATGATAATGTATTACTCGTTCGTCCATATTGTTTCCCAAGGATTTTTTTTTTTTTTTTTTTTTTGTGGTACGCAGGCCTCTCACTGTTGTGGCCTCTCCCGTTGCTGAGCACAGGCTCCGGACGCACAGGCTCAGCAGCCATGGCTCACGGGCCCAGCTGCTCCGCCGCATGTGGGATTTTCCCGGACCGGGGCACGAACCCGTGTCCCCTGCATCGGCAGGCAGACTCTCAACCACTGCGCCACCAGGGAAGCCCCCAAGGATTTTTCTTATTCAAGTTTGCCTTTAGCTGTATCACAGCCCCTTCACATACACTGTGTCTTGACTTGCATGCCAGAAAGCACAGTAACTTTAAACACACATGAACTTCCATTTTCCTCCATCTGTGAGCAGCCCTGAACTAGACCTGAACAATACAGGAGGAAATAAACTTTCTGGTGGGATCTCAAGTTAATCTTTCACTTGTAGCCTGGTACCCTAAATGCCTGAAGCCAGAGCAAGTCTACTTCTTGATTTCCTCATACACTTGGGCAAGGGTGCTTTTTAAATTCTTTACCTTATTGCTTACCAATAGTTGCACCTGTCAACTCTTCAGAGTCAGTAAGATCAGGATAAAATTGTTCCTTCAGCTACAATTATTTAAGCTCCATTTAACTCCCTCCAACACCCTGAACCCTTCATCTTCTGAGGAGGGAAGGTGCCTGCAGCTAGCTTAGATAGATTCTCCATTTTACAACTTTCAATTTATTTTATTATTTTCATACAACCATTATCAAAAACCTTTTTCTGTACTCTGCCACTTCAATCTTTTATTCTTCAACTTGTTCTACTTCCCTTTTCCTTTCTCAGATGAGTCCGAATTGTAAGAGTCTGAATTATCTTTTGCATCTATGGTTTGGTACCTGCACATATGCTTACAAAATCCGATTCAATTTTAGTTCTTTTACTTGAAAAAACTGAATGTCTCCATTATTACACCTCTTCTATCAATTATCTCTGAATCATTACTTCTGCTTCAATCAGTTACCCTTTACAATTCACAATTTATGCCTCATTTATCCATGCTGAATTCTAAAACTTTCTCCCTTGGAAACTTCCCTGGATGTTCTTTAATGGATGCTTAATCACATGTGTAATAAACACTGTCAATTTCCCAACATAATGCTAGGGCAGGGGTTCTCAAACTTGGTTACACATTAGAATCAGTTGGGAATGAAACACAATTTCTATGCCTGATTTTAATTTAACGGATCTTGGGTGGAGCCCAGGTAGGTGATTTTAACCCTACACTCCCAAGCCCTCCTCCTCCCCAAAGGATGATTCTAATGGGCAGTCAGGGAGGAAGACCTACTGGGCTAAACCATGTCAGATAGAGACAAACTGTGAGAGGTGTGGTTCCTTCTTAGTGACCATATAATATAGAGAGACCCAATTAACAAACACAAAATAATTAAAGCACAATTAAATGTAAATTGTTTTAAAGTTCATATTAAAACATAGAGAGTGACAAAAAATTAAAATGGCAATTATTATCAGAAAGAAAAGGTCTGTGTAAATAAGGGTAACTAGTGAAGGCTTTATGAAGTATATATGACGTAAGCTGGATGCTGTGGATGAATTAGGATAATTTCATCCTAATTTTAAAATCTTTAAAGGAGTATATTAAAAATTAGGGGAATAGTAGTGACAAATGACAAAAGCACAGTCATATTTACCATCATAGGAAAAAAGTACACCTGTTGGTGTACTAGAGTATGTGCGTTTGAAAATTATGAGAAAAAGAGGTAAATAAAGTGGCAAAAATCAGAGAAATCCATCTGCCCTTTTGCCCCATTTCGACCATTCCTAATGAAACAAGCACCAGGTAGTCAATGGATTAAAAGAGTGGTATGAAAACTGCTTTCTACTTCTATCATTGGAAGATATCCATGAAATGATCAACTATGCATACAAACAGGAACAAATTTTCATTAACATAGAGAACTAGGAATATTCACATCTATACAACAGAAAAATTATTTGGTTCCTAGAGAACTAGGAATACTCACATCTATACAATAGAAAAATTAATTAATTATTTGGAATGCATAGAGGACCAGATCAGAAGAGACAAGGGATGAACTCTCATTTTTCACTCCAGTGAAAGAATGTCTGGGAAATAACGCTAGAGCACCTTAATAAAATCATATTCTGAGTCCTCATTTGGAAGTGTGAATATAGCCTGGGGTATGTAAGAAAATAAGCAGCAACAGCAAGTGTTGTTGTGACGATGTTTTTCATTAAGAAAGTGACTACAATAAGCAGAAAACCTGCAGGGCAAGGTTTTGTCAGAGTGGATGATAAGTAAACATCTAAGTCACAGAAACTGACCCCTCCCCCATATCCTAGCACACAGAGTCAGGTATACAACCCTACAACCAAACTATGAGAACACCTACTATTTCAGAACACTGTAATGAGGCAATCTGAGACTTAAGTGCAAGCTCCACTGCTTACAAACAGAGTGAGTTGGCAGTTTAACTTTTTAAACTCAGTTTTCTTATCTATAAATTAGAATCACTAGAAAAGTGTCCACCTTATGGATACGCTGGGTGGAACAAGTAAAATAATGCAGGTAAAGCAATTAGCACTTTTTATATCCTAGAAGGTGGAGCTACAGTCACAAGAAACATGGATGTAGTTGAAGAACTTCCTCACTGAGTTAGCCTCCACTAGGTAGAGGAAGTCAGTGAAGAATGCCTTCTTCCCAGAGTGACAGACAACCAAGACTGGAAAGATGTATTCAAGAAAGAGAAGGCTAGAAAAAAAGGAAGAATGATTCCTGTCTTATAAGTTCTAGGAAATTTAATATAGACTATATAAGACTCTTTTCAAGAAAATGGGGGGAAAAAGATGATTCATTAACAGAAATGAAGAGAAAGATACCTGAAAAAAACTGAAGAGAAAATGAAAATAGCAATAGTTAACTTATACCAGAAGCAGATAAAGCATTGTGATAAACCAAAACATTGAGCTGCATAAAAGTCATGGTAAATTTACACAAAATTCAGAGGAAAATAAAAAATAGAAGAATGAAAAAATGATATTAACTCCTGGCAGGAAGAAGTTAAAGCTTCTGGTCTGGGATTCAGTCACTACTTTTATAGGAATGAAGCCCCCAAGATAAGCAGATAACTTAGTATAATCTTTTTGTCAACTGGACCTCTGAGAAAACAGACCTCCTTTCTAGGAGGAAGAGACTTTATCTCTGAATTGCCCTTAACAAGATATATCCCTAAGAACCCCCTGAAGTAAACAGTACTCAGGACCTATGAAGTACGTATTCCCTGGAAGTCTGTATGATTCTGTGGTTAAAAATGGAGATGGTTCAAAATGGAAATGTTCCTACAGTGGGAAATGACAGTATGAGACTTACCTATGGGTTACATCTATTATTGTGGAATAGAAGTGCAAATCCAATGCAGAAAGACAGGCTCTGAGGAGTTACCCCTGATGTCCCAGAACTCTCTGCTTTGAGCTTTTTTATTTCTCTTATACTTGACAGTAATTATTAAAGCCTGATATTGGGTGAAATCTCTGATCCAAATGAGTCTGATTTGATAATATTACCTGTGTATTAGCTCAATTATGAATGACCTAAAATAAAGAAAGGCAGTAGAACTGCAAGGCAGTTGAACTTCAAGATGATAACTGAACAAATGCCAGAAAATATATTTATATTTCAGGACATTTTAATAAAGAAAAGCTGAAAATAACAAAGAGAAAGCTTCATTGTGTTCTAGTACATATACTTATATCCATTATTCTATTTCTGGGTCTTCACACACACACACAAACACACTCACAAACCCTAGTAGGTATATAGAGATGATACAGGTATAGATATAGATACAGATATAAATATCAATGTAGATATATGGGTATATAGATATATAGATATACATGGTAAATCACATGTTGCAGATGAGAAAACTAAGTCCAAATGCTCAGGTTACTTGTATTAGAATTGTTTCATTTGAACTTAAAAAGTAATCTGCACTTCTAATTTAAATTCTTGGATTGGAAGTCATAGGTCTTCAGGATTTAGGCCATGCTTCAGTTCCATCCCATTCACAATAAGTAATTTTATACTTCTCATTGAATTTCTTTATTTATTGAGAAGATTCAGTGATAACAACCACTGGTTTTCACTTTCCCTTGGTTAATCTACAGAATCTAAATAATTTGGGGTCTTGGCTTAATCACTTATTAATACTGGACACGGGGAATAAAATAAATGAAGATATCTAAACTATTCTTGATTCTTAAGTTTTATAAGAGCTTTGTAAGTTTTAAATAACAAATATGACAAATATCAAGGACATTATTGTTTTGTTTTTGTTTTTATTTTTAGGAGGATACTGTAAGAGAATACCTGCCAGGACAAAGGGAAAGGATATAGATAAACATATTGTCCATTTCAGCTTTCTCTTACCCAATCAGAGAATGAATACTGGTAATTATGATTTTATGGTAGAGGTAGAAAAATTTAGGACAAGAAATGGAAAATTTTGGCTTATAATAGATTTGTGAATTATTTTAGTTGTGTTATTATTGGCACTGAACTGATTCCAGACCACACAGAACATATTTTAACTAGTAAAATAGAAAATTCTGCCCCACCAATGTTGTCTTCAGTACTTCAGGACCCCAGAAGCACTATGATCACCAAGAGAATGGGTCCTAATATTCACAACAACTAACTTGTCAAAGGACATTACAGTATTAGTTGTAGGAGCCACCAGAGATATTATCAGCTGCATTTTAAATAAAAGGGAAAAGAAACACACAGGAATTAAATAATTTGCTATGATACATAGAAATGAAGACATGATTTCAACCAGAAATGTCTGATTCAAAACTTCTTTCTTTACATATCCTCCCCACATTCCTCCCCACAATATTTACTTGTTTGTTACCTTAGTGAGTTACATTTTGAGATGTCTTGGGGTAGAAAAATAAGCACAGATCTATGCCAATCAGGGCAGAATCTGCAACTTCACAATTGTTATCATTGCTTTCATAGGTATATGCAAGTTGTTATGAGTAAATCAGTCTGAGAAATTGATTCCCAGTCCAGAAAAACTTATATGAGTGAATCCTTGTTAATATAGATATGTTAAGTGATTCACTAGATTTCAAATCAACATGAGTCAAATATTCTATTCTATTGACAAGTTCTTACCAGGAACTTTCTATCATATGCTAGCTACTCAAGTAAGTTTCTTAGATTCTCCTATCTGAACTCTAGCAAATCATATGAACATTGAAAAGAAATCCTAGGGCCTTCATGTACTGGGCTGTTACTTATTTTGTATGTTTACCACTTCCATAAATAGTAGAGAACTGGTCCTATTATGCACATTAAAATGTAACAGTAGAATAGAGATGAACTGTACTTAATTCTGTAGCTATTCTATGTGGCACTGCAAAAAGTTCATAAACATGCTGATTTTCCTGCTTGGAGTATATCACCCACTTCACATGGCCAACTCTTAATAATTTTCTAGTTACAGCCTAAATATCAATGCCTCCATGACATTCATCATTGTAAATATCACTTCTCATTAGGTATCAAAGCCTCGTGTTATGGAGCCTCGTAACACTCTGTGTATTCCTTTATAACATTTTTCAAAGTGTAATTATAGAATTTTCTGTGTTTAATTCTTATTTCCTCCAGTTGACAAGTGCATCCATTGCAACAGGAACTTTTTCCTGCTCACAGCTATTTTCTCAGAGATATCTCTTGGCCTAGAACAAAGTACCCATTCAGTTATATTTGCTGAAAAATTGACTTATTTGCAATATTTCTGAAGCACAATCTTGAATCATATATACTGAGAGCCTAGTAGGTGGGAGGAAGAAACTAAGATAATAAACCTGGTTGTCTCTTCAGGCTCAGTATTTTAATTCAACTTTGCCAATTATATTTCATGCATGATTCAATTTAATGACTCAAACAAGCCTGTAAGGGAAACATCACCACACGTTTAGAGTTGAGCACACTGAAGAAAATACACTCCATAGTTGTATACATGAAGTTCAGATCTCACCAAGGTTATACAAGGGCTCCCTTTGAATATAGAGGAAGCACCTGTACTTCAAAAATATGTCTTCTGTTGAGCGTATTAATTATCATTCAGTAAACTGACTCAATTTCAAGGCCTGCCTATGTTCCCGATAGGGGAAGCTTGCATGGACTTGCGCACAAGCACACGCGTGCACACACACGCACACACACACATTTCTAACGTGGAATTGCCCTTAGCTTTGAATGCTTATTTATAGGAAATGAAATGCTATAAACCTCAGATGAAAAGCCATTTTTATTAGTTTATACTAGATTAATTCAACTAAAATTTTTCAGCCAAAGAATGAAACATCTTTAGTCCTTCTGAAGCCTCAATTTGTTATCTATCTGTCTACTCCAAATTAACAACTCCAGTTCAGGCAGATTGTGACAAATGTTCCAATATAGGAGGAACAATTTATGTATCTCATGTAACAATTTTTGTTAATATGCTAAAAATGTAGCATAGAAACAACAAATATACTGTTTCTTCTTGTTTTCTTTTCTTTTTTCTCAGTTAAGAGGAGCTAATGGAAGATAAAACTGGAATGATCTGTTAAAGTGGTATTATGAGAAGTCACAAATAGCACTGTGGAGAGTTTAAATATTATGGAAATTTAACAAATATTTCCTAAACACATGTACTAAGACACTATTCTACACATTCAATGATAAGTAAGTTTTGGCCCATGTCTTCCTAGAGCATATCAAATGTAGTAGTAAGTAGATGAATAAATTGTGCATTAACATATATATATATATATATACACACACACATACATATATATGTACATATTTTTTAAGTAGCAGTAATACAAGAAGTGTTAAATTTGGTCTGACAGAGGTGGAGGATAAAAGGTAAAGAAAGGCTTTACAAAGTTAAATGATTCCTTGGTTTAAAGTATAACCAGGGTTTACAAGCAGAATTAAGAGTAGGAAGAGAATTCCAGATGTAATAACAGGATAATAGCCTGAGACATGTTGGAGATTGTCATTGTCTTGGCTAATAAGTAATACAGAAATAAAGGATTTTTGTTGTGGTTTTGTTTTAAGTAACTTATTGAATTGGGAAGTGAAGACCAGAGAAGATAAGTCACTTGCAAATATCACACAGGTAGTCATTGAAGAATGAGTAATACAATCCCAAGTATTATGGCTTCAGACCTTGTGCTCTAATGAATATATGGATTTAGTCCTTAGAAAAGGTAAGTTCTAGAAGTAAAATAAGGAGTTTTATTTGGAATATGTTGATTTTGAGGTACCCACAGAGTAAATCTGTGTGGAACTCTTCATTTATTTGAGATTTTGTATCTGAATGAAAAAGATATTTAAGGCCTAATAATATAGATTTTGAAGTCAGTCAAATGAGGATGATAGCTGATATATCCTAAAGAATGTGTACATTCTAAGATAAACTAAAAATGCTAGAACAATGAGAAATACCATCTTTTAAGGAGAAACCAATGAAGGAAAGAGAATGAAAAAGGGCCACAGAGCCAGAAAAAATGGAGAGTACATTGTTAGGAATAAGAAGGAAAGTAAATGTTAAAAAAGTGGAATTTGTCAAGGTTTAATTAAAACCTTCATAAACCTTTTACATACAGACATATACAGTATTTTCTTTAAACTTTTAATAAAATTTTAACATGTTTTCTGACTGTACATTAATAGATGTTGCAAGTGAAATGCTGGGTTTGTAACAATGTTTAATAGCTCCTACCTCAATGTTTCATTTGTCCTTTTGTTTAAGATTGTTAAACTTTATGAACTCTTGCAAAAATGAAGTAATTAATCTTTATAACATCCCCTGCAGGTAGTTAGATAGCTTCATTATGATAAAAGAAAGAGAACATATATTGGATAAATGAATATTGCAGTATCAGCACCTTAGAATTTCTGATAATATTTTCAACCCACAAGATTATGTTTTTCTTTTCATAGTCTCCTTTAAATACCAGAATGATCCACATATTCTTACTTTTACTTATTCTCCTTTAAGTATTCTGAATGTTGTAAGAGAAATCTACAAGTATAAAAGACCCTTATTATCTTTTTAAAAATAATTTAAATTGTTTTTAATAACTTAATTCTTCATTTAAAATCTTCTGAGTTCCCTATAACTTATGTCTTATCCTAAAATAGAGTGCAGAACATTATAAAATATGTATACTCAAAAAAAATTTGTTAAAAGTACATTTTAAAATGGACTCTAAAATAATCTATGTGTGGCTCTGACTTTCATTTTATGTATTGCAACATCTACTTTATCAACTTCGGAATTTCTGGTCAAAATTAAAGAAATATCATCTACAGTTTTGAGATTCCTCATCTGCATTTCGATTTTGATTACTGCTTTCCAATACAAGGGAAATTATTAAGTTGCTTCTAGTTGTGTGACCATTGTTCAAAATAGTCCAAAAATTGGTATTTCTCACTTTTTCAACAAATTCAATTCTTTGAACTTTTGTTTATGTGCCATCCATACATTTGTATGAACTGTTAAAACAACAGGACAGATACACTGCAATTCCCAAATAACAACATTAGTCACCTCTCCAGCTATCTAGAAATTGATAAACAAAATACGCCAGCCACTTTTGAAAATATAGAAACTCTAAATTATCTTTTTCCAACTTGTCTTTAAAAATACTGTAGAGGCCTGTGGCAAATGGCTTAGTAAAATATAGACAAAAATTGAATGCAGTAATTTCCACATCTGTAACAATAGTAACCTTACAGAAAAAAAAAAATGAGTTTAGACTGACTGGGCATTTTCTTGAGTGCCCATATTGGGCACTCCAAATTCTACTCCCCACCTCCAAATCCAGCTTGTATCTCTGGGTGTTTATGACCTTTCTATTTATAACTCTTCATTTGAATTCCTCAACATTTATATTATGCTTATAACTTTACAGCATCCACCTTCTTCAATTATGAAAATAGTGGCTATTTGAATGTCAACTGTCTTCTGTATTTTCTTTTTTGCCATTCCTCTAAGCTTTTCCATAGTAATTTTCCAATCATTATATTTTATAGTATTTGACATTTTGATACTTTAATATCCAGATTACTTAAGCAGACTATGCACTTTAAAAAACACCTGCCCTTGGCTTCAATTGCATTTTTTTTTTTTTTTTTTTTTTTTTTGCGGTACGTGGGCCTCTCACTGTTGTGGCTTCTCCCGTTGCAGAGCACAGGCTCCGGACGTGCAGCCTCAGCGGCCATGGCTCACAGGCCCAGCCGCTCCGCAGCATGTGGGATCCTCCCGGACCGGGGCATGAACCCGTGTTCCCTGCATCGCAGGTGGACTCCCAACCACTGCGCCACCAGGGAAGCCCTTCAATTGCATTTTTAACAAAAATCTCACCCACAATTTCCAAAACAAAGTAATACCAGCGTGACGTGCTTTAAATTGTACAATAGCTTCTGTTTGCTGCAAATTTCAGTTGTTGGAATAGCTGTCTTGCTTGAGCCGTGCATTTCGGTGATCATCACCCCTTGAGATTGATTACCATTGACTCTAAGCACGTAGGAAAATTCAAAGAATTGGTGAAAATTAGTCTGTATTTTCAATTAAAGAACATGATTAGACTTACTGATATCAAAAAATAAATACATGGCAATGGGATATTTCCATTTGCTTCATCTTTCAACATGAAGCTATATCATTACTTCTTACTTAACAATATAATTTCTCCTCTGCTCTCCATTTATTGTAGCAGATTGCTGATCCAAATAAGCCTTGATATTTGTATTCAGACAACCAAAAATTACCTATAATGTAGATAATTTCATTTTTAAAAAATGTGTTCAAATCTTAATCATTTGATGAAAGGTGCTAATAAACATGTTGATAATAATGGTTCATAATATTTCAGAGTCACTGAAAATAACATGTTTACCAAAACAATTTTTCAAGAATATTGCAACTCGCAAGTTAGAAAACCACAACGTCATTCTTGTTTATGCTCCACTTTAATCAGACTGAAGTCACATCCAACTGCATTTAGGCATTAGAAGACATCCAAAAATGCTTTGTCAATTTCTCTTTAAAACATGCTAGTCTCTTTATATTTTTGAAGAAATCTTCATTTATATCATAATCATCTTTAACTTTTTAAAGAATGTTTTAAATTATATTTCAGCTTTGCTTTAGGGTTTCAAAACATTAAAAATATAATTGAAATATTAAAATATTAAAATTGAATAATTTTATTCCTACTCTCTCCTATACTTTGTAAATAATTAATAACAATGAGTTTGACAAAACCAACTGTACTTTTGCCTTTATGCTAAAGATTTTTTGTTGTTGTTACTCAGGCCATCTTCCTATGATCTCTTTCCTGTAGTTGCCTTTTTTTATTGCATTATCTAAAGTCTCATTTTTTATTACCTCCCACTGATACTACTAAATTCTTTTCCATATTTGCTCCTTATGTATAGTGATAATATATGACTGCTTGTTAAAATGAGACCTTGATCAGTTTCAGCTGAAAACTCAAAGGTTGAGCAGAATACAACGGATGCCAAGTTGACTTCACATTCTCTTAACGAGGTCACTCGACCTGCTAGACCACTGACACAGAACTTGTAAAAGGAGCTGCCTAGGGCTTCCCTGGTGGCGCAGTGGTTGAGAGTCCGCCTGCCGATGCGGGAGACACGGGTTCGTGCCCCGGTCCACGAAGATCCCACATGCCATGGAGCGGCTGGGCCCGTGAGTCATGGCCGCTGAGCCTGTGCATCCGGAACCTGTGCTCCGCAACGGGAGAGGCCATATGCAGACTTACTAATGCTTTCTCTCTGCCCTATCAACATGAAAAACAATTGCTTTCTTCCTCAGGTTTAATAAAAGGTGTTAAAAGCACTACTTGGAGAGCTTGTTATGTGTCCTTCAGAGTTTGAAGCTAGAAATGATTACAGTCTGACTCAAGCCTGGGAAACAGGGACCATTTGCCTGAGACAACCAATTCAAGAGAAAGAGATGCATTGGGATCTTCCTCCACTGACAAGGGCAAGAACCTACACTGAAAGTCATCTCATAAAAGACTTCACCCCAGAACCCTACCTGGGGAGGGTATAAGGCTTCAACAGAGAGAGCCTCTGTGAGGCAGACATCACATAATGAAGTACAAACAAGAATAACATTGCTGTGTTCTATCTTGGAAGTTGTACTACTCAGAACCGCTCAGCCCATGCCACAAGCATCTCTCTTGAATATTCCTTGGGGGAGTCGCTAAGAAAACATAAAATGTGTTGTTCTGCAAAAGACTGAACTTTAAATATCTACAAGGAGCGACACCTAAACATGGCTGCAGTGGCCATATAAGTGGCCATATGTCCTTTCTTTTATTCTTCTCTCCTCTTCACACCAACCCTAGAGAGGTCAGAAACCACAGTAAGCTAGGGGAGAAGCAATACAAACACATGATGGAAATGTAGAGCAGAAGTCTCTTGTAATCAATCACTTACGCCATTGCAGCCTTCCTAGAGTAAATTAGGGAGAGGGATAAAAAAGATGTGACTTGTAACTAACATGTTTTGCATTTTGATAATTACCCTGGGCAGTAAGAGTATTCTTGGGCTGAAAATGTTTGGAGGACTTTTTATTATCCAAGAATGATGAGAAAAGTTATGATACCTGCCTAACATTTTATTCGAGGGAAGAGAAAAGAGTCGTTCACAGAGCAGTTTTAAAGAATGAGTAGGACTAAATAATAGTATTTTTCTGTTTGAACCTTACTGAGCACATCTTAAGCCATTAAGTTAGTCATTTTTAAGAAAATCTCTTTCCCCTTCTTATTTGAAGTGGGCTACAGAATGATTAGGGTAGTCAGTCAGAGGCCTTGATAAACATTCACAAGGAGTCCAAGTTCATATCTGTGTATTATGTCTCCAAATTCCTAGGGGTGAGAATTCTACATCTTCACAGTCAAACAATTTAAGAACCAGCCAGAGAAAAAAGGAAAATCAATGACGAAATATACTCTGTTATCTATGTCCTTGATCAGAATAAATCTGCAGAGCATATTCTATCACTGACAGACACATACAGACAAGGCACTCTGAGGCAACCATCAGCCCCATCCTGAGTGTCAGCGAAGTCAGGACTTGGCGCTACTGACCGCCATGCCAACTTGAGTTTGAGAAACAAGTGACACTGGCTGAGAGCAAGGGCACTCCTATCTAGGAGAGGAGACACACAGCTAATGCATAGCATCACCTACACTGAAAAACAAAGAAATCTGTTGTGCTTATCATGTAAAAATGAATATTGCAAGAGGCTGCCATACAATTTTTCTTCACATCCTAACACAGCATTTTAGTTGGTTAAGCAAGGATCTTCACCTTATGAGCTTTTACTGCACCTGACTTCTCTTCTAGTGCCTGCTTGTACAAATGGGAGATGATGCCAGAGTTTGATACGAGGAGGGTACAGGGTCTAGAAAATTAGGAAAGGATTAAAGGAATGAGATGGCTTCTGATTTTCTTGGACTTGTTTTGAGCTTATTTGATTTCAAGATAAGAGCCAAACAATGAAGGTAAAATTTTCTTGAGAAACATAAAATTCTGCATAATTATTGATGCTGAGAAATGATTCCTAAGAGGTCTTATAAACCCTGAGCACAAGCAAAGCTGTCATGCATACAATCCAAAAATCTGCATAGGATACAAGCAGGAGCAGCTCTCCTTCTGTATGGAGAAGCTGGGGCAAGAGTGCCAAAGCATGATGGCAGCCATGCACAGATTGGTTGGTGATGAAACCTTAGAGCTCCATTGATATTTCCAAAGTAATTGACACACACTTTGAGGGAAGCTAATCTTCTCCTTGACAGAGGAGTTCACAATTTGGGTATCAAATAAATAAGAAAAGACTTTGAGCAGAAAGTGAAACTCTGGGGGAAACTCTATATTTGGACTTTACTTAATATCTAATCTCTTTCACTTCTGCTTCTCTGGAAGACAAGATACTCTGGCTTTCCAACAAATTCCCTTATTTGTCTATCTTAGCTCAGGTTAAATAGATTATTTGCAATCAAAGGATTTGTACTTCAGACAAGAACTCTTCTCCACAGAGTCAAGCAATATATGATAGACTGAACAGAAAAAAAATTACCATTAATTAACTGGTTCATAAAAAATATTATCCTCATTAAACTCAGTTTAATATTACCTCTCATAAATGTCTTTCTCTCCTTCCTTTATATGGAAAATGTTTATACCGAACAGAAATATTCCTTCATTTTCAATAACCTCTAAGAAAAATTTCAAGTTTACTAAAATTTTCAGATAACTGAAGGTCTAATTAATGTGTAACAAAATTAATTCACATAAGCTACTATAAATTACAGAAATTAGATTAAGATTCTAATTCAGGGGTTCTAATGATGAGTGCTACGGTTCTTTCTCTACCAACATATTTACTAATATTCCTCCTTTGTCTGCTCCTGAGAGACAAATACACTACCTTCTCCCCTTCCTTTCTGAAGCTTTTCATGGTCAGTTTCCTCTCTATGCCTCCCAGGTAAAACATATCAGCTCCCCTGGGAAGGTCATCCTTGATTCTTAAGCACATGCTAGGCAGAATCTGTGTCCTACGTCACAGGCAGTGTCACTTCCCGCTTTGCCCAAGGGTCTGAAAGGGCTGAATATGCAGGCTAAAAGAAGACATGTTTCTCTTTTTAAATAATGCTTACAATGCACCTTTATCATTATTACACCAATCACTGTAAACTATACAATCATATTTGTTCAATCAAGGTACAGGATATACTCTAGTGCAATACGATCTGATCATGGGTCTCAAGAATTTACCTTAAAGAGTATTTTCTGAAGATAATAGTATTTCAAGTTTCATTTAAGCTGGTTGACTATTTGTTATTGAGAAGCCAATTGCTGAATCTTAACATGAGATATATGCGTTTTCTGGAACAGCTCTGTTGTATCTGTAAAGCTTTTATTCGGAGATCACCAATATAGGGGATTAATGATTGATATCTCAAAACTATTGTGATTTCTGGTTTCCCAGTTCAGGCTTTCTCAGGAATCTTCCAGTGGATCTCCTGCTTCACTTCAAAGGCCACAGAAGAGTGAGGCTAGCTGTAGCTCACCAGTTTCTAAGAGTCAGATTCTGGCATCCAAATTATTTTGGGCAAGAAATTTAAGGGTTCTTCTCTGTGTCTCCTGAACATTCACAGGCAAATTAGAGCATAATTATAAACTCCCAATAGAAGAGGATTGGTTAGTTTTATCCTCAAACTATAGTCGAAAAGAAAATTCTAGTCTCTAACAGCTGGAAGGACTTTGGAAAGTACACAGAGTCATCTTTATATTTAGTACAGCTGGGATGGATTCAGGATCTGTCCTCAGCCTTGCAAGTCCACAACTTACCCAGAGCTGGTCAGGAACTAATTTTTGTATCTTTTTGATAATTATTATTCTCCATAAGAAGCTAATTCAAAACAGAGGAATCTATACATACTTAGAATATATCAAATAAACTTAATATATGCTACTCGAATTTTACTTAAGCATGCTGTGTATTGTATGGTATTTTACTGCTTTTTGTATTAAACTGACTTTAGAATTAATCTCTAACACGGCATCTAGTGACCATGATCTCCTAGGGTTCCATTTTATGTTTTCAGCACCGTCTCCAGCTGACCATTTCAGCCAAGAGTTAGCTCAGTCTGTCAGCGTAAATAACAACTGCAAAGATAACCAGTTCCTCTACTGTACAGTGAAGACTTTCTAAAACAATTTACTAATGTGTTTTCAAATTCTGAGTGGTGAAGATAAAGGGGATTTCTTGTTCATTTTGTTTGGTCTTAATTTCATATCTATAGCAAACAATAAGTGAATTATTATAAAAAATAAATTAAAAGGGCATGAAATATGTCAAATATTTTTTACCTAAAATTTCTCCATCAAATTGTATATAATTTTTAACATGATCACTTTCAATTTCTATACTTGTTGCAGACTGACAGCAGTTTTCAGACCAATATTGGTCCTCAGACCACACTATGAATACTACTGTAACAAAAAGAATGCTTAGAGGTAAATTTAGGAAGGTGAGAACAATTTCTACTGAGCATAACATTGAAGAACTCAAAAGTCACATATTCACAGTAATCTAAAAAATATGTAATATTTTGTTCTGCTAGACAGTTTACCTCATTTCCTTGGATCTACTGGGACTTATTTCACATGGGAAATGAAGAACATTTAATAGAGAAATTAGTTCTTATATTTGGAATTAAATAAATTGAAGACAGGCTCATTATATGAGATGCTATTTATATACTGTTATGTTATATATGCCTTTGCTTCACTCTGCTCCCTCTGCCTGGAGTTCCTTTTTCTCATCTCACATAGCAAATCTAAAACCTGACAATCCTATAAAATCCAGTTCAGTTGCTAACATCTTCATAAAACTATCCCAGATTCCAATAGTTGGAAATAATCTTCCTCTGCTTCCAAAGCTCCTTCCCCAGTCTTCTTTTATGGTATACAACTTAAGAGTTGAGCCAAATGTGTGATATATTTTACTTCTGAAAAAGTGTGTTCCATTCAGGGGAAGCCTGCAACTTATCCAGGTTTCTATTCATTATAATATTTTTTCCTTACAACTCCCTATTCTTTTTCTCCTCTATACCCCTCATATTTACTAATTTAATGTTTGAATTAGTTTTTTATGTGTCCTGAAATAAATTGTAAACTCTGTGACATTAAGAACCTTTTCTAACTTTTTACCATTCTATTATAGGTGAATGTAATAACAATAATAAAAAAAAGTTATGTGTTAGGAATTATTCTAGGCCATTTAGTCCAGCAATGCAATGAAGAAGCTATTATTTTTATCCCCATTTACTGATGAGGAAACTAAACACCCGTTTTAAGTAACTTACCCAAGGTATGACAGTTACTTATTAATTAAGATGCTGGGAATGACTGACATTCAGAGGTATGTTTTCAGAGAATGTAAGATTAAACCTATATCTTATTCACCCTTAATGTAGAAGATCAATACATATTTATGAATAAATGAATCATTTAGCGAAAAGTACTGGTTATGCTCTAATTAAGATAACTTGTATTTCCAAAGACATGGACATTTTTTTCAGAACACAAATTAATTACAATTAATGTGATATTTTGTAAAAATTTTAATATTACATTTTCATAAAAATCAATTATTGCTAATTAATACATCTTTAATATATTTAGTAAGCAACATTTTTGTGGTTCATAAAGGACTAAGAGGTAAAAGAAAAGCTGCTTATCAATTTGTAGTAAAGTGGTATCAATATAAGGCTTTGAAAATGGATTTCTGTTGGCTATTTCACTGAATAGATTAGTTAAGTTGGCACTGTCATGTAAAATTCAGCTAGGCAAAACTTTTGAAAAATAATAACTGTAAGAGAACAAATACAGTTTAAAAACCTTTGAAGTGTATAAAATTAGTACAATAGAAAGGTAATTTAATAATAAGTTGTTTACGAACAGAATACCACTTCACAAAGGCTTTAAAAATAATTTTTATAAAGACTCTAAATATACTTTAATTCAGTGCACCATTCAGTGTCTCTGAAATAGGAAATAGTTTTTTACTAACAAATGTGTGCCGACTGCTATCAATATCCTTAAGCAAAAAAAAAAAAAAAAAAAGACATTTCTTTTTTTCTAATAGCAATTAACCATGAATAATAGTTTGCCCAAATGTCATCCTAAAAAGGTACAGACAGTGTTTCCAGAAAGAATAATGAACTTAAAATCCAGAGATGCTCACTGCCAATTCAGGTTCAGGCTGAAGGTTTACGCTCTGGCGTCATTTATATGTTTCCAGAGAGAAAGGCAGGAGAGTCAAGAACAATTGAAAAGGACGTGATGTTATCATTAATATGAGTGAGATTAATGTTGAAAAGATCGTCAGCAGTTTCTGCCCCTGTTCAGAACGGTGAGGATTGGATTTTACTCAAGAAAGTGAAGGGCAAACAGGACAAAAATAATGGCTATTTAGGAGAAAAAGGGAGGTGACAGATCAAATTATCCAATATAAGTGTAATCTTACATGAGACTAAACATGTCCGGGGAAAATTGTGAAAATAATATCGTAGACTATTACAGCTGTTCTTCTAAGGTTATCCAGACTATACACACACACACACACGTGCACACGCATGCGCACACACACACGGCAATCAGGAAATGATAAAAATTCTATTTTCTTTTTTTTAGTTGTTCTTTAGAGTATTTATCCAAAATTAGAAAACATAATTGGGAAAGCAAACAATGGAATCTAATCTTAAAAATTAGGAAATTATTATTTCATTCTTATAATGAGACATCTTTTAATATTGCTCTTTAGGGTCTGATTTGCATGAAAGAATTGCACTGCACATTGCAGTTTTTTGTCTCAACTTCATCTGACTCTTCTAGTTCAAGAAAAGTGCTGGAGTTTAGGTGGCTTCTTCATGTGCCCTCAATTTATCATAAAAATTAATAAACTTAAGCACACTTAAATGTCTGTGCAGAAAACAATTGCTAAGGTGTTTTACAGGAAAGTTTGACCAAAAATCATCAGTTCAGTAACCTAGCCAATAGATTAGATGTTTTACTTTCAAGATTTTATCTCGGTTTTTTGATAAAAAAAAAAAAACTTCAAACTACAATGAAGTTGATAGCTTTTATGATTGTAGGATCAGAGAAGGTGCTCTTTTCTTCTTACCTCCTGGCATTGTTGTCTCCTTGAACTATATAGAAGTGCTTGTGAAACAGAATTATAGTCCTCTAACTTGGAGACAGCTAGTCATAAATTATTAGGTCATTATTAGAAAGTCAGTGTGGATCATCCCATGTCAAAACAGATGGAGATGGAGCTGTCAAGATGCTGGACAAAGAGTATTCAGGGAACACTACAAAGAATTTGTTTAGTGGCCTTTTAAGCAAGCACAGTGGATATAAATCAACATGTTTATCCTGATAATTACTTTTTAAATTATAGAAGATATATCAAATGAATGGGGAATTGTCTTTTCAACTACATTAAATTCAGGAGAGCAATATTAGAGTAGTAATTAAATATACTTATTATTAGCCAATTAAAAGGTTTCCCAGTGATTACTGTAATAAAGCAGGTTATAAAAACAGTCAGAAGCTCATAAACGTTAAGTCAGTTGTTCAAAGGAAACAGTCAATCAAAAATGAGAAGCTATATGAAAAGAATTCTAAATGAAACCATTAAAAATGTGAAAGCCATGCATGTATTAAGCAATACTTAAACTTATTCTTAAAAAGATAAACAGAATTTATAAATGATATTGTCATTTGACAATAATGATAGAATTCAAAGGACAATGATAGAATAGAGTGAACACTAAATCTTCAATAAGACAAATAGATTTCAACTGTATTAATACTTCATTGTATGAAATTTCTGTGATAGTTTTCAAAGTAAACATGGATTCATTTAGTGCCAAAATTATCAAAAAATAATGTAAAAGCAAAAGACGCTGAAAGATATTATCTCTTAAAAAATAAAATAACATATATCAAAAGAATGCTTAAACTGAGGAAAATATCTGCATAATTTTGATTGGGGTCATTAAAACAATGAATTTGTGAAATAAGTGTTTGGAACTTTTCAAGATTAAGTACCACAGCTATTGTGCTGATTAGGGAGTTCATGATTTTTATTAAGATAATGGTTATTATTACTCTTTTTAAATGTTCTGAGACTTTGATATTGGTGCAAATTCTTTAACTTTAGCCTGACCAATATGACATCATACACCTTAATTCCTGGATCAAGGTAATGTGATTTTACTTTTTTAGATCTGCCAATTTATTGTCTTCCAAAGGAAAAAAAAATCAGGAAAATAAATGGCAAGCTCAATAATATTCATAAAAGACAAATTTCTGCCAATCTTCTGTTAATTCAATGGTTTACTCATCAAAAATTTTTTGAAAAATCAGACACTAGGTTAACTGCTGGGGGATACAGTGATGAACAAAACAGACAGGGTCTTAGGGCACATAACTAAATGTTGGACTAAAATGGTAATGAGGGTGGCCCAAATGATGAGATGCATTTGAGCAAGTACAGAAAATATCAGTGGAAATATGATGACTAAATGACTGCACTCTTACTGCATGATGAAGTTGAGGTTGCTCATGTGACCTTAAGGAAGTGAAAAAGTATTACAAAGAAATTGACAGTATATACTTCAAAAAAATCATGGAATTATTTTGAATAAAATTATATAAGCTTCGTTTTTATTAATTTGTAGCAATAAATTAAGTAGTGCAGATAAAGCATGAAAAATGTTATCAATAGTTTGTGTTATTATAGGCCAACTGATGATAGCTAATCCTCTATGGTCTGGGAATTTATAATAAGCATTTCCAAATTATTCAAGACTCATTCCCACACTGATGGAGTTAATAACAAATAACAATCGACTTAGTGGACTTTGGAGTAAAGTACAAATAGTAAGTACTACTACTAGTATAAATATAAGTATCGATATAAATAAAATACTAGTAAAGTTTACTAACGGGATGTCATTAAGTACCATATTAAATCACCGTAAAACCTGGGGTGTTTCTTGTAGTCTGAATCAGTGTTCTTTAAATAAGATATTTAGAAACCTGAATTTACATCTGGATTTTCACAGAAGCAGTAGGTAAAGGAGGGAGTTTTAAGCAAATCACTTTATCGATGTTCACCTTACAAATACATTCCATTTTTAAAACTGATCTACTTGAGAATGTGCCAACATTTCACACAGCTCTCAGGCTAGCTCTCTTTTCCATCTTACTTTTCACAAGCTGCATTCTCTCAATCCTACGAAAGAATGGCATTACTAGAACACTTCTGAATCTTAGATTAATGTATTTGCCTCAAGGTGCAAAGACATCTGTGTGCTTATCAGAGGAATATTTTGAAAAATTTAACTTTTTCATCCCTTTCTTGTCAAAGAATTAATGACATCTAAAGGTGAGTCATTTGAAACAAAAACAAACAGAACATCCTAAGAAACAGTGAAGGCAGAGGTGCCTCTGAGCCTCTCATCTTTTTATATTAAAGTTCAGAAATTAGAGCCGGGGGTGTGACTGAGATGCACATTAACAAGCTAATTCGAATTGAAAAACAAAGTCAGACTTTTATTCCTAATGGAATGAGCTGACTGATAGATTTGACAGTAAGGACTGGCCTTTCCTGGTCATTTCCCACAAACTGAATGAATTAAATTCACAGCTCCAAAGTCCTCACAAAAATTTATTAAAGCAGGTGATATGATAAAAGTTTTTTCAAAAGATACTGCATTTTTCATGCTGTACTGTAATTAACAATATTTCAATTTTTCGACTTTTTCCGTGGATATCGGGGATAAAACTCAGAGCTTCTAAATAAAATACTTAGAAACAAAATTAACATTCATTTGATTAACTAGTACATAAATTGTGTGTATATATGTGTGTATATACATATATTATTCTCTTCAGAAAAGAAACGTTAGATTTTTGTCCTATAAAGAAAGTAATATAGTCCACTGTTATTATATATTTTCCTAAGAAAGAATAAATATACCTAAGAAAATCTGAGAGGATAAGGGGAATAAGGTCAGGAAGGTGGCAGATTATAATTACTTTATAAATATATAGTATTATAATATCTCTTCTTATTCTTGTTACAGTTATCTAGCATCTTTATCATATCATCTATAACAAAAAATTATTTTGTTTTATATTTTTAAATAGTCTTCTCAGAGTCCTTATCTTTTGTTTTGGACTTCTTATTGTCTGGGTCCACTTTGCATATGCTTCTATTACCTTCCTTGGTTTGGCACAGAGGTTTTTACAACACAGTGTTTTGAAACTCACTGAGCTTTTTATTTTTGAAAGCTGTTCCATATATGTAATAAACATATATTACTATGTTTTAAAAAAAGAAAAAAACTACCACAAACTTAATGGCTTAAAACCACAGCCATTCTAATTTAATCTCACAGAGTTTGTAGGTCATAAATTTGGGCAGGGCTGAGCTGTGCAAGTCTTCTGTTCCTCAGCCCCTTCTGGCAGGGGCTGAGATCACTCCTGGTACTCAGCTGGTGGATGCGCTGGTCTGAACAATCCATGAGGGGTCATATGTCTAGAGATGGATAGAAGGCTGTGCTTAGCTGGTCTGCTGACTGGAATGCTGCCTTAGGACAAAGGGACTTTGTACACAACAGCCAACTTTCCCCAGAGTGAGAGTCCCAAGTAAAGCAGGTGGAAGCTGTATGGCCTTTTATGACCTAACCCCAGAAGTAATATAGCATACTCTGTTGGTTGAAGTATTCATGAACTCTCCTACCTTTGAGAAAAGGTCTAGACTTTATAAATCAATGGGAAGAATGGTAGAATATCTTTTTAAAAACAGTATTTTTGGTGAAAATTATATGAAGTTCAACCACCTTTCTCAATTCAAATTCTTTTCCCTATTCAAACTGAATACAAGTAAAACTAATACTTTATATTATTTAAAAACTCAATTACTATGAATTGTGACAATTCTGCAAAAATATTTTGTCCAAATATCAACCTGTACTTTTATCGACATAAAAACATAGAGAGGTGTCTAGAATTATATTTACCCAAATCAGAAGATAGACTCCTGTAGATAAGCCTAATCCACGGAAATAAAATAATATACATCAATATCCTCTTTGTCCACCTGTATGTGTATATTGGGCTTGTGACATATATCTACATTGTGCTAGGTGCTACAGGGCATACAAAGGCAGAAAGGTTATTTGTTTTTTTTTTATGAACTTACTTATAGGTGACTTATGCAAACCACACTGAAACTCCTATCTAAAAAACATTGATCGGGCTTCCCTGGTGGCGCAGTGGTTGAGAGTCCGCCTGCTGATGCAGGGGACACGGGTTCGTGCCCCGGACCAGGAAGTTCCCACATGCCGCGGAGTGGCTGGGCCCGTGAGCCATGGCCGCTGAGCCTGCGCGTCCGGAGCCTGTGCTCCTCAACGGGAGAGGCCACAACGGTGAGAGGCCCGCGTACCACAAAATAATAAAAAAATAAAAATAAATAAAAAACATTGATCTGTAAATCCAGGTTTATGGAGAAGGAGTAACAGGTAAACTCTATCTTACGATATTAGGATCACTGAATGCTTCCCACTTAATAATGTGGGGTTTTGTTTGTTTGTTCTAGACAACAGAACCTTGCACCCCAAATCAGAAAAAAAGCTAAAATAGTGAATATTGAAGAAGGAAAATAATTGTTCTATAAAAATTTACACGTATACTGAACCATTTTTTGGAAAGATTTTTAGAGAATCTGAGGCAGAGGCTTCCTACAAAGAGGAAAAGTATATAGAAAGCAGAGATGAGGAGGCCCTCAGACAACCCTTTGGGAACTAACAATTTTGCCTGGAGCCAGCATTGAACAAGAAAACATGTAATAAGTTGCTAATTTTATGTTTCAGGCAAAAGTTACAAAAGGAGCTTTTGAAGGAGGAAATCAATGTGAAATCAAATAATCAGGGAAAATTAGCTCCTTTACATAAACACCTTCCAGCATTGCCTCAAAAATTACCAGACGGCTCAAGATGAACAAAGTTGTTTGATTTCTGTAAAAAGGAAGATCTCTAAAAAATGTACATCATCAAAAATTGTGGATAAGAACAATAAAATAATTTTTTTCATGTTTATTTTACTGTAGGATACACATGAATATTTTTTCATGTTTATCTCTTAATAGCTTGTGTTTTGCAATTAAGAAAAAAGCTGAGATGATCAGTTATGACTACATTTTCTAGATTTTCAGATCTCCTAGGAGGTATATATTTTAATATTTTGATTTAACAAGCTAAAGAAAAATATTCATTATTCAATCCATCATTTGTTCCTAGACAAAAAAGTAACCAATGCAATTTGTAGAGAAAGACATATTCACTATATAATCATTTAATATTTTTAAAGTTTACTTAATCATATTATTAATTTTAACCTCTGGCCAATTTTTTTTTTTTTTTTTTGTGGTACGTGGGCCTCTCACTGTTGTGGCCTCTCCCGTTGCGGAGCACAGGCTCCGGACACACAGGCTCAGCGGCCATGGCTCACGGCCCAGCCGCTCCGCAGCATGTGGGATCCTCCCGGACCGGGGCACGAACCTGTGTCCCCTGCATCGGCAGGCGGACTCTCAACCACTGCGCCACCAGGGAAGCCCCAATTTTTATATTATATATTTTTTATATAAAAATATTATTGAAATGCAGAATCCCAACTGTAACCCAACTCCTTATTTTATGGAACATATTAAATTACTTATAGACATAATTGCCACACTGTGGTGGAGATATCAGAATTTAATTACAATTCTGTCCTATAACATACACAGGTTCATGCAAAGATGTTTATCTATATTTTGATGTCATATATGTATATATATATGTCATATATATGCAGGATTATATTTGTTTTATCATTTGGTAGAGAAATTATAAAACAGAGTCACAGAGTCACTTGTCATTTGGTCACATACCTGCTATCTAACTTTCACTTTTTAAAAAGAGTTTAGTATTGAGCACTAATTGTATTTGCATTTAGAAAAAAATGTGACTTTAAAATGTTCATATCCTCTGATCCATCACATTTCCTTATTGGATTTATTCTAAAACACAAACTCATTTAAAAGATTTTCATTCATGCATTATATCAAAGTATAAAGATTAACTCCAATAATCACTGAATGGTTAAATTAGCATAGTGCTCATTAAAATGCTTAAAGAATATTTTAAAGCAAAATCTCTAGAATACTAAAATAAAAATAATACAAATATATATAAATATATAATGGTACCCTTTTATATAAATTTTCTCCACAAATATATACTGAGCACTTTATATTGTCCTGGTTGCATGAAACGCCATCATGAGCCAAAGATCTCTGCCCTGGTGGAACTTATGCTCTGGTGGGTGGAAAAACATAAATAATAAAAAATATATAAATTTTGTATTGTTAGAAAGTCATAAGTGGAGGAAAACAGAAAAATTAGAGTAGGAGAGGGACACTAAAAAGGCTGCAGTTTTTTTTTTTTTTTTTTTGCTTTATAACAAATTTAATCAGTTATACATGTATAAGGCTGCAGATTTAAGTAAAAGTTATCACTGTGGTCCACAATGAGAAGGTGATATTAAAGCAAAAGCCTTTATCTGATGAGGGTGTTGAGGGTCTACTGGGAAAAGTATTGGGGTAGAGGTAATAGCTATAGTAAAGGCTTGCTTGTTTGGCCTGTTTGAGGAGTAATCAATGAAGCCATTGTGAACAGTAAAGGGGCAAGAATATCAGTAGAAAAAGATAAGTCAGCACGATAGCAGGGGACCAGATCATATCAGTCTTTGATCCTATTCTAAGTAAGATGGAGAGCATTGTCAAAGGTTGGAACTGAGGAGTGATTTGACCTCACCTTTTGAACTTGGCCAGGCTAAACTAGATGATTCATCTACTGGACCTGAGTGGCCCCATTCATCAGTCTGCAGTAAGCTCCTAGCACAGCTGGGCTGCTGGAGGTGGTGGCATTGCTCAGCGGTAAATGCTTAACTGTATTCTTCATGTTATCTAATCTTCCAGCAGGCTGTCCTGTTTGTTCACATGTCATCCTATGACCCCAAGAAGCAGCAAGAGGAAGGTCCAAGGGCTTTTCAGGCCCAGGTACGGAACTCATATAACTTCATTTCTACCACACTCTGTTGATCAAATCATATTAGTACAATGCTAACCCAAATTTAAGGGGTGGCTCTACCTTTTGTTGAGATGGGGTGCAAACTGTTGTGACAACATTTGTAACCTATCCTTCTGTCCTCTGACCACAACCACTTACCATCCTCCCACAAGCAAACTATATTCATCTTTATTTCAAGACACTGAAAATCTCATTCAGTTATGGCATCAGGCTTGAAATCTAGGATCTTCTGATCTATTGGACTGGTCAAAAAATTCGTTTGGGTTTCTCCATAACATCCTATGGAAAAACCCAAAGGAACTTTTTGGCCAATCCAATGAAATAGATCCAGTTGCAGCTTTGTCTCCTCTTTATCTAGAAACATATAAACTTAAAAAAAAAAAATCTGCCTCCCGCATATTTAAATAGAATGCTAATACAAGGAACGATAACTGCAATAGGTATTCCATTAATTTTTACTGAATTTAAACTGAAAGTTCAGTTGTAAAGAATAAAGAATGAGTGTAAGCTGGATATATTGTATATCTGGAGATATATATATATATATATATATATATATATATATATGAAGAAATGAATTTGGGGGATAGATATGAAGCCTTGGGCAGAGGGAGAAGCATGTGAAAAGTGCTAGAGGTGAGAGTTTAATGTGCTAGAATCACGTAAAGGGAAAATAGTAAGAAATGAAAGGAAGTACTAGATTACTAGAGCAAAAGGTCATGAAAAGAAGTTGCAGAGAGAGTCATTGTAAGGTGTTGATCACAAAACTTACATGAAGAGAGTTGTGTTTAAGACGATATTTATGGTTAAAGAGCAAAAATCTATGAAGATTTGCAAGTCAAGAGGCAGCAAAAACATTAAGAAGGCTTTTGTAATAATTAGTCTAAGCTAAGGTTTAGCTGATTAACCTAAACTAATAAAGTAGTAATAAGAACGAAGTACAAGTGGATATAATCAAAGACATGTTCGGTGGAAAACTGATATGAACTGATGGATGAAGATATGGATGAGGTTGAATATGCAGATTTTTCTTTTTTAAACATTTAACTTCAATCAAATTAGAAGTACTGCTCATTGAGGCAGGAGTACATGAGAAACAATCTTTTGGGAGAAGATTAACAAATTTAACATTGGATATGTTGAACTTTAAGATGCCTGGAAAAGACTTTGGTAGATGAGTCTAGGATGTAATCAGGTCTCTAATCAGTGAAGACACTGGAGCTATAACCAGGCTATGACGATATCTCCAGTTTAGAGATGCCTTCTGGAACCAGGAGATCAGGTGAATATAATGGGAAGAATGTATATACATAGAGAGGAAAAAGTTAACAAACTTTTAAGTCTGCTGATATTTAAAGGTTTGGGAAAGGAGAAAGGAATAATAATGGCATTATAAAGAAGCAACTACAATTGTTGAAGTTAAATTACAATATAGGAACCTTGTCATATATCACACAACTAGTAAATAGGGGTGTGATTAAAATAGAGACCTGTCTGCTTCCAAAGCCCAGGCTCTTTATAAACCACAGTGTGGACTTTTATAAGTCATATCCTTTACGGAACAAGAAAATGGAAGAAAACTTTACTACCATTTGTATACCCCAGGGGGCCTGTGCTTTCATCTTCCCTTATGACTATTTAAAATACTGGGGAAAATAGTGTAGGGCATTAATCTTGCCCAAGACCATATCAAAATAATTCAACTGCTAAGAATCACTCACATTTAAAAGATTTTTATTACTAATTGCCAACAACCTAAACAGTTCTAAAATTTTTGTACTTAGTATTAGATATTAATAATTTCTTATTGGGCCATTCCCTACACACACACACACACACTCACACTCACACACACAGACAAACACACACCCCATAGAATTTCTACTTCAAACAGACTGAGTGTAAATCTCCAGTATTCGAAAAGAAATTTGCTGTCCATAAAATGACTGTAAATAGTTAAAGCATGCATTGTGTAGTCTTCAGTGAGTTTACTTTCAGGAGCCTGGTACATATAGACTATGGTCAGCTTTTACATTTGAATAAGCCCCTTAATTTTCTTAATGTGATTGTGTTAAAATAAACTTTTCTTGATTCTTTATCAAAACCAAAACCACTGATTTTCTCGCTTTGAGGAGTGATCAAGATGGTACAGTGGTTAATGATGTGATTTCGGGACTTCATTTTAATACTTTTGATGGGAGTTTTCTCGTAAAATGGCACTATACCTCACAGACTCTATATTTCTCCCAATTCAGTATACAAACCCAGGGTTTAGTATGGCCATCTGCAAGACTAGGGCAGCTAACTCTCACAAAGAGGTTTCCATACCTGACTGCACATTGAAAACATTTGAGGAATTTAAAATACACTTTCCAGGGCTTCCCTGGTGGTGCAGTGGTTGAGAGTCTGCCTGCCGATGCAGGGGACACGGGTTCGTGCCCCGGTCCAGGAGGATCCCACATGCCACGGAGCAGCTAGGCCCGTGAGCCATGGCCACTGAGCCTGTGAGTCCCGGAGCCTGTGCCCCGCAACGGGAGAAGCCACAACAGTGAGAGGCCCGTGTACCGCAAAAAAAAAAAAATAAATAAATAAAAATAAATAAAATACACTTTCCAGGGCCTTATCTATACAAATTTGGATTAATTGCTCTATGGTTGTATATATGCATTAATATTTTTTCAAAAATTATCCAGGTGACCTTAAGATGTAGCCACAATTGAGCACCAACATCTTACCTGATCCACAGTAAGTTTTAGATAACATTACTTTTATGTCTAAAAAGAAATATTTGTCAGTAAGTTATATAAAGCACTCATTTTATGCTGCCTCTGTAAATTTAGTAACAAAAATAATTTGGTTTCTCTAGATGAAGACTTTGAAAAACTCTTGAGCGACTGTAAAATAGCAAAATTATTTCAATCAAGGGGCACTTTGTAAGAATCATCCCTTAAACTATTTTAATGCTTTTAATTTCAGTTTTAAAACTGATCATACACTCATTAAAACTAAAGAATGTTGCCCCAGGCTATAATCCTTTTGTGAGATTTAAAGATCCAAACATTGGCTGAGAAATGCCACCTCCCATAATCACTCAAATTCACCAAATATCCTAGGCTTTGGCGAAGCAGAATGTTTGTTCCTGTTTTTACCATGACTTCTTTTCTTTTTTTAAAATTTCAAATTAAATAGAGCAAAAGCCTTTTAGTATTTAAATCTCAGAAACTGGCTGGTAGACAAAACCCACCAGTTGGCCTATCTGAAAGGAAATATTTTAAGGCAAAGTCTTCTGAAGTTAAAGCTGCCACAGTTTGCTGACCACATATGTGTAAGAAAGAAGGGCCATTTCCTTGCAAGTTTCCATATCCCTTGTGGAATCCTTAAAGATTCACAAGGAACAGATATCAGACCAAGGGCAAAAGGATCTTCCAAACACGGTTTAATTGTGTAAAAAATACCTGACGTATTTTAACAACCTATACTACAAAAAGTTTGAGAGGCAAGACTTGTCTAGGAGACCCTTAGCCTGATCGGGGTTTAGGTAGCATTCTCTAGATTCTTCATGGCACTTTGTCTATGTGACACTATCAGTGCACTAGAATATAGGAGCCTTGAGGTCAGGGATAATGTTTTATTTTAATTTTTGTCTCACTGGGGCTTGGCCCATAGCAAATTTATGTAACCAGCAAGTGAACAGAATAACACTTCTTGGCATCCACTATATTAATATCAGAAGAGATGAATTAACACTTTTAAAAAGTGATATTCGCTGTTATTTTAAATGTAGATGGATCAGGAATATTATAAAGTTAGTTGACTTACTCCAACAGAGCATAATGACAAATGACAACAATCATGCTGGAATTCAACATCAACAACAAATAATTACACAATGAATGAACCTGACAGAAGACCTTTAAAATGTTGCCAAACTCTATTTGGATAAACTGAATATTTACAACAAGCCTAATGATTTCATCAGTCTTAATTATAATTGTGCTTTAGTAAAAGACTCACATCCACTGAAAGTAATGAAGAATGTGTCAAATGTTTGAAGAGAAACAATTAACCACTGCCCAAATGCTTATTGTTTTGCAAATAATCAGAAACTGGGGAAAATGATGGTAATTACAAGAGAAGGTCTATTGTCTGTAAAACACCACAGTGATTCTTGTACAAAGCAGCTCAGCGTGATGAATTCTTAAGATTTATACCCTACTTCTGCCTCTTTTCATGAAATTTTATGCAATTGTTTTTTTCCAAAAATGTTTTTTAGAATGACAAAATCAAAAAAGGCAACTGTTAATTAATTACGTATTCATGTCATTTTGCTTAAAATATATGTAAGATGATTTGAGTAAAATCTGTTTAAAAGGAAGTTCAAGTTTTTGCATAAAAATTTCCTATATTAAAATTAGTAGAAAATAATATCAAGCCTTAACACTTTTGAATGTTCATGGACTATTTGATTGGCTTCAAAATATAATGCAAGCATTATAATATTTATATAGATATATAAATGACTTAATATCATTGAATCTATAATACTTTGTGTCTCACAGTAATTAGCATTTCCTGTAAACATTTCCATCTTTTGAGATGGGGTATTCATTTAACATTTTAGATATAGACAGAATTCCGTTATGTAAATCTTACATACTTTGCGTAGAAATGACATTTTTGTTGGACATTTAGTTTGTTTCTAACTTTTTAATAGTGGTACAGAGACCACAAATGTTTTGTCTAATTTCTAATTTACTTTAAAATTTCTTCTTGAGGAATACTTTTCTGGAAGAATATTCCTAAAGGCAAAATGCAGTTTCAAAGTATGGAGAGAGTTTTGTTGATTTGGTTTTTTTATTGTGAAATTTAACTCTAGAAAGAAGAGCATACCAAATATTAAGTATCATAAGAGGCTTATAAATTGCATAAACCCCAAAAGCACTATGTAGTATTTACATTTTATTCTGTTTTGCTAGCTTAATAGGAGTATAACTGTACCTTAAAATTGTTTTAATTTGCATCTATTTAATTGCTACTGAGACTATGCTTATTTCTATAAAATGCCATGCTGCCTACTATTCTTGGTGTAATAAATGTCATAAATTCTGGGTACTAATTACAGATTTAGATTGTTACATGGATTTGCTACTATTTTTATTCCTTGATGCTTATTTTTTATGGGTATTTATTGATTCTATTAGTTAAAAAATCTGTACAAGACTTTTATCTCAAGGTAGAAATATAAGCCTGAGCATCTAAATTACCTCCAAAATCCTCATTGCAAACAAGATATAAAAATGATAAAAATGAGCTTTTACACATGTAACGGTGCTAAAAAACAGGGAAGGGTGCCTTCAACAAGCAAAAATCTAGGAGCAATTTTTATAATACATGGTGTACATAGGATTAAAAAGCTATGACCATCTTTTTTCTCAGTGCAAGTAAACAAATAAATAACCCCATGAAGCTGAGCAAAGCACAACTGTTTACTGAATTTTGTGTTTACTCTGCTTAGTGTTCATTCAGTATCTTGTAGCTACAAATTTCTGTCTTTCATTAAATTTGGGAACTTTTGGGCTTCCCTGGTGGCACAGTGGTTGAGAGTCTGCCTGCCGATGCAGGGGACACTGGTTTGTGCCGCGGTCCGGGAAGATCCCACATGCCGTGGAGCGGCTGAGCCCATGAGCCATGGCCGCTGAGCCTGTGTGTCTGGAGCCTTTGCTCTGCAACGGGAGAGGCCCCAACAGTGAGAGGCCCGCGTACCGAAAAAAAAAAAAAATTGGGGAACTTTTTGGTCATTATTACTTCCAATACTTTTTTCTGCCTCGTTCTCTTCTTCTTCTAACTCCATTATACATATATTTGCCCATTTTATATCAACTAACACCTTCTTGAGTCTGAGTATCTTCTGTGTAGTTCTAGGGGCAGGACAACACAAGAGAAGACAGTTGCTGATAATCCATGTATCCCTCGTATATCTAGGCTTTGTTTTCTCTCCTGAGACCTTTATTTAATAATTTATATCAAGATATACTCCACCCAGAGAGGGTATTTCCCATACCAATGGACTTTGGTTCTTTCCTCAAATTGAGCGCAGTTTCCTGTAATGTGACAAACTTTATTGGCCTTTTCCATCTCTCTTCAGATTCTCTAAAGGTATTTAGTTTTTCTGATATTGAAATGTTTTCCTTGACTTCTGCTTCCTTCTTATCCATTAACATTAGAGAGAATTCTCATGATTCTGTTATGATAGCTCATTTCCCTACAGAATTTTGGGAGGAATTAGAAAGGGCCATGATGTTTAGCCCTGATACTGGTCTCAGATAGGCTTCTTATTTTCAAAGTTATGACATGAAATTAGAGTCCTTTTCAAATTTTAAAAAATTATTTTTTACTGTTAGAAATATTTTCCAACCATTTTTCTATATATCTCGTTAGGGGAGGAAGTCCCTGAGATTCAGGTTTACTCTGTCAAATTTTCCATGACATCCAGACTATTGATATGATTATTATTATTATTTGATATTATTTTAACACTTTAATATTATTCTAATATTTCTAATGAGATTATGTTACTTTTGTAATTCAAAAACTGACCTTAAAAGGAGAATTTATACTTATAGATTTTTTTGAACACAAGCAAAAGAAAAACTGCCAGTTGAACAATTTAAAAAAAATAAACAGAAAAATCTTTCAAAAATATGAATGGACAATTTTATATAGTAATAGGTTCAATAATCATTTGTTATAAAATAAACATGTATTAAAATGAGATAAGTTTTGGGCCTCCCTGGTGGCGCAGTGGTTGAGAGTCCGCCTGCCGATGCAGGGGATGCGGGTTCGTGCCCCGGTCTGGGAGGATCCCATATGCCGCGGAGCGGCTGGGCCCGTGAGCCATGGCCGCTGGGCCTGCGCATCCGGAGCCTGTGCTCCGCAACGGGAGAGGCCACAACAGTGAGAGGCCCGCAAAAAAAAAGGAAAAAAAAAAAAAATGAGATAAGTTTTACTTCCTGTATTTCTAAAAATTAAAAAAGAAAAGCACTACCTTATGGTGCAAAGAAAACAAAGGTACAGAAATTATCACATACAAGTTGATACCTTTCTCTTATGGAAACTGGATACATATACTAAATGTCTCAAAAATATGCTTTTAAAATGTGTCCCAAAGTTAATTAGAATAATGGTATGTATAGGGATAGCACAGATATGTACATGAGCAAGGATGTATAAAAATATTGTGCAGTTCAGTGTCATTTATAACAACATACAACCAGGAAACTACCTAAATGCACAGTACAAGTTGGTAAGTAATTATGAAAAATCTATTAAAATAGAATATTATAAAGAGATTCAAAATCATATTTGATGAATATTTTATGTACATAAGAATTATTATACTGATATATGAAAAAGCCAGCTATACAGAGTATAAATTTTTTTTATTAAGAGCTAATGTGTGGGCCTCCCTGGTGGCACAGTGGTTGAGAGTCCGCCTGCCGATGCAGGGGATACGGGTTCGTGCCCCGGTCTGGGAGGATCCCATATGCCGTGGAGCGGCTGGGCCCGTGAGCCATGGCCGCTGGGCCTGCGCGTCCGGAGCCTGTGCTTCGCAACGGGAGAGGCCACAACAGTGAGAGGCCCGCATACCACAAAAAGAAAAAAAAAAAAAAAAAAAAAAGAGCTAATGTGTATTCAAGTAAATGGTAAACCTGTAATCAACCTAAACAGTGTACAGATATTATTAATATGGTAAAAACAGAAGTAATTTTAGTTTGTGTTTTGTGGGTGTACATGTTTGTGTACTTCTCTAATTTTCAAGAACTCTGCATTAAGAATGTTTATTTTTATTAGTAGAAAAAGTAATTATTTAAAAATTTGTTCTATATTCAGAAAAAAATGAAACTAAAAATAACTATTGTGTTTGCAATGTGGGAGGAGAAGCATATCCAGAAGAGAAAATACAGCTAAAACTGTTTAGGAGTTATGGACACTTGGCAGAAATATTATTATCATGAAGAACTGCAAAAACAGAGAAGATAAGAAAACAGAAAGTTTCAAATAGAAGCTAACAGTGAACAGTGGCAGAGCGTGCAGAAAAGTTAAGAAAACAGAGCACTGAAATGCCTCCATTATTTTCTGAAATTGTCTTCTTTAAACGCCAAAGAAGTTTTAATACAATAGTGGCATCATTAGAGGCTTTAGTTCTGTCAGAGAATGTATTTCCTGTTTCCTTTAAAAGGTTATTTATCCATAGCCATGAAACTTAGAGCACCTACGATGGGAGGCATATATTTTCCCATCCCATCAATGCAGAGTTTTTGGCCCATACAATTTACTTTGGACATTGAAATGTGAATAGAAATGAAAAAAATGCTTTAAAAGCCATTTCATGTTTCCACCAACTCTCTTGCTCTTTCCCTTTCCCAAGAAGATAGAATGTCCTAATGTGAGGATGCTCCTTAAAACTGAATACTTAAAATAGAAATAAGGGTAACAACCGTAAGCATGCAGCAGACCCAGTTGCTAACTCTCCCCTTCAGAAAAGAGAAGAACAAATTAAATCTGAGGCAAATAAAAGGATGCATTAATGACTAAAACAAAAATCAATGAAATAAAGCATGGAAAAACAACAAAGAAAATCAGTAGAATCAAAATCTCTTACTTTGAGCAGATCAATACAAGTTATAAATCTCTAGCTAATTAATCATGAAAAAAAGAATTAACAATGTCAGAAATGAGAGAGGGGCCTCACTTCAGAGACTGTACAGGTATTTTTTTTTTAATTCTCTATTTCTTCTGGTCAGTTCTGTGATTTTTGGCATTCAAGGAATTTATCTATTTCATCTAAGTTTTAATATTTATTGACATAAAATTAGGCACTACTACCTTATTATGCATTTAATGTGAGTCAAATTTGTAGGTATGCCTCCAATTTTATTCTCTATATCACTTATTTGTTTTGCTTTCTGTCCGTTTCTTTTCTTATTCTTGGTAAATCCAGCTATAGATTTTTTTCAATTTAATTAATCTTTTCCAATAACCAAATTTCAGATTCATTAATTTTTAAATTATTTGTCTATATCCTATTTCATTGGTATCTGCACATATATTTATTATTTCCCTGCTTCTGTTCTGTTGTAGTCAGTCTCTAAAATAACTCTCAATTATCTCTACAAACTGGTATGCACATCCTTGTATGATATCATCCTCTTGATTGTGTACTATACCTAATGACACATGTCTATATGAATAGAAAAAAGTAATAGGATATCACTTCAGAAATTAGATTAATAAGAGACTAACTTCTATTTTGCTACCATGCATGCATTCTGTCTCTCTCTCTCTCTCTCTGTCTTGTCTTTCTCTGCCAGGAGAAACAAAGACTCTCGGTCCAATGACACATAAGGGACCAAATCCTACCAAAAACTTCATGAGGGAGAGTCCATCACTGAGTTTTCAGATGAGACCATAGCCCCAGTTACATCTTGACTGCCAACTTCTTTAAGACCTTGAGACAGAGGCACCCAACTAAGCCATATCCAGAGTCCCAACTCACAGAAGCTGTTAGATAATATATGTTTGTTGTTTGAAGCCACCAAATGTGGGAGAAATTTGATATAGAGTAATAAGTAACATTTATGAATTTTGATGCCTGGAAGGATACCTAAAAGATGTGGGATGGAATTCAGCTTCCAGTTCCTCTTTAGAGGTATTGAGAACTGTAAAAAGCATCGCTCACACATTTACAATGAGAAAAACACCATATAAACTTCAGGTTAATTTTATGTGTCAGTTTGACTGGGCTAAGTTGATAGCTGGTGAAACATTATTTATGGGTATGTCTATGAGAGTATTAGCATTTGAATTGGCAGACTGAGTAAAGAAGATGCCCTCACCAGTGTGGGTGAGCAACATCCAATTCACTGAGGCCCTGAAGAGAACAAGAGGCAGAGGAAGGATGAATTTGCTCTCTTTGCTTGAGCCGGACATTAGTATTCTCCTTCCCTCAGGCATCAGCACTCCTGGTTCTCAGGCCTTCAGACATGAACTTATACCATTGGTTCCCCTGGTTCATAGGCATTTGGACTGGGACTAAATTACATACTAGCTTTCCTGGTTCTGCAGCTTACAAGTCATAGGACTTCTTGGCCTCCATAATCTCATGAGCCAATTCCTACAATCAATCAATCAATCTATCTATCCATCTATCTACCTATCATCTATCTATCTCCTATTGGTTCTGCTTCTCTTGAGAATGCTAATACAAAACTACAAATTAACAACTTTTATTGAAACTATCAAAGAGCTGAGGTTAGGGGCAAACAATCAACCAAAAGCTGGATAAAGACAGATGCCAATAGGGAGAGCCAGGACTTGAGCATTTGCTTACCCAGGACAGATATTGATAGATGTCACATATTCCAGTAAGGAGATTCAACTACTTATTAATAACAAATCTCTGAAAGTCAAGTATGGGCTAGTATGAGAATGGGCTAGTATGGGCTAGTATGAAGTCCCTGTAGGTGACAAACATATGGGATTCACACATTTTCTCTATAGAAATGATATCAGGCTCTCACAGGGAAGGTAGGTGAGAATCAAGAAAGCTTCCTGGTGATGTTAGCTATGGGAAGAGAACAGAAGGTACTGCTGAAACTCCACTTACAACCATCTCCCCTGTCTCCAATAGCTTTTTTTGTACAGGGAAGGGCAACAGAAACTATAGCCTGAGAATACTGGTGGAATCTCACTGCATCTGGGCAGGTGAAGAAACTCCACCAAGACCCACCTTCCCCATATTCCCTGAGGCAAAAGGCCCTGGCATTCAGGAATGCAGGCAGGATAACCTATTCACCTAAAGGAATAGGTAAAAGTCCGCTAGAATTGAAGAAGTAAAACAGGGAAAAAGGCTTAGGGCTGAGGCAGGAAAATGTGCTAGGTCCAGTATTATATCTGGATGAAGGAGAGAAAGACCTGTGAAGGCCACAATCCCCAGAACCAGATTCACCATACCTGTTTAAGAATGAGAATCAAACAGAAAATCAAAGAATGCCCCCAGTCCACTGCCCACCGCCATGCTAATTAGCATCAAGTAAAAACTAATGGTGGGATACAGCAGGAGAGCTGCTTTATGGGGAAAAAACACAAATGAAAGACCCAAAGCAAAGCAGGGAGAAGACATTAAGAAAAATCCTCTGGAGATTTTGCCTTCACCATAAATTCAAAGTATCACTAGAAGGATCTGAAACTTCTGGCACACTGGGTGTGATCACAGCAACAACAAACTTCAAACGCAACTCAACTCTTAATTAGCTCAACACAAACCACTGCAATAAAAGTCTAGCAGAAGGAAAGGTTTGCTCCTCTGCAAGCATAAACATTATTTATCTCCATCTCTGCTGTCTTATACAAGTCCAGCTTTCTGAAAAAAAAAAAAAAGTGTCTTTCCTCTTCTCTGATGGCTTTCAGCAAAGATTTCTCTTTATGACTGGTTTTCACCAAAATGATTATAATATGTGTTTAATCTATGGGGGTGCAGCTTTCATTACATTCATTCTTTTGGGGTCTCACAGAGCTTCCTGGATCAGTGGCTTACAGTTTTATTCAAATTCGGAAATATTTCAACTATTATATTTTCAAATTTTTTTCTGCACCCCCTCCATTTTTAGAATTCAATAGAGTCCATGTTGTATTGCTTGATATATTCCAACAGGTCTCTGAGTCTCTGTTAATTTCTTTTTTGGTCTTTTTCTCTCTCCATGTTTTAGTTTGGATAATTTATGTTGCAATGTCTTTACTGTTTGCTATAATGCTATCTTCTACCTTCTGCTAAGTGCCTACAATGAGTTTTTCATTTCTGATTCTGTTTTTTTTTCTTAGCCTCTATATTCCCATTTAATTCTCTTTAAATTTTCCATTTCCTTTATCACCATATTTCTATTATCCTTTAATCAATGAGCACATTTTTAACAGTTGTTTGAAATTATTTTACACTAATTTCATTATCTCTTTTTTCCCCTATGTTTGATTTCTGTCTTGTCTGTGAGTCACATTTTCCTGCTTCTTTGTATGTTTAGCACTTTTTATTTGATACTAAACATTGGGTATATTACATTATTGATCGTCTGGATTTTGTTGTCTTCATTTAAAGATTGAAGAGTATGTTTTGTCAGGCATTTAAGTGTCTTTCAGATTAAGTTGATCCAGTAAAGGCTTATTTTTCAGCTTTGTTAGAGCATGTATAGACTTTACTCTAGGGCTATGAATGTGTGAGAGCACTTTTGGGATCTCTCCTGAATTAATCATGTGATCAGCAATGTCCCTTCACTCTGCCAAGGTGAAATTCACAGATCTCTTAGCCCTGAGTGAGCCCTGGAACTTTTCAGCTGACAGCTCCCCAGTAGCTGTTTTTCTGTACTATATGTTTTTTGCCTGGCCTTGTGCAATTTTACCATACACATTTTCAAATTATTTTTTATCCAAACATTCAAGGTAACTCCTTTGTAGATTTACAGAGCTCTGTATCTGTGTAACTCCCTCCTCTCTGATATTCTTTCCCACAGATTTCAATGGCCTCTTCCACCCATATGCCCAGTCTCAATCTCCTTTAATTAGTGATACAGTGGTGTTTTCCTGCTCGTGATACCCTCTCTGGCTGGAAAGTGCCTTGAGGAAACTGTGATACTTCATGCCATTTAACTCTTTTCTCTTTGGAAAGTCAGTCTTATGCCATTTAAAGTTTGATATCTGAAAATAATTTTGTCCAGTTTTCTAGTCATTAATTTTCAGAAGATACGTCTAGTACCAACTATCACAGGAAGAAGAAGTTTCTCCATTGAATCTGTAATTCCTATCTTTCTTTCTATTTCTAAAAATTCAATTTTGTTAAGTCAATTATATTTTTTGTTTCTTTTTCTCCATAGAGATTTTCAAAGTTTACTTTCATTTTTTTCAAGTATCCATGTTAGTTTATAATTTGTGATAATATCAATATAAGACATTTTTGTGAATTGATAATTGTGAATTGATAAAGTATGCTTTCTTCATGTTTATGGTGCTTTATGTCCTTGCAGAATTAGTGATTTCTGATTATGTCCTGCTCGTTCTGCTTGGAGCACAATTTCTGGGAATTTCTGTGACCTAGGATGTAGGTGCAATTCTTCAGATAGGATCTGTGTTTGTTGTGAATAGGAATATAAGGGAACTCTTGGCCCAGGACCATTCTAAATTAGCTTCAAGGCTTGCAGTTTTACTGAGTAACCGTTAATGTGAATTACGTGCACAGATCTGTGGGAGTGCCATCTGAAAGCTATAACTCCTCAGGGGCTCTTTTTTAACTCCTATATAACTCAGTACCAAGGCTATTTTTTTTGTATAACCTTGCATGTGTGTAGGAAAAGTCAAATTTATTTCTGGATTACCTTACATCCCCAGTTGCATCTGCTTTACGTTCTTTTCTCCACATCCCTTAAGAACCCATAAAAGGATGCTCAAGTTTCACAGATTTTGCAAAGATGTTCAGAGTTAAAGCTACTTTGACTCTGATTTCTTCTGTAGTTCCTTACCTTCACTGGCATTTTCGCCTAATAACAGGTTACCAACCTGTATTTTAGAGCTTTTTAGAATATTTAAAAATACCTAGTTTTTTGTCTGAGAAGGGTTAGTCCAATATTCTACAGCCTATCCAATATCATAACTGAAAGTCCTACCTCATTCTCTAAAGATATATTCAGAAAATATAACATGACATATATGAAAAAAATTAAACTTCAAACCCTGAGCAATCAGGTGAGCTGCTTCCTTTGATACAGATATACAGCAATATACAGATAAAATGTTAAAAAATGTTAACCCCATTCTCAGTAAAATTTAGAGTATGGCATCAGTTAGGAAGAAGAAGCTATTTAAAATGTGGATGGACCACAAGAAGAATAAAAAACCCAATTTCCATATTTGAAGAACTAATGAAGACATTTGAGAGAAGATATTTGTAGGGACATTAGTTCTCAGATGAAAATCATATCCAGATGATATAGAAAGGAAAAAATAATTTAAAAACAGAGGAAATATTCAAATGATAAGCCTATGAATAAAAAGAAATTTCTAAAAGAGGGTATATTGATGTAGCTGAAGCAAATTATTTAAACCAAATATTTTTTTTAAAATCCTGATACATAGAAAATATCAGCCTTAAACCTGAAATTATGTTTATGAAAAATAATTGAAAATCAAATCAACTATGAATAATCTGGAGAGATTTTCAAATATTAAAAAAGTACAATCATCCAAGAAAAAAATTAGAATATTAACAATAAAGGAAAATCTAATTCATTTAAACCTTCTCTAATATCTCAAATATTTACAAGGATAGTAAATAGTTGCCTAGGTTTAAGAAAAATGTTAGGATTTGGAATTTACACTCTTATATGGAATTTGAATATATCTAAAGTATACACACACACACATATACTTTGAAATTATATACACAGTAATTTAATGCTGTGATGTGAAAACACAGAAAAGGAGACATCCTGTAATCAGCACAGACTAAAGAAACAGACATAGATATCTTTTTTAGATAAATTACTTAAAGACCTATGCCAAAACAATGAAAGTAAAGTCTGATATTCATAAAATAATTGAGATCATAAATATTTGGGAATGAACATTCAAAATTAATTATCTTACGTATGACCTTAAAATCTGTTTAAATATTATTCAAAACTGTTAACCAAAGAAACTGTTTCTACCTTTTTAGTGACTTTTACCTTTATAGAAGAAATCTGAAGGATGATAGAAGGGAGTAAGGAAGGGAAGAGGGAAAAGAGAGAAAATAAATTAAAAAGAGAAAAGAATTGATGAATTAAGTACTCTATTTACAACCTCAATCTAAATAAGAATTAGTGGTGTTATCTAAAGAGTGGGAGAATATATAAAGATATATTTACAAAAATGACATTCAAATAAATAATTTCCTGTCATTGTGATAGTTATTAAGTATAATTTGAAGATTGAATTTTTAAAACTTTAATGTAAAAATGAAAATAGTTAACAGTAGTACCTCTAAAGTCTAATTGCAACAGAAAATACTTGAAAAAAAAACGTATGTATTTACAATAAAAAACAGAAGTAAAAATAAATTGCTAGTATGCCTATAAAACATAATAGAAGATTACAGAAACAATAAACAAGATAAAATGCATGTCAAAATGTAGAAAAATAAATCCTTTTAAAGGCAAGTTTACCACATAGTATACAATAGTAACTCCCAGTAATACTCTATTAAAAAGAATATGAATAAAAACAAAATTTCAAAGAAATACTAAAAGTAAGATGACAAGCAAAGATTTATCAAGCCAACATTAAAAAGATGTGGTAAAAATCAGTATCAGATGGGATGAGGAGAAAGCAAAGAGAAGGCAATGGGATAAATAAAAGTAGTTTTATATTGATGAAAAGATACAAATCCACAAAAGCCTGCAACAATCATGAATCTTGTGCTGACAAATTACATTTCATGAAAAATGTATAAAGCAAAATCCATTAGAAATGAAAAAAGAAATTGATAGAACAAAATTGTCATCAGAGAGTTTAGCACACCATTACAGATCCATGGCAGTTCAAGTAATTCTAAAGTATGAGCACATGATTTTAGAACCATATAATAAATAATGTTAGAATAATTTCAAATGTTTTATTCTCAACAAGGGCCACCTGAGGAGAGTTTGTTTTGTAACTGCCGCACTAAACATGGAGAAAGAGCACAGAGGTGAAGCTGTTGGATGACTCCCTGTAGTTTTGGTATCCTCACTGGGGAGTGTAAGATAACTGATCCTGCAAAGTTATGCTATGGTAGACATCAAGTAGGGTACCTGCTCAGCTCACAATTTCCACTTCTCCAGAACCATCTCTGGAAATGGTAAGCCCATCACTGCTTAGATACTGCTGCATGACCTGCTACCCAACAATAACTGTTTTTTTCCTGGGATTCAAACTTGAAAAGAAAGCTCCATTTACTTCCATAGGTCAGAGACTGAAACCAGATGCACTGGCTCTCACATGTCCCTAGGCTTTGATTGTTTAGTGAAGTAAATCAGTATTTTTCAAAGAACTTCCAAACAACTTCCTATGAATATGTATAGAAAGTGTTGTACAATGGTTACGGCATAGGTTCTGAAGTCAAAGTCCCAGGTTCATATTCTGGTTCTACCACTTAGTAGCTGTACCGGTGCATACATACACACACACACACACACAGTCACACATACACCTATACATTAAAAAAGCATTAGAAGTGATCCTCTTGGAACTTGGTATAAAGTTGCTAGCTATGTTAATTTACATCATTTAAAATCATTATACGAGGAAACAATTGAATTTATTGCTTCTGTAAGGTTTCCCCACCTTTGTTACTTCTTCTTTAGGAAATGTAAGTTAAGACATAAATGAATAGATGTGTGTGTGAGGGGTTACCATTTGGTAAGTGAGTAAGTTTTGAGTAGAATGAAATTTGAGAATTGTCTGGTTTAAATCAGGCTGACCCCACTTCCTATTCCAGGAGTATTAGTGAACTTAAACCCAATCAATATTGTTTAAATCTTTTACAACAAAAATCTAAAATCTATTTCTCATTTAAGCATATGGACACTTTTCAGTAATTCTGTTTATTCTCTCTTTGGAATACTATCTTTCTTTGGCTTTCATGATAATACTCATGCGTTTCCACTCTTTTTGTGCCTATATTTAAATTGTTGGTGTCCCCAGGGCTCTATCATGGGAGTTCTTCTTCCTTCTTCTTTTGACATTGCAAAAGACCTCTACTTGGAAAACTATAAGACACCAATGAAAGAAACTGAAGATGACACAAACAGATGGAAAGATATACCATGTTTTTGGATTGGAAGAATCAATATTATTAAAATGACCATACTAACCAAGGCAATCTACAGATTCAACACAATCTCTACCAAAATACCAATGGCATTTTTCACAGAACTAGAATAAATTATCCTAAAATTTGTATGGAACCACAAAAAACCCTGAATAGCCAAAACAATCTTAAGAAAGTGGAACAAAGCTGGAAGTATCACACTTCCTGATTTCACACTATACTAAAGTGACAGTGATCAAAACAGTACAGTACTGGTACAAAAACAGACAGATAGATCAATGAAACAGAATAGAGAACAAAAATGAGCCACACTTATATGGTTAATTAATCTAAGACAGAGGCAAGAATACAGAATGGGGAAAAGACAGCCTCTTCAATAAAAGATGTAGGGAAAAACTGAACTGATACATGCAAAGGAATGAAACTGGACCACTAACTTACACCATATATAAAAACGAATTCAAAAGGGATTAAAGATTGAAAGTAAGACCTGAAACCATAAAACTCCTAGAAGAAAACACAGCAGTATGCTCTTTACATGTCTTAACTATATATTTTTGGACCTGTCTCTTCAGGCAAATGTAACAAAAGCAAAAATAAACAAATGAGACTACGTCAAAAAGTTTTGCACAGTGAAGGAAATCATCGACAAAATGAAAAGGCAACTGACTGAATGGGAGAAGATATATGCAAATCATATATCCGATAAGGGGTCAATATCCAAAATATCCAGAGAACTTATATAACTTAATTGCAAAAAAAACCTGATCGAAAAATAGGCAGAGGCTCTGGATAGACATTTTTCCAAAGAAGACATACAGATAGCCAACAGGCACATGAAATATGTTCAATATCTGTAATCATCAGGGAAATGTAAATCAAAATCCCAAATCATCTCACACCTGTCAGAATGGTGGTTATCAAAAAGACAAGCAATAACAAGTATTGGCGAAGATACGTAAAAAAGGGAAACTTTTGGGGTACTGTTGGAAATGTAAATTGTTGTAGCTATTATGGAAAATGGTATGGAGTTTGGTCAAAAAATTAAAAATAGAACTACCATGTGATCCAGTAATTTCACCTTTGGATATCTATCTCAAGTAAACAAAAACAGTAACATGAAAAGATATATGCACCACTAGGTTCATTGCATCACTATTTACAATAGCCAAAATATGCAGACAACCTAAGTGTCCATCAGCAAATGAATGCAAAAGGAGATACACACACACACATACATACACACACACACACACACACACATACAAATGGAATATTATTCAGCCACCAAGAAGAAGGAAATCTTGCCATTGCAACAGCATAGCTAAACCAACAGGGTACTATGCTACGTGAAATAAGTCAGGCAGAGAAGGACAATTACCATATGATTTCACTTATATGTGAAATCTAAAAAATGAAACAAATTAACAAACAAAACAAAACAAAACAAAAAACCAGACTCATAGATACAGAAAACAAACGGGTGGTTTCTAGAGGGAAACTCATGGATACAGAAAACAAACTGGTGGTTTCCATAGGGAATGGGATTTGGGGGGACGGGTTAAAGGTGAAAAGGATTAAGAGGTACAAACTTGAAGTTATAACATTTAAAAAGTCATGAGGATGTAATATACAGCATAGGTAATACAGCCAATAATTTTTAATAACTTTATATAGTAACAGATGGTAACTAGACCTACCATGGTGACCATGTCGAAATGTTTATAAGCATTGAATCATTGTGATGTACACCTGAAACTAATATGATATTGTATCAACTATACTTCAATTACAAAAAATAAAAGATGACATAATAGAAAAATCAATAGAACAGACCCAAGAGTTATCACCCATAAAGTTAACTTTAACTGTGCTAATGTGGTTAAGGAAATAGTTAAAATATTGATAACTTTCTAGAGAAGAGGAAGAAAAGGAATTCTTGAACTGTAAATTATAATAAATTAATAAGTAAAATTGTGCTACCAATATCTTATGTTTAAGTATGTCATAGTTATTCTCAATTTTAGCTCTACACACAGCCTTAGGTTTTCCTAAGAGTCTGCTTCTTAAAGATTTCACAGCAATATTCTATTGTTACTTTTATCTAATACTAGTTATCCTGGTGAGGGATGTAATGGGGGCAAGACAGGTGTACATTTTCAGTGTCAATGGGTCTTAGGGGTATGGCCTTCATAAGTGTTCCTGTCCCTCCTTAGCTACAGTTCTGGACCTAGCATGTATTACTACTCTTGTCTCAGAGGTATTTCCTATTTTTAAATATCTCATTGCTCCAACTGCAATGGGTTTTCATCAGTCACCACTGGAGACATTAACATATCTCTCTCCACTGCTGATAGAATGCCCAGGAAAAATAAATTAGTAAAAATAAAGACCTGAATAACACACTAAGGAAACTGAACCTAACTGAAAGAACACCCCCCAAAACAACATACTACCTTTTTTTCAAGTTTGCATGGAACATTTACCAATATAAAGCCTATGCTGGATCATAAGAAAGCCTCAACCAATTTCAAAGGATTGGAATCATGCAGATAACTAGGTAAATTGCAAATAAAATTATTTACAAAGTGTCTTTAGTTGGATAAGACTCATAATGTAGACAACATTACTTATAAGGTTTTTATGTGAAGAAACTAAAATCTAATAATTCACTAAATTTTATTTGCATAGATGTTTTTTTATACTATATGTGAAAGATCACTCTCCACATATATCCATATAATAATGGAGTTCAAATACTATAATGCAAAATACTTACTTTGTTTGTTTTCACTCTCTATACATATTCTTCACTCTGAACCTATGAACACTTTAACAGAACATACTGGGCCATACTATGAAAATAATCAATCTTCTTTCCTGTTTAGCAGTCATGGCTACCTCAATTCTTGGTCCACTATCCCATACCAAAATACTACTGTGTTATGAAGTCATTCAAAAAATATTACTTATGGTCAAATGGGCACATTAATTCAAACATATTATTAAGGATGTCATTTCATCATGCAAGAGAAAAAATATTCTAGATCAACCAAGAAGACAACTGATTTTACTCTGATGTGGAATTCCCTATTTTAAAGGAGGAACAACTATTAATGCTCACCTTTTCCTAATTATAAGGTTAGGTAGGTAGGTAGATAATTTTTCTAAATCTATATAAAAGTCAATTTTGAGTATGCCATAGAGTTATAGAGAATTTCTATGACATTCTGATATCTTTAAGTAACAAGAAAGAGCTCCCCACTGAGTGTCAACAAAAATAATCCTTACTTTATTTCTAGTTTACATGAAGTAATCTAAAGATCTGTTGATAGCTATAATTGCATTTTCAAGATCATAATATTTGACAAAGATTGCCTAACATAAACTTGTAAATAAAAGTCTTCACTCATCTGAAAATGTAACATCTTAGTTCTTTCTTATAAAGTCAGAAGTCAGAAGAACCTATAAAAACCCTGTGGTATACATCTCAAATGCTTATTTGATTGAACTGGCTGTCACAGCAGGGTTTTTTAATAGGCATTTTAGAATAATTTTTTTCTCTTTGGTGAAGAATATTTTAGCAGTAATACAACAGAAACAGCAGTGGTGGCTTTCTAACTAATAGGCAAATAGATTTCCTTCCCCCATCCCTCACTCCCCCAACTTTCAAGCCAATATACAATAGTAACAGAAGTGCTCCTTTCTGATTTTCATAGGATTTACACAACTTATTGGCACCCATTTCGGAAAATATAACAATTATTTTTTTTAATGTATTAGGCTATGAAATGTAATGGAAAGAACACTAAGACGTTCTAACACTTCCAAGGTGGGATCGTAAGTTATATTCTTTCATTCTCAGCTTTATAGTCAGTAATAAAGCAAGTGTTGACAAGGATGTGCAGAAACTGGAACCCTCATACATTGTTAGTAGGAGTGTAAAGTGGTGCAGCCACTGTGGAAAACAGTTGGTAATTTCTCACAAAGTTAAACATAGAGTTATCGTGTGACCAAGCAATTCCATTCCTGGGTATATATCCAAGAACAATGAAAATATATGTCCACACAAAAACTTATATATGAATGTTCATAGCAGTACTATTCATAATGGCCCCCCAAATGGGAACAACCCAAATGTCCATGAACTGACAAATGGATAAATAAAATGAGATATATGCATACAATGGAATTTTATTTGACAATAACATGAAATAAAGTACAGATATTGATTAAAAAATTATTATTACTATGGAGTTATTAGAGTCAAATGAAGTCTATAAGGTACGTGTGTAGCATATTGCCTACAAGAATCAGGTAATAAGTAAATGTTCATTTCCCCACCCTTATTTTCTTCTGGATTGTAAGTCAAACTATTAAGATAGGAGGAATATTAGCATATTCTATTTTTCAAATGATAAGGAACAAACTAGTCTAATTCAGGATGGCTAACATTTATCCTGTTATTAAAAATACCTATATGTATATATATATATTTTTTTATATGTATATTTTTTGATGTATGCCTATATGTATGCCAAGCACTATTCTAGGGTCTTGGGATACTGGTGAATAATATATATATATATATATTTTAAAGTCAGTGCTCTCGTGGAGCTTACCATCTAGCAGGGCAGAGAGACAATCAACAATAGACAGATTATACAGGTTAATTGTATGGTATGATAGAACATCCCTTGGGCTATGGGAAACAGAAAACAGAAAAAGATAAGGGTGATTCAGAAAAATAGGTAACATATTTGAAAGTGTGATTAGGGTAGACCCATTGCAAAAATGATGTTAGAGCTAGAATCTGAAGAAGGTAAGGAGTTGGCCATGTAGATAGGTATTTGAGGGAAGAGCTTCCCAGGCAGAAGGAAGAGATAGTGCAAAAGCCCTAAAGCAGAAGCATAAGTGGAATACTTAGGAAGCCAGTGTGGCTGAAACAGCTTGAGCAAATGTGTGTGCAGTATGAAACAGGGATACTAAAGAGAAAGAAAAGTGGGATACTACAAATCAAAACTACAATGAGATATCATCTCACACCAGTCAGAATGGCCATCACCAAGAAATCTAGAAACAATAAATGCTGGAGAGGGTGTGGAGAAAAGGGAACACTCTTGCACTGCTGGTGGGAATGTGAATTGGTACAGCCACTATGGAGAACGGTATGGAGGTTCCTTAAAAAACTAAAAATAGAACTACCATATGACCCAGCAATCCCTCTACTAGGCATATACCCTGAGAAAACCATAATTCAAAAAGAGACATGTACCAAAATGTTCATTGCAGCTCTATTCACAATAGCCCGGAGCTGGAAACAACCTAAGTGTCCATCATCGGATGAATGGATAAAGAAGATGTGGCACATATATACAATGGAATATTACTCAGCCATAAAAAGAAACGAAACTGAGCTATTTGTAATGAGGTGGATAGACCTAGAGGCTGTCATACAGAGTGAAGTAAGTCAGAAAGAGAAAGACAAATACCGTATGCTAACACATATATATGGAATTTAAGAAAAAAAAATGTCATGAAGAACCTAAGGGTAAAACGGGAATAAAGACACAGACCTACTTGAGAATGGACTTGAGGATATGGGGAGGGGGAAGGGTAAGTTGTGACAAAGCGAAAGAGAGGCATGGACATATATACACTACCAAACGTAAGGTAGATAGATAGTGGGAAGCAGCCGCATAGCACAGGGAGATCAGCTCGGTGCTTTGTGACCGCCTGGAGGGGTGGGATGGGGAGGGTGGGAGGGAGGGAGATGCATGAGGGAAGGGATGTGGGAACAGATGTATATGTGTGACTGATTCACTTTGTTATAAAGCAGAAACTAATAAAAAAAAAAAGAAAGAAAAAAGGAAAAAAAAAGTGGGATACTAGAACACATAAGGTCTTTGTAGGCCACTGCAAGAAAATTAGTGCTTTTTCTTCATGAAATGTATAGCCAGTGTAGGGTTTTGTGCAGAGGAGTGCCATGATCTGATTGCTAGACATTTTAAGAGTCACTTGGGCTGCTCTGGTAAGAACAGACAGTAAGAAGACAGGCATCAGGGAGACCATGTAGGAGGCTATTGCAGTAATCCAGGTAAGAGAAGATGGGGACTCAGACTAGGTTGTGTCATGAATGTTGACAAAGTCCTGATATCAACAACGATGGGGAGTTTAACAAGTGAAGGTAGTACAGTCACTGTTTCCAGAAGCTTTGAATTGAGCTTCTTCATTTAATTTCATCACCAAAATATATTCATTTGAATGATTTACAATTGTCAAGTAGATAAAAACAGTCCAATTTCTACAGTTTCATATTGTTCAACCTCATAGATTTCATTAGGGCAGAGCTTTTAGTCTATTTTGTTCTTTGCTATGTTTTCTGGACCTAAAAACAAGGCCTGGTTTTTAGTAGAAGCTTGACAAATATTTGTTTAATAGATAAATGGGTTTTAATTTTTAAAACAGGCTTAATACAACATCAAATTTTGTTATGGTAATTATTCATTTATCCATTCATTCTACATTTATTAAATATCTACTACATGTCAGATTTTGAACAAGCCACTGGGAAGATGAAGAATTATAAAATAGTCCCTACATTCAAGGAGCCTTCTGATGTATGATAGACACAAATAAATAAAAGTTACTGCTACAGGGTGCTTATACTACAAGTGTTTTGGAAATACAGAGGGAAGTGGTTAACTCTACCTAGGAAAGCAATATACATTTTGACAAATAGTGACATTTGAGTTGGGTCTTGACATATAAATATCATTGCAAGAGGAAAAGAATAGAAAAAATCAGTATAATTTAAAGATAGCTATAGCAAGAATTGTCATGGTCTTACTCTGATTTCTGGAAATATTATGTGTCATTCATTATTCAACAACAATTAACAAAATGAAAAAGTTGCAGGATAACCCATGCCACAATCTAGCTCTTCTGAATAAACATACAGCCTCATTTTCTTTAAGTAAAGACAATGTCCAAAGGGAAAAAAAAGGGGGGGGGTACGAAGAGAGCTTTCTTAATGATTATACCAGAATTCCTGGAATTTATATTCAGGTAAATATTTGCAGTTTGAGCACTTCAGTACAATCCTTGCAAAGGAATGTTGCAGGCTGACCTATTTAGGGAACAATTTGAAATCAGAGAGAAATTGGTTAACATTTTTCTTTCAAAAAAGACTGTACAGGCTACCAAGATAGAAGGGAGACAGAAAGAACAGGATGGAAAATGAAAGGGAGTAGTAGAAAAAAAAAAAAAAAGGGTTACTTTAGACTTATCCTCATGAATCTAGAACACTTCAAGCTCAGTCTAGTGTCACTGTACTTTAGCTCCTTGTGTTTTTACTCTCTTTGTTAATTAAGCACCCTTTAGAAAATCTTGTATTTGATTTTAAGTCTACTGACCTGGCTGGCAAAGATTCCTGATAAAAAGCTTTGAGCTGTAAGACAAGCACACCTGTGCAAAACATGTGCTTGCTTTCCGCTTCATGCCATTCATCCATAAAGTTATTATAAAACCAAACAAGTACCATGTGTGGGTAGCTGACAGAAAGAAAATTCCTCCAGGCAAGTAACATAGTCATTTCATGATACTTGACTCGGTACAACTGCTCTTTAGAAATAGGTTATATTCAGATATTTTGTATATGCTGACTAAAGAGGACAAAACAAACACTGTAGAGATATAACAATGCAATCTAATCATCTCTCTATCTAACTTATCCATGAGGCCAGGAGCAAGGCCAGGGCAAGTAGGTAGGTGGACAAGAAGAAGTCTGCCAAACAAAATGAACTTGGGAAGAAAATAGTATCAAATAGACGATTACAAAGATAGGTTGCTTTTTCTGCTACTGTGCTTCCTATTTCTGTGCATTCAGAGGCACTATACTCAGAGGACCTTGGAGAGAAAAAGGCCAAGTGTCTAATGGATGCTGGCAAAGTATTTAGGTATCTTTCCTAAGGTGAAAGAAAGAGGGACAAGAGAAAATGATACTGTTCTTTTTTCCCCCAATTTCAACCTTAGGTCTGAATCCTTGAAAACTTCATCCGTAGACAATTTCTTCTGTGACAAGCACAAAAAGGTTGACAAGGCTACTGTCTAGGTAATAGTGAACTTCCTTTTCTAGGGATGACACTACATCAAGTTCTTTCACAAATTATAATCATTTTTTAAATATTGATATTTGTTTCTAATCACTTAGGCACATTTCAGTCACATAAGAAGAATTTTACCAATAACTATGATTACTGGAGACATCAAGATTCTATACCTTCTCGGGGGTAACAAATATCAAACATGTCCAAAGTTAAAAAACCCAGACAGTAAATAATTCATTTATTCCTTCAATAAATGCTTATGTACTAATCACTTCTTTTGAAGTGGATATGAATAATATTGTTTGTGGATTCACATTGGTAGAAGATGGACAGAATTAAACAGTGTTTATAACATAGCATAATAAGTACTTAGAGAGAAGTGCTAGAACTCCGTGGGACATGTACAGAGTTCAATTGGTAAACAATGAGGAAGAAGGAAATCAGGAACATTTCTCTATGAAGCTAATGGCTGAGCAAAGTCTTTAAGAGTAAATAATGATGTGGTAATGAGGAGGAAGGGAAGGAAAGCACATTCGAGGCAGAGGAAACAGCACAAATAGGAGATTACAGGCATGAAAACTCAAATTAATTAAAACTAATAAATATTTGAAAAATATAAGATAAACCATAAATGACAATTGCAAACACCTCTAGTCTAAGAAGTAGAATCTTTA